>NC_137105.1:54950466-55207966 GCF_949357685.1 Gobio gobio | reverse complement strand
TTTTTAAAGGGTTTAGTAGAAACAAATGTTTATCCAGTACGAAACCTCCAAAGTTTTGCAAAATAATATGGGCCATTGCCCTCCAGCTGACCTCTGATGCACCTTCTAAAAGTCTCTGCAGAAACGGTAAACGAAATGCTGCAGTTCTGCTCCGTAAATGGATCAGTCCTTGTCCTCCTTCTTCCTTGGGTAGATAAAGAACACTCTGTCGAATCCAATGTAATTCGTCCCCAAAAAAGTCTACAAGTATCGCCTGTATTTTCATCAGTATTTGGGGAGGTGGATCAACACACACCAGCTTATGCCACAGTGAAGATGCGACCAGGTTGTTGATAACAAGAATTCGTCCTCTATATGACATTTTAGGGAGCAGCCACTTCCATTTTTCTAAACGTCCTTTAATTTTTTCAACAACTCCTTCCCAATTCTTTTGTTGATTGGTGTCATCACCTAAAAAAACTCCCAAATATTTTAATCCACCTTTACCCCAGACCAAACCTTCAGGAATTTTTGGATTACCAATTTTCCATTTACCAACCAAGAGTGTTTCACATTTCTTCCAATTCACTTTTGCAGAAGATACAAGAGTAAAATCATTAATTACTTCAAATAAACTTTGCACATCTTTTTGTCCACTTACAAACACCATTATATCGTCAGCATAAGCAGATAAACATATCTTTTTTTGTACAGTTAGGCAATCGTATTCCATCCATTTTTTCCCTTATTTTTTGTAATAAAGGCTCAATGGCTAAGGCATACAACAGAGAGCACCCTTGTCTTACACCTCTTTTAACCTGAAATGGAGCACATAAACCGCCATTAATCTTCAAAACACTTTCAATATCACTATAGAGTACCTGGACCATCATAATAAAATCTCTTTTAAAACCGAAAGCTGCTAAAGTTTTCCATAAATAGGGGTGCTCAACCCTATCAAAAGCCTTCTCCTGGTCCAGTGAGATCAATCAAAAATCCAAATCAAGCAACTTTGACACCTCTAAAGCATCCCGAACTAAAGAGATGTTATCAAAAATGGATCTGCGAGGAATACAGTAGGACTGGTCTGGATGTATTACTTGCCCTATTACTTCAGCCAATCTGTTTGCCAACACTTTAGAGAGCAGTTTGTAATCACAACAAAGAAGTGATACAGGGCGCCAATTCTTTATTTCTGTCAAATCTTCTTTCTTCGGTATAAGCGTTATCACTGCCCTCCTGCAGCTCAACGGCAACATACCTGCTGACAGACTATCACTCAGCACTTGTAACAAGTCCGCTCCCAATTCGGCCCAGAAAGACTCGTAAAAGTCAACTGGGAGGCCGTCAATCCCAGGAGCTTTTCCCGATTCCATGTCATGAAGGGCCTTATATAACTCCCCCAGGCTTAGCACACCTGAAAGAGCCACATTACCCTCTTCTGACATCTTTGGTAGGGAGCTCAAGAAAGTGCTGTCTACATCACCCTCCGTTCCATACTCACTTCTAAACAGATTTTTGTAAAAAACAACTGCTCTCTTTCTAATGTCACTGGGGTTCAGCAAAAACTGACCATCTTCCGATCGCAAGGCTTTAATCAACCTCTTCTGTCCATTTTTTTCTCTAAACAGAATTTTTTTTTTGACGGTGCATCCATATGACTTATATTTTGAAATCTTGATCTGACCAATGCGCCCTGTGTTCTGTATTCCAGCAGTTCCGCTAACTGAGCTTTCTTTTTGAAAAATAGTTCAAAATGATTACTTGTCCCAGTTGATTCAGCTATTTTTTGGCACTCACTTAATTCATTCTCCAAAATTTCCAAAGATTTTTTAGCCTCTATAGTGACATTGCGAGTGTATTGTTGACAAAACTGTCTAATTTTTACTTTACCAATGTCCCACCACTGCTGTATTGATCTAAAATTAGTCTTTGATTTTCTATAATTCTGCCAAAAATACTTAAAAGAATCTCTAAAAAAACTATCACTCAGTAAAGAAATATTGAAATGCCAATAGGCACTACTAGGTTTAATGGAATTCAAAATAAAACTACAATGTACCATGCTATGATCAGAAAATCCTATTGGAATTATAGAGCATTTTTTGAAAATATTAAGCTGATGTGAAAACCCATACAATCGATCTAATCTGGCAAGGGATGCCATGTTTTCCCTCATATGAACCCATGTATATTGTCTCACGTTTCCATTTAATTGTCTCCAAATATCACATAGTTCAAACTTCTTAATAAAATGAATAAGACGTTTCTGAGACGGCAAATGGGGTTCAACATGGTTCCTATCAATCATATTTTCTGTGCAATTAAAATCTCCCCCCAAAAACAAATATTCATCTTCTGAGCAAATTTGTAAAGTCGTACATAATAAATCTAAGAAAAACAATCTTTCCACAGGAACTGTTGGAGCATAAATACAGATAAAAACCAAAACATAGCTTTCATAGACAGCTCTAATTTTTAGTAATCTTCCTTTCACAACTTCATCAACTACATAAGAAATTGGACTAAAATTCTTAGAAAATAGCACTGCAACTCCTGCACTTATTGAAGTGTTATGGCTTAAAATTGTTAACCCCTCAAATTCTCTTCCCCAGTCTGCTGCATTCCCCCCATCACTATGTGTTTCTTGTAACATTACAATATCAAGATTCTTCTGTTTCATTAATACATTTAACATTCCTCTTTTCTTAATTTCTCTAGCACTACGGTATTTATATTCAGGGTTGCTAGACTAACTTCACTCATGACCAATAGAAGAAAAACCCACCAAAAAAACCCCACACTTATTAATGTGGAAAATGAGCTCAACTTATTAAACATCATCCTTAAGTTTCTCTACATTCCTCACCAACTTTTTTAAACGATAAACTTCTTTATTTGTAAAGCATCCTTCAGCCATAAAATGTCTTGTTTTCTCAACAAACTGTGTTATATTAGGGAAATAGTCTTGTACACACACACCTCTCTTGTTCTTTGTTGACTTAAGGAACAATTTTCTCTCTTCACTATCATAGCTCCGAACAGAGAAGTCACTCAAAGACAACGCCACACTGGAATCTGAGGATTCACTATCACTTTCGGTTTCATTATCATTATCATTACCATCCAAGTCAGCTTTCTTCCCAGCTTTTTTATTTTGAGACTTATCAATCTTTTTTCTTTTTAGAGGTGCTTTGAACATTTCTATTTGTGCCTCCATTTCCATGTCCACACAATCAATTCCACTCTTCTTTTGTACAACCTGTGTTACACTTCCAATAGTAACATCTTCTCTTTCTTTTTCTGGATGTTTTGATTGTTTTACATCAGATACAATATCAACTTGGTCTTTCTTTTCTGTATCTATACCTGTGACAACAACAGATTTTGTTCCAACTATCTCCTTACAAGTAACCACTTCAGTCTCACTATGATTGTCACCCTGCAACTCCGAGCTCAGTGAAACTATACCAGCTTCTCTACTACTCGTACTTGGATTGGAAACCGTATCCCCTTTCTCAGTGACTTTCTTTTCTGGGCAGTTACGAATCAGATGTCCTATTTTTCCACAACCAAAGCATTTCGTCTTCGCAGTTGTTACAAAAATGACGTAATCAAAATCATCAACTCTAAAACTAAGTGAAAAATCCAATTCCTCATCATCCTGAATAATCATGTATGCAAATCTCCTGAAAGACACAATATGTTTCAACAGGGGAGAGCCCGTGCTAATCGGGATTTTTTTTATTGGGGACACCAATTTACCATAACGTGATAAAGCTTCTGTTATTATCTGGTCACTGAGAAAGGGGGGAACGTTAGATAAGGGGACCCTCTTAGATGGTAGTGAGAGGGGAAGAACCTGAACAAAATCACCACCAATCACAATTCCACTCTCAACTGCTTCATTCACTTTTTCAATGTTACTAAGAAAAATCACAGTAGCGTTATTCATCCTCGATGCGGATAGAATAGATCCATGTCCCACAACTTCGCCGATCGCTAGTGATGGGACATCTGAAGCGAGGCTCCGGAGCTTGTGTCGAGCAAAAAGGGGCGTTCCAGATGAAGCCCCGATTCGAGGCTTGTATCGTTTCCGTGAAAATCACGTGACGATGACAAACGAGGCCTCGGTTTCTGTTGAATACGTCATTGCTTCATTCTGAGTATCGCTTCCGGATAAAAGTGGTTCGAAACCTCGCGCCTCTTGTGGGGTTTGCATTGGTGTTGAGGTGTTGGTTGTACATAGTAGCGGTAGCAGCGTGTTTGTAGTAGCATAGTTATCATTATATATCATAGCGTGTATTATATATTATATTACATTATACTTAGTTAAGTAGATTATTAGAGTAAATTAGCCTATATCTAGTTGTAATACCTATAATACGTATATATATATATATATTTATATATTTATATATATATATATATATATATATATATATATATATATATATATATATATATATATATATATAAATATATATATATATATTATTCATTTTATTTATAGGCGCCTTTCATGACACTCAAGGACACCTTACAAAGTTCACACAAAAGATAAAAGTTTCATCAAACAATAAAGACAATACAGATAGAAATATATATATTATATATATATATATATATATTGCACTCCCAATCAGCACTGCACACACAATAATTTCTTTACAATCATTTTGGCCATTCACTGTCATCACTAACCCAAAGAACTACTGAATAGTTGAACACAAAGTTGTGTGTTTGTGTGAGTTGTGTGTGCATAGGTTAATACAAGCAGAGTAAAATACTTTATTTAATACACATGCAATAGAAAAAGGGTGTGCCCATATGGAAGGCCGTTTCAGCATAAAAACGTTCCAGGGTTACTCGTCGTAATTATATTTTTACTAGTAACAATTAAATTAAAGAGCTCTACAATTCAATTATTACTAGTAACAATTACAATTAGAGAGCTCTATAATTCAATTATTACTAGTAACAATTACAATTAGAGAGCTCTATAATTCAATTCTTACTAGTAAAAATGCAATTGCAGAGCTCTCTAATTAGAATTGTTACTAGTAAGAATTTAATTAGAGAGCTCTGTAATTGGAATTGTTACTAGTAAGAACTGAATTAGAGAGCTCTCTAATCATAATTGTTACTAGTAATAATTGAATTATAGAGCTCTCTAATTGTAATTGTTACTAGTAATAATTGAATTGTAGAGCTCTTTAATTTAATTGTTACTAGTAAAAATATAATTACGACGAGTAACGCTGGAACGTTTTTATGCTGAAACGGCCTTCCATAGTGCCCACACTATGACAATTTGGTAGCTCAGGATGAATAGATTTGTGTGCGATACATTGCTTTGCACAGCAGGTGTCACTAGGGAGCACACTGTTTCATGAGGCTTCGGCTAAATGAACCTTTTGGTGAACCAATGGGCTGGAAAGCCTCAGTGGTTCAGAAAGCCTCATTTGGCCATCACTACCGATCGCTAAACAAATATCTTCTATGCTCACCGCTAACGCCACTTTCACCGCATTACGTCGCGTGAGCGTGGACAAAACCTGTGTAGCTGGGGTCGTCATGCTTTCTCCGGTAAAGCCCGGTAGCACGCGGCCCAAACCACACACAAAAACTACCACAAACACACAAACAAAAAGGCGGAAAAGAGAAAAGATATTTAGACACAGAGAGAGAGAGAGAGAGAGAGAGAGAAAGTGTGTTTGTGAGTGTGTGTGTGTGTGTGTGTGTGTGTGTGTGAGAGAGAGTGTGTGAGAGTGTGTTTGTGAGTGTGTGTGTGTGAGAGAGAGAGAGAGAGAGTGTGTGTGTGTGTGTGTGTGTGTGTGTGTGTGTGTGTGTGAGAGAGAGAGTGTGTGTGTGTGAGAGAGAGATTTTTTTTTGATTTTTCAAAAAACTTTATTTACATACAATCAAACCACAAACACAATTAAAACAAACATCTTAAAAATCCATTTTATACAAAAAGTGCAAAGTGCAGTTCATTTTTAACATAACATAAAGCTCCTTTATGACACCATATTTCTTCAAACACAGTTAATGAGTTCATAGTTTTGTAAAAAAGAAATTCAATTGACAGTCTTGCTTTAATCAAAGCAGCAAATACCTTTTCCACATTACTTTCTCTATTATGCTCAATTTTATCCTTTCTACTGACATAAATAGACATTTTGGCTTGACCTAAAATAAAATTCAACAATTGACATTCCTGCTTTCTTTTTTGTACATATTTAAAACCCAAAATAAAAGTTTGTACAGAAAATTCCTCATTAAAACAATTAAAAAGACTTTGTAAAACATAAAACAGAGGATTCAGTCTTGAACATTGCAGAAAAGTGTGAAAAACAGTCTCTCTTTCAACACAAAAAGGACAATCTTGGCTAACACTTGGCTAAAACAGAAATAAAAGCATTAACTGCAATAATACCATGAAGAATTCGCCACTGTAAGTCTCCAACTCGTTTAGCTAACGGTGGCTTATAAAAGGCTCTCCACTCTGGTTTAACATCTTTACTCATTTTAAAAACATCACGCCATGGTGAATCAATTCTTCCGTTTAAGCCCTTCTTATTAATATATTTGACACAGGCTTTATACCATTTTCCCCCCACTACTTTCATACAGATCCATATCTGTCAATTTTTCAATGCCCAAAAAAAATCCCATTGTTTCACCCAACTTTGGTGAAAGCAGCAAGTTTGGAAAAAAGTCTTTTTCATCTGGGATTAACTCCCCCTTACAATAATCTTGAAGCATATTTTTTTCCTCTGTTGTAAAAACTGACTGTAATTTTTGTAGTACCTTTGCAACAACCCGAACAGATTTAACATTCAAACAATTAGCAACATTATTGACATTTCTAAAACTTGGTCCAGACAGTTTTATTAAACATTCGAGTGTTAAAATTTTGGCTTTAATAAATGTTGCAGTCATTGCTCCGCATTCGTCCAGAATGTCCAAACGTGAGCCATAAATCAATGGCTCTTTCATGAACCAGAATAGAGAGATTGCAGTGTCAGCTCTTTTCACGTTAAAAAGGTCCCATACTTTAAAAAGATTTCTGTAAAAATCCGGCATCCTAGATGTATTTACTTTTCCGGGATCCAACAAGAACAATGATTTGTCCAAACACAATTCTTCAGCAGTCCTTAAAATCACGCTAGCCAAAGGCCTCCAACATAAATTTTCTGGTCCAGCAATAAAACGTTGTTTAAAATGCAATCTAAAAGCTGCAGTCCGACTTTGCAAATGTACAAGTCCTTGCCCTCCTTCTTCTTTAGGCAAATACAAAACATTATGAGGGATCCAATGCATTCTTTCCCCAAAAAAAATCTACTAAAAGAGACTGAATTTTTGTAAGTAACCACACAGGAGGATCCATACAAGCCAGTCGATGCCACAAAGAAGAGTTATTAATAATCAAAGTACGCCCTCTATATGATAGATTTTTAACAATCCATTTCCACTTCATGAGACGACCTTTAACTTTTTCAATTATTCCTTCCCAGTTCTTTTGAACAATTGTGTCCTCTCCTAAAAACACTCCCAAAAATTTTAAATCTCTTTTCCAACTTAAGCCATTTGGGAGTAATGGTATATCTCTTTCCCATTTTCCAACCAGCACTGCTTCACTTTTACCCCAGTTAATTCTTGCTGAAGAAATTATTTCAAAGTCACTCAATGTTTTTGATAATAAATGCACATCATTTTGTTTATTGAGTATTATAATAACGTCATCAGCGTAGGCTGATAAACAAAAATTACTGGCTTGTAAGGATACCCCTTCTAAAACTCTTCTTAAATTATTTAAAAGTGGTTCTATTGACAATGTATAAAGTAATCCAGACAAAGAACACCCCTGTCTCACACCACGACATACTTTAAAAGGAGCACATAAGCCACCGTTAACTTTCAGTACACTTTCAATATCATTATATAACATTTTAACATAACCTATAAAATCAGAACTAAAACCAAATGCATCTAAAGTCCTCCATAAATAGCCATGTTCTAGGCGGACAAACGCTTTCTCCTGGTCTAAGGAAATCAAACCCATATCAATACCCATTAATTTAGAAACATTAAACAAATCTCGAAATGAATGTTGTCAAAAATTGATCTGCCAGGTACACAGTACGACTGACCAGGGTGGATTACTTCCTCCAAAACCCTTCCTAGTCTATTAGCTAACACTTTTGATAGCACTTTATAGTCACAGCACAATAAAGATACAGGGCGCCAGTTTTTTATGTCTCTCACGTCACCTTTTTTTGGCAAAAGGGTAAGGACCGCTCTTCTACAGCTCAGCGGCAGAAGTCCTCCGACTAGACTGTCACTTAGAACTGCTAGCAGATCCTCCCCTATCACAGGCCAAAAGGCTTTATAGAACTCAACTGGGATTCCATCTATCCCAGGAGCCTTGCCATTCTCCATACTTTGGAGAGCTTCATGCAGTTCACTCGGGCCTATAGCTCTCTTGAGTGCTGCATTAGCGTCTTCAGAGACCTTTGGTAGTCCTTCATAAAAACACTGCTCAACAACCTGATCTTCCCTGTGCTCACAACTATACAGCTCTTCATAAAAACTGGTTGCTCTTTTCCGAATTTCAGTAGGATCTGATAAAAGAGAACCGGTCTCAGAAAATAAGGAATGTATAAAGCGTTTTTGACCGTTCTTTTTTTCCAGACTAAAGAAGAATTTTGATGGTATATCCATCTGGTCTATATCTTTAAAATGAGATCGAACTAGTGCCCCCTGTGCTTTCACTCTTTGTATGTCAGACAAAACCGATAAAAAAAAAAAAAAAGGGATTCAATATGCGCTTGATTTCCACTTGACTGTGCCACTTCTTGAAAACTCAGAATTTCATCTTCTAAAATTTTTATAGATTTAATCATATCTTTTGTGACATTGTAAGTGTACTGTTGACATAATTGCTTAATTTGTATTTTACCAAACTCCCACCATTTTTGTAAAGACTGAAACTGATCCTTTTCATTCCTAAAATTGTCCCAAATTTTTTTTTTAAGTATCTTTAAAATGTGCATCACTTAGTAAATTTATATTAAAATGCCAATAAGCACTTTTTGGCTTTACAGAGTTTAAAGTTACTGTACATATAACAAGGCTATGATCTGAAAAACCAATTGGGGTTATGAAACAATTCTTAAAAATACTTAGCTGATGTTTAAAACTATAGAATCGATCTAGTCTTGCCAAAGACAATGTGTTATCACGGGCATGTACCCATGTGTACTGCTTTAAATTCCCATTTAGACTCCTCCATACATCACATAAATCATTTGTTTCAATCATTTGAATTAGTCATTTGCGAGAAAGTAAATGTGGTTCTACATGATTCCTGTCCATATTACTTTCGACACAATTAAAGTCTCCACCTAAAAATAAATGTTCTTCAGAACTACATTTATACAAAGTTTCACAGAGAGTATCTAAAAAAAACATTCTTTCTGCTGCTAGGGTTGGCGCTTACACACAAATAAAAACAAAGGTATGGTTCTCAAACTGGGCTCGAATCTTTAGCAGTCTACCTTTTACAACCTCTTCCATATCATAAGAAAAAGGAGTAAAACTACTTGCAAATAAAATGGCAACACCTCCACTAAGTGAGGTTTCATGACTTAAAAAAGAGAGACCTTTAAATTCTTTAGTCCATTCAATGGAATTTGTTATATCACTGTGTGTTTCCTGCACAAATAAAACATCAATTTTCTTCTGATTCATAGTTTCATAAAGAGCAGCCCGTTTTTATACAATCCCTGGCTCCATTTACATTCAGGGATGCAATGCGAATGTCACCCAAAACGTTTAATGTCTGGAAAATAGTCAGTTACCTGCACACCCCTCAGATTTTTTGTCATTTTTAAAAACTTCCTGATTTCATCAGTGTCATAATCTTGACATGTCCATTCATTCTGAGAACAACTAGACGCACCAGAATCAGAAAAATCACTCTCATTGCCAATATCATCCACATCAGACTCCTTTTCATTTTCTGTTTTTCTAGCTTGTTTTGATTCTGAAACTTTGTCATTCTTTTTCCTCCTTAAGGGTGTTTTGAAAATAGCCTGCTCTACATCCATCATTAAGTTATCACTTAGGCAAACACCCTCTGAAGGAGACTTTGTGTCAGACACTACAGTGACATGTGAAAACTCCACACCCTCATCAGACCTGGACTCATCTCTGACAATAACAGGGACAACTAAATCATTCTGCCCATTATTTCCAGACATGGTCTGATTCACCTCTTCTGTCTGTGAAGGAAGACTTACATCAGTTAAGCCACTAGTGGATGGTCTAGGTTCAGTTTGAGTTTGTTCAGGAACATTATCTGTTCCTCCATCCCTGACCTGCACACCGTTAGCTGAGACCTCTTGCTTGTTTGTGCCATTACTGTCGGGACAAGCACGCACTAAATGGCCAGTTTTGCCGCACACAAAGCACTTCATCATATCCGTAGAGACAAAGACAGTGTAATCCAAGTCATCAACCCTGAATTTCAAATTCAGATTAAGTTCAGACCGGTTATCCTTCAGAATCATATAAATAAATCTCCTGAAAGATACTACATGCTTAATCAAACCTGACTTACTCCCGAGAGCGATCTTTTTCATAGGACTTACAACCTTTCCAAAACGTGACAGTTCTTTTGTTAACATTTCGTCCTTGATAAACGGTGGAATGTTAGACAAAGTGACTTTCTTCGCGGGGGTAGAAAGGGGAAGCACTGGGGTAAACAAACCACTAATTACTACTCCTTTCTCTACTACTTCGTTTGCTTTCTCAACCGAATTTAAAAACAAAACCATAGCGTTATTCATCCTTGATGCCGCTAAAACACACTCATGGCCAACAACATCTCCAACGGCCAGAATACACTCCTCCACATTCACCGCGGACACCACTTTCACTCCGTGGCGCCGTGTGAGAGAATCTTAACAGATTTTTGTGTGTGTTTGTGGTTTGGGCTGCCATGCTTCCAGTGATACACTGGTTGCAGAAGCCCGAAAACCCCTCAATGAAAACTTGTTTCACTACTCAATACACCTCATACAAAAAAACTCAAAAAGAAAAAGATAGAAGAGAAAAGAATTGAAAAAGAAAACAATAGTTTCGGCCACAGCGGGCCACTTGCACTCACCCACACGCTTCTCTCACTCGCTCAACAGACGCTCATGCATGCGCAGAGAGATAGAGAGAGAGAGAGAGAGAGAGAGAGAGAGAGAGAGTGTGTGTGAGAGAGATAGAGAGTGTGTGTGTGTGTGTGTGTGAGTGTGTGAGAGAGAGTGAGTGTGTGTGTGTGTGTGTGTGTCTGTGAGAAAGAGAGTGTGTGTGTGTGTGTGTGAGAGAGTGTGTGTGTGTGTGTGTGTGTGTGAGAGAGAGAGAGAGGGAGAGAGAGAGTGGGCATGTTTTCGTGAAATATCAGGACACAAATGTGTATAATGACATGGGTATGACATAGGTATTACAAAAAGAGCGTGAAATATGAGGACGTTCCCCATGTCCTCACTTTTCAAAATGCTTATAAATCACACAGAATGAGGTTTTTTTCACAGAAAGTGAACTGCACAGTCTCCTGTGAGGGTTAGGTTTAGGGACAGGGGCAGTGTAAGGGGATAGAAAATACGGTTTGTACGGTATAAAAACCATTACGCCTATGGAATGTCCTCACATTTCACAAAAACAAACATGTGTGTGTGTGTGTGTGTGTGTGTGTGATCTAGATTCATAACTTCAACATAATAATGAAAAAACACATTGATTAATAAAACTTATTTAATTAATTATGTCAGATTTGATGAGTGTGCATGTGGACGTTAGAAAGAGGATTTACACTTGTGTGTGTGTGTGTGTGTGTGTGTGTGTGTGTGTTTATTTAATCCGACACAGAGACACCGAAGAATAAACCCCAAATCCAGCACAGAGGGGTTCAGTGAATGTGGTGTTGAATGTGTGTAAGTGTGTGAGTGTGTGTCTGTCAGAGACGCTGTAGAAGGACAGAGTGCCGGCCGACACGTCCACACACACTCCTGCTCTCTGAGAGGATGAACGGATGGCAGGGAGAGCAGTCCTGTTATTATTGTGACGGACAGAGAATCCATTATCAGAGCAGATCAGACTCCAGGATTTGTCATTAGATCCAAACTCACAGTCTTCTCTCCGTCCTTTCCTGCTGATTCCTTTATATGTCACTGATATATCAGCCCATCCGCTCCATTCAGCCTCCCAGTAACAGCGTCCAGTCAGACTCTCTCCACACAGAACCTGAAGACACACATCAAATCTCTCTGGATGATCAGGATACGGCTGATCCTCTCTTACACACTTCACCTTCCTGTTCCCCTTAGACAGAACGAGACGAGTGTGTGCTGTGTTTGGATCCAGTGTGAGATCACAGGCCCCTGAACACAAGAAGAGAGAAACATCTAGAACAACAGTCACTAGACGAGTGTGTGTGTGTGTGTGTGTGTGTGTGTGTGTGTGTGTGTGTGTGTGTGTGTGTGTGTGTGTGTGTGTGTGTGTGTGTGTGTGTGTGTGAGTGAGTGTGTGTGAGATGTGGTCACTGAATGAATTTTGTGTCAATGATAAATGATCCTCAGTTTATCCTCATAGACTGATGTGATCACTGAAGAGTTCAGATAAAGTGACCTGAGGATTGAGAAATGTCCTAGAGATTGAAAAACGTCTCGGTTACGTATGTAACCCTCGTTCCCTGAGGAGGGAACGGAGACGTAACGTTAGTGACTAACGAATGGGGGTTTCGCTTAGAATGCAATTACCTTCGAGAATTTAACACCGCCCAATGGCAGTGCCAATGCCATGGGCATGCAGAATTTGCATGCGTAACTCCGCCCCACCTCGTGGGTATATAAGGAAGTACGCTGGCAACATCGCATTATGTTACTGCTGCAGGAGCCAAGACTGAACTCCGCGTTCCAGCAGTACAGCTGACGTGGCAAAGGAACGTACATCTCCGTTCCCTCCTCAGGGAACGAGGGTTACATCCGTAACCGAGACGTTACCTTTCGTTCAGTCACTACGACGTAACGTTAGTGACTAACGAATGGGGGTCCCAATACAACAACGCCACTCGGCTGTCTTCCAGTGCCCTGCGTAAGTGTGAGTACCCTGTCGTAAGACTAATACGGACGAAGGACTCCCACTTATCACAGGATTACCAAGGTACACTGGGTAGCATATTCCAGTGGAGATTTGCCAAAGTGCCTACCCGTGGGGAGGACTTAGAGAATACACATATGACCCGCTAAGGGCTGCATATGGAAGAACTCTAGGTACCAGCCAGAGGGTGGATTTTTAACCCTAGGGGTGGCAGGGACTTGCCAAGGGAAAGACACCTGCTCGCTGAGGAGGCTTACGGTGGAAATACTCGTGTGGGGGTCGCCGGAGGGAACCATGCACACGGGGCACCTGGCCGGACATGAGGGTCTGGGCTCGAAAGGGCAGACTGAACTGTCGGCGTCAACAGTGCTGGAGGAACTCAGGGCTCTCAGGGAAGCTCACCTGAGGAAAAATATTGCACGTATCCAGTCCGTGGAGTGGAATGGCGAGCAAGCGAAGACACCTGAGCCTGGTCCATTACCGGCCACCCGTAGGGGCGAGTACATAGTCGGACACTGGCTCCACTCGGAGATTGTAGAATCTGGCGAATGTGTTAGGTGTCGCCCAGCCTGCAGCTCTGCAGATGTCTGTTAGCGAGGCGCCATGTGCTAGAGCTCAAGAGGAGGCCACACTCCGGGTGGAGTGGGCCCGAACCCCAAGGGGACATGGTCGACCTTGCTGCTGGTAAGCCAAAACAATGGTGTCCATTATCCAGTGAGACAACCTCTGCTTTGAGAGAGCTCTTCCCTTCCGCTCTCCACCATAACAGACAAAGAGCTGGTCTGAGGTCCTGAAACACTGCGTCCTGTCTACGAAAGCGCGGAGAGCGCGTACTGTACAGAGCAATGCCAAGGCTGGGTCTGCCTCCTCCAAAGGCAGCGCTTGCAGGTTCACCACCTGGTCTCTGAACGGAGTGGTGGGAACCTTGGGCACATATCCGAGCCGGGGTCTCAGGATCATGTGTGAGTTAGCCTGTCCGAATTCCAGGCACGCTTTGTCAACCGAAAATGCCTGCAGGTCCCCTACCCTCTTAACTGAGGCCAATGCGGTCAGCAGAGCCGTCTTCATCGACAGGAACTTAATATAAACCGACCGCAAAGGCTCAAAGGGAGGCCTCTGCAGAGCACTTAGAACTACTGCAAGGTCCCAAGAGGGAACGAGAGGAGAGCGAGGAGGATTCAGTCTCCTCGCTCCCCTCAGGAACCTGATGATCAGGTCATGCTGACTTACCTTTTTGTCCACCAGGAGATCGTGGTGGGCAGATATTGCGGCCACATACACTTTGAGGGTGGAGGGAGACAGCCTTTGATCCAACCCCTCCTGGAGAAACGATAGCACAGACCCGATCGGGTCATTATGAGCCACTCGTCGAGGTAGTTCAGGATGCGAACCCCGTGCTGCAGAAGGGGCGCAAGGGCTGCCTCGACAATCTTCGTAAAGACGCGAGGGGACAGAGATAGCCCGAATGGGAGGACCATGTACTGATATGCCCGCCCCTCAAAAGCAAACCGTAGGAACGGTCTGTGTGTAGCGGTAGGATGGAGACATGGAAGTAGGCGTCCTTCAGGTCGATCGCTGCTAACCAATCGTCCAGACGAACGCATTTGAAAAGGCGTTTCGCTGTCAACATCTTGAACAGAAGCCTGTGAAGGTATCGGTTCAAGATGCGAAGGTCCAGGATTGGCCGTAACCCACCGGTTTTCTTGGGTACAATGAAGTACGGGCTGTAGAATCTCGGCTGGAGGGACAGGCTCGATCGCACCCTTCGCCAGTAGGCTGGCAACCTCCGCACGCATGACAGGGGCATTGGCCCCGACCATAGTGTAGCGGATTCCCCGGAAGCAGGGAGGAACCTGTGCGAACTGAATCGCGAACTGAATCGCGTTGCCTGATGGTCTTCATGACCCAGCGGGACAGTCCCGGAAGCTGAAGCCAGGCTCCCAGGAACTGCACCAGCGGGGTCATTCGGACCACAGACGTACCCAGGGTGGGGCAGCGAGGCAGTGTTATTGGCCCGGACATGGGAGGCTGTTGGGCGTCCCGGTGTGGGGGCACGGTTAACTGCTGCGTCCTGACAGAGGAGTAAGCGGTCTCTTACTGATCTGCGCAGTAAGAGACCGTTCACACATCAGCACCAAAATACGGTCAGTTCTTAAAACGCTGCGCCGCTCTTCATTCGCCCGCATGAGAAGAAGTGCTTTAGTTTCACTATCTGTTCAATTTGACAACATATGACGTCTTGTGAAAGGCATAAGGAATGATCGAACAGAACGCGTGTTTGCTCTTAAAAACACAAGCCGGGTATAATAGTATCAAACTGCAGAGCCGCAGCACTGATGAATGGAGAAGAAGGCTGGGTCTCGAGTGTTGAAGCTGCGAGACGTGGCTCAATGGTCAAAGATGATCATTTACCAGTAAAGACTGTGTGTGAAAGGGGCTATTGAGCACCCCATACAGCCACAATGGCATGATCCTCGTTTCATAACACCTCTGCGGAGATTCCACTGGGAGATTGGTAGTGGAATCAGGCTCTTCCTATCGAATCTTCAACTATTCAGGGTCACCCCTACATTGTAATATGTTGATTAATCTCATATGATTTAATTAACGAAACTAACACTAGTTTAATATGAGTCTTCTGAAGAGGCATGTTGCTTTATATGATGAACATAGAGTGATTTAAATATGGTAAACAGAAGCTCAAACATGATCACATGACACAGCAGAACAAACCTCATTGGTTCTTGGCGGCGGATGATAAGCGGGATTGGGACCTCATGATTCCTTATGTGCTCTTCGGGATCCGCGAAGTACCCCAGGCCTCAACTGGCTTCACCCCCTTTGAGCTTCTGTTCGGCCGCCAACCACGAGGGCTCCTGGACATCGCCCGAGAAGCCTGGGAGCAGCAGCCTGCCCCTCATCGCGCACGTCCGCCAGATGAGGGAACGGATCGACCGGGTGATGCCATTAGTCCGGGAACACCTCAGCAAGGCTCAACAGGCGCAGCAACGCCGGTACGACCGGGCAGCACAACCACGGGAGTTCCAGCCGAGAGACCGCGTCATGGTCCTGGTCCCCAGCTCTGCCTGCAAGTTCCTGGCCACCTGGAAAGGACCCTATACCGTGATCGAAAGGATTGGGCCAGTCACGTATCGTCTGAGGCAGCCGGGACGACGGCAGGCAGAGCAACTCTACCACATTAACCTCCTGAAGAAGTGGGTGGGGACCCGGGACCAAGTAGTGGCCTTGAGTATCACCGATCCCGTGGTTGTAGACGTCAACCCCCATCTGTCGGCTGCCCAGAAGGCGGAGCTGCAGCACCTGGTCAGTCAGTTCCAGGATGTGTTCTCGACCCAGCCCGGGCAGACCAACGTGGTACAGCACGACGTCCGAACATCGTCCGGCAACGGCCCTACCGTGTCCCGGAGGCTCGTCGGCAGGCTATTGAGGCAGAGATCCAACAAATGCTGAAGTTGGGGGTAATCGAACCATCCCGGAGCCCGTGGTCCAGCCCCATCGTGATGGTCCCAAAGCCGGATGGCACCCTCCGCTTTTGCAACGACTTCCGACGCCTGAACGAAGTCTCCGAATTCGACGGGTACCCCATGCCTCGGGTCGACGAGCTACTGGATCGGTTGGGAAGGGCCCGGTACATCAGCACCTTGGACCTCACCAAAGGCTATTGGCAGGTACCACTCTCTGAATCCGCTAAACCCAAGACTGCTTTCTCAACCTCCAGTGGCCACTGGCAGTACCGGACCCTTCCCTTTCGGCCTGCACGGGGCCCCCGCGACCTTCCAGAGGATGATGGACATCATCCTACGGCCCCACCAGGCCTACGCGGCGGCCTACATCGATGATGTCGTCATCCACTCTGAGGCATGGGGAGACCACCTGGAACGTCTGCGGAGGGTGCTTTCGGAGCTCCGGCGGGCTGGACTCACTGCCAACCCCCGCAAGTGTCACCTCGCCCTCTCCGAGGCCAAGTACCTGGGTTTCCGAGTTGGAAGGGGCCTCGTCCAGCCCCAGGAGAAGAAAGTCGAGGCCATCCACTCCGCCCCAAGACCGCAGACGAAGACCCAGGTACGGGCCTTTTTGGGGTTGGCAGGGTACTACCGATGTTTTATCCCCAACTTCTCCTCTCTAGCCGCCCCCCTGACAGACCTGACCAGGAAGGGGCAGCCGGAGAAAGTCTGCTGGACCCCAGCCCTCGAGGAGGCTTTCGCCCGGGTCAAGACAGCCCTGACGTCGTCGCCGGTACTCTGCGCTCCAGACTTCGGTTGCCCCTTCCTGCTGCAGACGGATGCTTCCGACACAGGACTGGGAGCCGTCCTGTCCCAAATCCAGGAAGGCGAGGAGCATCCGATCGTCTACATCAGCAGGAAGCTGTCCCCGTCTGAGACGAGGTACGCCGCCGTCGAGAGGGAGGCCCTGGCCATAAAGTGGGCAGTCCTGGAGCTGAGGTACTATCTGTTAAGCCGCAAGTTCACCCTGGTCACCGACCATGCGCCCCTGAAATGGATGGCCTGCGCCAAGGACACCAACGCCAGGGTGACTCGCTGGTTCCTAGCGCTCCAGGACTTCCACTTTGAGGTACGTCATCGGGCCGGGGCCGCCAACGCGAACGCCGACGGCCTCTCAAGGATATGGACAGCTTACGCAGGTCTGTCAGGGGTCATTCCCCATCCTCCCTTTGTTTCACCCCTACTGTCTCATATGTTCGCAGGACCAGAACGACGCTTAGGGGGGGGGGGATGTGACGAGTCCACCCAGAGGAATCAGCGTCGCCCTGGCAACAACGCACCTGCACGTAATCACCATGGGCTGATCGGTCACAGCTGCACCTCATCAGCCCGGAGGCATATAAGCAGCTACGGATGAGCAGACAGACAGACTCTGGTCTCGAGCTGAATGTACTGCTGGACTAACCTCTCTCTTATTTGTTCTCCTAGAAAGCAGCGAGTGACCGACAGCCCACTTCACTGGAGCACATTGGACACCCACTTTCACCAGGATCGAGCACCACAGAGCACGAGGATTCACCAGCCACCACGCACCGGCTCACTGACTGTTTTCACCCTTACACGAGCACTGTAAATAAAATCCACCCTCCGGGGCCTTTTGCACTCAACCTGCCTTGTCGTGTGATTCCTCACCCCGTGACAATATATATATACATATAGCATCTATTGTACATTGGATGTCTATTTGTGAACATATTGTATACTGTACATTGTATATTACTATTATAGCTTAACGTATACTGTTTTTTGTTTAATGTATGTTTAGTGTATATTGTTTAAAGTATATGTATATTGTAAGTATGTGTATATTGTTTAAAGCTGTGAGAACTACACTCACATTGTGTAAATTATTATTGTTTATTGTAGTGTATACTGTGCTGTGAGTAATTGTGGGCGCATCAGATGTGTAATCTGATGTTGCTTTAAATGTTGTACATGTCATGACTGCTATGTTGCTCCGAACTGCACCTAAGAATTTCACCTACTGTTACACTTGTGTATATAGTTGAGTGACAAATAAAGTGATTTGATTTGATTTGATTTTGAACTGGCTTGCGAAAGACTGACATCTATCACTTTTCAACCAGATTACATAAACACAGCATATTTGTTTTCGATTTGGTTTACATTGTTTAAATCCTGACATTTCAGCGTTTCTTTAGACATTTGTCTCATGTTTGTGAAGACTATCTGTATCTTTCTCGTCCTTTTCTGAAGACTATCTGAATGAATCTCTTTGAGAGAGAGGCTGCAAATCACGAATCATGTTTGTTTTCTTTATTTTTCAAAAAGCAAAACAATTTGTTTTTATTGTGACTGTACACAAAAAAATTAAACTTAACAGATTATAATGATGTATAACACTTGCCTGAATGATAAAAATGACAGAGTTATATGAGTCTCTTTGGCACTGATAAGAAAAAAAAGAGAGCCGGTCGCACTGGCGAGACCTTTGAATCGAGAGGGTTAAGCCATCATGTTTGCCATGTGTCTTTGTCTGATATTGATCATGTAACCACTGATGGTGAGTGTCTGTAGTAAAGTCAAGTCAAGTCTAGTCTAGTCTGTTTTTGTATTGCCAAGTCAAGTCTTCTTTTTATGTTTTGAATTTTGATTTTGGAATAAACTGCACTTGGGTTCGCAAACTTGCCTCTCCAGTGGATTCATGTTACACCTATTCCCTAATTCACAGTATCAGATCCTTTATTAACAAGACACCAGTTTTCATTTCATTAGGAGAACAAAATGTTTAAAACCAAATACGTTACATTAGGCTGCAGGTAAGAAATCTTGCATGTTGTACTGATGTTACTGTAACATTCAAACAACATTCAATTAATAACAAGAAATCCAGACATTTTAACATTATATAAACATTTCAAATCAAAGTTCCCACAACGTTTTGAAAATGGGCTCATTTTGTTAGCTGGGCTCCATTGTGAGGACATTTGGTAGTAAAACCAGAGATCATTGTGGGGACCAGCCAGTGGTTCAAAATTAATAAATTATGCTTATTTAAAATTGTAAAAATGGAGAAAGTTTTCTGTGAAGGGTAGGTTTAGGGGTATGGGCTTAGGGGACAGAAAATATGTTACATCAGTATAAAAACAATAGAAGTATATGACAAGACCCCACGAACATACAAAAATCCAACATGTGTGTGTTTGTGTGTGTGTGTGTGTGTGTGTGTGTGTGTGTGTGTGTGTGTGTGTGTGTGTGTGTGTGTGTGTGTGTGTGTGTGTGTGTGTGTGTGTGTTTGTGTGTGTGTGTTTGTTTGTAGACATACACTTTCGTGGTCCTGCTGTGATCCTTATCTTCCCTCCATGATCAACACTATAAACACACAAACACACATTAATGTAAATATACATCATGCACACATGCGTTCATTATGTCAGTATCATTTTTTGACACACTTGAGTATCTGTAGTGAGCATTTCGGATCCTCCAGTTTGTCAGAGAGTAGCTTGACTCCTGAATATCCTGGGTGATTGTAGCTCAGATCCAGCTCTCTCAGGTGTGAGGGGTTTGAACTCAGAGCTGAAGACACAAAACCACAGCCGTCCTCTGTCACCATACAGCCAGACAACCTACAAATGGATCAAAACAGCCTCGTCATCTATCTAGTTCTCTTTATATGTCTCACAAAAAACATTTTCATATTTGTCTTATTAACACATTAAAACACACAGGATTTTCAAACATCAGCAATAATGCTACTCAATTAAATATATCAGTAGTAATTCAATAAACACACTTAAAAAATGTAATAATACATGCAGTTCTCCAGAAATTCACATTTATATTTCTGTGAATGATGAAGTTTCTCTGGTTAACTGTGATATTTCATTGGCTGAGATTTTAAACGTGCTTTGATTAATTTACTGTGCGTGTGCGAATGTGTGTGTGTTTGTGAGTGCATGTGTACGTGAATTTGTGTGTGAGTGTATGTGTGTGAGTGTGTGTTAGAGGCATGGCCGGACCATTGGTCTGACTGCGAGCTTTGAGGACATAATCAAATGTTTCACATTAATAATGTGAAACAAGGACACACATATTGAATTGCGTCTCCTCACATTTATTTGTGATCACATGGCTACAGTAAACAGCTCCATTAAGGCTTTTAGCCCAAAAGAGCTCACATTAATAAAGATATTGATTTTGAATTCTCATATGTTCACACCTCGTGTCTTTACAGAGAATGATACTTTTCTATTAATTTTCCACTAAGTTCTGCGATCCGCAGAGTTTTGAGCGTTCTCTCCTGTCTCATTATATTGGGGCAGAAATGTCATCAAAATGATAAAAAATATCCAATCAATGAGTTCCTGTTTTTTATATTTATAACATAAGCCTATGATATGAGTTATCACATGATCAAGAGTGCTGTTTTTCTGAACATCTTTTAGTTTGACGCGTTAAAAATATGTAACGCAATCAATGCAGCATCTGCATTTTCTGTTTCTGCATTAAAGCCACAACAAGACAAAGAGAATGCACAGTCTGTGAATGTACCGTCTGTGGCTTTGTTTACACTAGTGTGTTTTTGCTTTAAAATGCATAATTTTTGCTATTTTGGCTGCTCTTGTGTGAAAAAGGAACAATATAGAGCAACACGAAGAAAGTCAGAAAAGGCCTGCATGAGGGAGAGGAAGATGAGTACCAGGACAAGGGAGAGGAGTGGGACAAGGGCAAGGGAGAGGAATGCCTGGAAAAGGGCAAGGTAGATTTAGGGTAACTGATGAAATAAGAGATACTATCATAGACCATGTCATAAACCACAGGCTATCATACAGAGAGGCTGGTGAACGAGTACAGCCAAAACTCAGCCAGGACACAGTGGCATCCATTATTCAGATTTTTCAAGAAACCAACAGGTAGGACACTGTATAAGGGCTTCTCATTAAGGATTAAGATAAATGTTTTGAGTAAAATTAATGAAATATATTTTTGTTCAATAATATTTTTTCTTTTCTTTTTTGGTGTTTTGAGATAATTTTATGATTTATAATTAATATTTATGCAATAATTATGACTCATTTTTGCTTATTGAATATAATCGAATGTCACAGGGTGTTTTGGTGTTGGTTCATGTTCATTGTTCATTGTTCTTGGTTACATTTAGTTTATCATGTTATGTTTGAGTTTGTCATGTTCACAGTCTTGTCATGCACTTCCTGGTCTTGTCATGTGACTCCCATGCCCTCATGTGATCTTGTGTCTTGTCCTGTCATTGGTTCATTGTCTCATCACTGTTCACAGGTGTCACTTGTCTTGTCATTAGTCTGTGTGTGTATTTAAGCCCTCATGTTTGCCATGTGTCTTTGTCAAGTATTGAATGTTGTAACCCGCTGTCGGTGAGTTTAGTTATTGTCAAGTCAAGTCAAGCCAAGCCAAGCCAAGCCAAGCCAAGTCTTTGTTTTATGTTTGGATCAAGTCAAGTCAAGTCTTTGTTTTATGTTTTGATTTATGTTAAGATTTATGTTTATTGTTGGAAATAAAGCTGCATTTGGGTCCAACAACTTGCCTCCAGTGGATAAACGTTACAGAATACTTGACCGTCAACAATGGACCCAGCAGTTGCCCTCCTACGCCTTCGTCAAGGCCATCAGGCCATTGAAAATTATGTTCAGAACTTTTGTGGACTATGCAGTGAGGTAAACTTTAATGACGTGGCCCTCAAGGACATTTTTAGGTTTGGGCTTAGCGACCCTATCCGCTCACAGATGCCAGGGGGGAAGATCCATTTTTCCCTGGCCCAATATATTGACTTTGCTCTTCTGCTGGCTGGGTCTTCTTTTACGGTGGGGACTGTGGAGGAGGGGCCCCACAACCCCACAGTACCCACCACAACCCAGCCAGAGTCATCCGCTCCAGCCCACGTCCATGCTCCAGCCCGCGTCCAGGCTCCAGCCCAAGTCCAGGCTCCAGCCCACGGCCACGTCCAGGCTCCAGCCCACGGCCACGTCCAGGCTCCAGCCCACGGCCACGTCCAGGCTCCAGCCCACGGCCACGTCCAGGCTCCAGCCCACGGCCACGTCCAGGCTCCAGCCCACGGCCACGTCCAGGCTCCAGCCCACGGCCACGTCCAGGCTCCAGCCCACGGCCACGTCCAGGCTCCAGCCCACGGCCACGTCCAGGCTCCAGCCCACGGCCCCGTCCAGGCTCCTGCCCACGGCCCCGTCCAGGCTCCTGCCCACGGCCCCGTCCAGGCTCCTGCCCACGGCCCCGTCCAGGCTCCTGCCCATGGCCCCGTCCAGGCTCCTGCCCACGGCCCCGTCCAGGCTCCAGCCCACGTCCAGGCTCCAGCCCACGGCCCCGTCCAGGCTCCTGCCCACGGCCCCGTCCAGGCTCCTGCCCACGGCCCCGTCCAGGCTCCTGCCCACGGCCCCGTCCAGGCTCCAGCCCACGGCCCCGTCCAGGCTCCTGCCCACGGCCCCGTCCAGGCTCCAGCCCACGAGCCCGCTGTCCCGCCCAAGAAAATTTTGGGGGGGGGCAATGGGTACATGGAGGCCATGAAGGCCACGCCTCTGTGGCCCCCTGAACCTCCATTACCGCCATGGCCTGTAGAACTCCCGTTACCGCCATGGCCTGATGAACTGCCGTTACCGCCATGGCCTGATGAACTCCCATTACCGCCATGGCCTGATGAACTGCCGTTACCGCCATGGCCTGATGAACTGCCGTTACCGCCATGGCCTGATGAACTACCGTTACCGCCTTGGCCCGGTGAACTGCCGTTACCGCCATGGCCTGATGAACTCCCGTTACTGCCATGGCCCGGTGAACTGCCGTTGCAGCCATGGCCACCCACGCCTGAGGGTCCAGGTCCGCCCACGCCACAGGGTCCAGGTCCTCCCACGCCACAGGGTCCAGGTCCTCTCACGCCACAGGGTCCAGGTCCGCCCACGCCACAGGGTCCAGGTCCGCCCACGCCTCAGGGTCCAGGTCCGCCCACGCCTGAGGGTCCAGGTCCGCCCACGTCACAGGGTCCAGGTCCGCCCACGCCTCAGGGTCCAGGTCCGCCCACGCCTGAGGGTCCAGGTCCTCCCACGCCACAGGGTCCAGGTCCGCCCACGCCACAGGGTCCAGGTCCGCCCACGCCACAGGGTCCAGGTCCGCCCACGCCTCAGGTTCCAGGTCCGCCCACGCCACAGGGTCCAGGTCCGCCCACGCCACAGGGTCCAGGTCCGCCCACGCCTCAGGGTCCAGGTCCGCCCACGCCACAGGGTCCAGGTCCGCCCACGCTCCCAGGCCTGTCCAGGTCATGTCTGGGTCCGGTGCCCCTGCACGGGCCTGGCCCACCATCCCTCCCCCAAGACCGCCCCCCAAGACTTTTTGTTAAGACTCTCGGTTAGGCCATGGGTGTTATGGTATTGTTTGGGCGTCAGGGGCCGCCCATAGAGGGGGGGATCTGTCACAGGGTGTTTTGGTGTTGGTTCATGTTCATTGTTCATTGTTCTTGGTTACATTTAGTTTATCATGTTATGTTTGAGTTTGTCATGTTCACAGTCTTGTCATGCACTTCCTGGTCTTGTCATGTGACTCCCATGCCCTCATGTGATCTTGTGTCTTGTCCTGTCATTGGTTCATTGTCTCATCACTGTTCACAGGTGTCACTTGTCTTGTCATTAGTCTGTGTGTGTATTTAAGCCCTCATGTTTGCCATGTGTCTTTGTCAAGTATTGAATGTTGTAACCCGCTGTCGGTGAGTTTAGTTATTGTCAAGCCAAGCCAAGCCTTTGTTTTATGTTTGGATCAAGTCAAGTCAAGTCTTTGTTTTATGTTTTGATTTATGTTAAGATTTATGTTTATTGTTGGAAATAAAGCTGCATTTGGGTCCAACAACTTGCCTCCAGTGGATAAACGTTACATCGAAAATGTATATATATATATATTAGTGGTGGGCCGTTATCGGCGTTAACGTGCTGCGTTAACGAGAGACTCTTATCGGGCGATAAAAAAAATATCGCCGTTAATCTATTCTCAACGTTGGGTTGGGAGCTGGGTCTATACTACGCAAGCTATGATGACTTTCACCTTGATATTTTAGCGCGGATGTACACCTAGCCGAATTGCACTGTAGGGGGCGAGAGAACGAGTCTTCAATCCTGTGTGTATGCCTACTAGTGTTGTCAAAAATATTGATATTTCGATATGTATCGATACTGAAATATCTGAAACGATACGATACTCATTTTCTACAGTATTGATATCAGCTGCGCTCTCCTCACCGACCGACAGCGAGTGACACGCACCCGCCTCCTCTCATTCAGTCCATATAATCCTCTGAACATTGCGAACGCGTGTTCTGCTGGACTTTTGTTAGTATTGGTGTGACCGGTCTGAATTTCACGCGGGTTGCACATAACGTTAATTCTACTAATTCCCGCAGATTTCTCGCTTGCATCTGAAGCGCACACACACATACCGCAATAAAGCCGCCTCTGACATACAAGTGCAAAAATGAGCTCCTTTTTCAGCTTAATAATGGTCAAATACACTCAAAAATGTCTCAATGTCCATCTTGGTGAGTTTTAACGTAAACACAGTCGTAACCAGCTCATAGGAACAGTGTTTGGATATGTGTGCGTCAGGTCTTAAAGGGACAGAAGTTATTTATTATTCAAACTACAAAAAAACAAACAATCACTTACGAGCACACATATTCTGAATGCCTTCGGCAGAATTCAAATGAGCCATTTTAATCTAGATTAATCTAGATAAAAAAAATTAATCTATGCCCACCACTAATATTTAAACACTTTTTTTCATTATTAAAGCTGTATTTCATTTTAGAGTCAAGCCTAGGCCTCATGAAAGCAATGTTTTAAATGAGATTGGTGCCATCCGGTGGACACATTGAGCATATTTATCATGCAATAGCACATTTTTACCACTATAGTGGATTTACAGCTCTCTGTAGAAAGGCTTATGAATTCTAGTGATTTTTACACATATTTGCAAAATTTTTTCAGGTTGTTGATTTTAATATATAATAACAGTTCCCTTTCAGTCGGTCACGTTCGACGTACGTCGGAACTGACCGACGAATTGGGATCTGATTTCAGAGACCAATCTACTTCGAGTGTTTTAAAACGAGCCAATGAAGATTGGCATGCGATTCACACATTCCACGCACCGCCCCGCAGCGCGGGTATAAATAAGGAAGTGGAATGAATGAACATTGCTTTCTACTTCGGAGCCGAACAGTGAATGTTTCCTGTTTCTACGAAGAGTGTAAACGAGTCTCGTGAGAGGAATAACTGCTGCTTCCAGTGCGGGTGTGACGGCGCATTTCAGCGAGTGGCTGCTTCAACGGAGATCAAAGAGTTGGTTCGCTGGGCGTTTCCGTTTTTTGAGTGCACACACAGGCTTGCACCTTTGTACTGTGTGGTGCCGCGGTCATCTCCCTGAGTGCTTCAGCACATAAAAAGAGCAGTTTCCTTTCTAAAAGAGCAACACGGTTTGATCCTGTGTCTTTTTTAAGATGTCATTCAAACCGTGTGTTTCTGGATGCGGTTGTTTCCTGTCCTCATTTGACGGCCACGATCTCTCTCACATATAAACATGTGAGATTGCGTTCGTGGGTGATCCATGCTCTCTCAGGAGAGCATGGTCACGTCGACGCGCTGTTCGTCTCAAGCCTTTCTCGTAAGGGCTTGAGTGTTCAGCGCGCCGTGTGCCGTCGGGCGCCGGCTGACAGCGGGGGTTGCCACGGCAACCCAGCGCGTCACTTGGTGCTAGAGATGCGCGGTCGAGACTATGAAACCTCAAACGGGGTTGAGTCCCTTTGCCTATTCCCCGATTTAGTTTCTTTTTCTTGCAAAAGCAGAGAAGAACTATTTTGGTTAATAAGCCTTGGTGACCTGAGGATTACAGTGGTGCTTCCCCACCGGGTACGTCTCCGTGGGCCCCCACTCCTCTATCGCATCACAAGCATGCTGAGACTGTGTTTGTGGGTGGTTCATGTTCTCTCATGAGAACATGACCACGTCGGTGCGGTGTTCGTCTTCCCTTTTCATAGGGCTTGAACGTTCAGCGCACCGTGTGCCGTCGAGTTTGGCGGCCACGTTCACTGTCTCACATGCCAAAAAGCTGGCAGCCTACAGATGGGATTGCTGGTCCTTTTAAAAAACAAGGGGACCTAGTGTTTCATTTGAGGCACTGGCAGAGGACAGATGTCAATTGCTGCATCGGAGAGAGGGCTGTTATGCGCTGGAAATGATGATGCTGAGTTCCCACTATAATAGTGTGTGCTCTTGCTGAATCAGATTCAGAGTTGACAGCCATGCTTTCCCGGGTGGCTGAGGCGTAGAGCAACGCGTAAAATCGCCTTGCCTACCCCCGTGCCTTTTTCCCCGGATGGGCATTGGAAAAATTTGCAGTATGGAACTATTTGGTGTCAAAATATGGAACGCCAAAAGGGCCAAAATCTGTATAAATTTTTCCCTCTCTCGCTACCCTCTGTCCTGCATGTACGAGGGTAGTCCCGACCCAGGGGTTATGCAGGAACTGCGTGCGGCGGTGGACCTCGCTCTCCGGGCGACGGAAGTCACCACACGCTCCCTGGGTCAGGCGATGTCCACACTAGTGGTCCAGGAACCTGGGGCTAAACCTGGCAGATATGCGTGAGTCCGACTAAGTTCGGTTCCTCAACGCCCCTGTCTGTCAGGCTGGCCTCTTCGGCGACGCCATCGAGAACTCTGCCCAGCAGTTCTCGATGGCCCAGAAGCAGACGGAGGTGGTTTAAAAAAAAAAAAATCCTAAATTCGTAGGGCACCTCTGTCTGCTTGTCGCCGAGGGTGCCCCCCCCTTGCGTCCGCCTCCGCCCCTGTGAAACCCAGGCAGCGGGGTGCTGGACGTAAGGGAGGCGCCCAACCCGCTAGGGGCTTTGCTAGTCTACAAGCAAGCGTAAGGGCTAGCGACCCTGAGACGGGCAGCCCAGGGAGAACAGGAGCTGCTCTGGGGGAGTGGGTGTCCGCACCCCTCCCCCACCCCCCGGAGGAGGACCGGGGGCCCCGACTGGTGTCATACTCTGCCGCTGGCTCTCCGGAGTCCAGCGGTACCCACTTTCAGAGCAGTTTCCTCTCTCCCTGGGCACCAAGAGGGCCAGGTTGGTAGGGTGTGACGCCCTCGGGCCTTGCCACTCAATTCCTCCCCTCGCCAGGGGCAGCAGTGTGGGCACCGAGAACGCCCCCGGGCCTTCTCACTCAATTCCTCCCCTCGCCAGGGGCAGCAGTGTGGGCACCGAGAACGCCCCCGGGCCTTCTCACCCATACTCTGTCCCACCCTGGAATACTCAGACAACACTCCGGGCCG
Source organism: Gobio gobio (assembly GCF_949357685.1). Taxonomy (NCBI): domain Eukaryota; kingdom Metazoa; phylum Chordata; class Actinopteri; order Cypriniformes; family Gobionidae; genus Gobio; species Gobio gobio. Next base: position 55,179,986 of record NC_137105.1, on the reverse strand, counting down.
CCTCCAGGCCTCCCGAGTCGGGTCTGCCTATTCCGCCTCGCTGCCCCACCCCGGGTACGTCTGTGGTGCCGTTTGTCCCGCTTGTGCGGTCTCTGGGGGCTTGGCTACAGCTCCCCAGACCGCCTCGCTGGCTCATCCGTACCATTAGACTCGGCTACACGATTCAGTCGCTCACCGGCCTCCCAAGTACAGGGGCATCCTCTTCACCACCGTGTGGAGCAGCGATGCCCATGTCTTGCGGTCAGAGATCGATGTCCTGCTGGCGAAGGACGCGGTCGCGCCGGTTCCTCCAGCCGATATGAGGTCAGGGTTCTACAGGCCCTACTTCATTGTACCCAAGACAGGTGGTGGGTTAAGGCCAATCTTGGACCTGCGCATTCTGAATCGGGCTTTGCACAAGCTCCCATTCAGAATGTTAACGCAGAAATGCATTCCCGTATGCATCCGTCCCCGAGATTGGTTGCAGCGATCGACCTGAAGCCCTTCAGGCTGTCCCTGTAGCCTCACAGCTTCACGAAGTTGGGTGAACACAGGGACATGGTGCTCCGTCACCTCAGCCGGTTGGGCCTTCGGGTTAACCGAGAGAAGAGTAACTCTGCCCCGTGTAGAGGATCTCGTCTCGGTATGGAGCTGGATTCGGTCAGCCGGCCTGCGCGCCTTACGGAAGAGCGGGTCCAGTCGGTGTTGAACTGCTTGAATTCGTTCAAGAGCAGGACAGCGGTCCCACTGAAATCTTTTCAGAGGCTCCTGGGGCATATGGCATCTGCAGCCGCGGTAACGCCGCTCGGATTGCTTCATATGAGACCGCTTCAACACTGGCTCCATGGCCGAGTCCCGAGGTGGGCGTGGCAGAGCGGCCAGTACCGGGTCCCAGTGACTCCTGACTGCCGCCAAACCTTCAGCCCGTGGACCGACGCTTCGTTTCTCCGGGCCGGTGTGCCCTTAGAACAAGTGTCCAGGCATGCTGTGCTCTTCACGGATGCCTCCTCCACGGGCTGGGGGGCCACGTACAACGGGCATGCAGTTTCAGGTCTTTGGACGGGACCTCAATTGCATTGGCATATCAATTGCCTCGAGTTGTTAGCAGTACACTTGGCACGGCGCCGCCTCAAGGGGCCGCTACGGGGCAAGCATGTACTGGTCCGTACGGACAGCACTGCAGCCGTTGCGTACATCAACCGCCAGGGTGGTCTACGCTCCCGTTGCATGTTCCAACTCGCCCGCCACCTCCTACTTTGGAGTCAGAAGCATCTGAGGTCGCTTCGGGCCATTCATGTCCCAGGTGCGCTCAACCGGACAGCCGACGAGCTCTCACGGCAGCCTGCACCTCCGGCAGAGTGGCGACAGAGTGCCAGTGGTACTGTTCCCTGACCGGGGGCACCCTCGGCACAGATGCACTGGCGCACAGCTGGCCCCGGGACCTACGCAAATATGCGTTTCCCCCAGTGAGCCTTCTTGCACAGACTCTGTGCAAGGTCAGGGAGGACAAGGAGCAGGTCTTGTTAGTTGCGCCCTATTGGCTCAACCGGACCTGGTTCACAGAACTAACTCTCATCGCGACAGCCCCTCCTTGGCCGATTCCCCTGAGGAGGGACCTTCTTTCTCAGGGACGGGTCACTCTATGGCACCCGCGTCCAGACCTCTGGAAACTCCATGTCTGGTCCCTGGACGGGACACGGAGGTTCTAGGTGGTCTACCACAGGCAGTGGTGGACACCATCTCTTCTGCTAGAGCCCCCTCTACGAGGCGCCTCTACGCTTTGAAGTGGAACCTATTCGTTGAATGGTGCTCTTCCCACCGGGAAGACCCCCGAAGGTGTTCGGTTAGTGTCGTGCTTTCTTTCCTGCAAAATGGGTTGGAGTGAAGGCTGTCTCCCTCCACCCTCAAGGTGTATGTCGCAGCAATAGCGGCGTATCACGATACAGTTGAAGGTAAGTCCTTAGGTAAGCACGACCTAATCGCCAGGTTCCTCAGAGGTGCGAGGAGGCTAAATCCTCCTCGTCCAAACTCGTTACCCTCTTGGGACTTGGCTCTAGTGCTCAGGGCACTTCAGAGCCCTCCCTTTGAGCCTTTGCAGTCTGTGGAGCTTAAAATTCTGTCAATGAAGACAGTGCTTCTGACTGCATTGGCTTCTATCAAGAGGGTAGGGGACCTGCATGCACTTTCGGTCAACGAATCGTGCCTAGAATTTGGGCCGGACAACTCTCACGTTGTCCTGAGACCCCGGCCTGGATATGTGCCCAAGGTTCCTACCACTCCCTTCCGGGACCAGGTAGTGAACCTGCAAGCGCTGCCTTCGGAGAAGGCAGACCCAGCCCAGGCTTTGTTATGTCCCGTCCGCGCTCTTCGCGCTTACGTTGACCGGACTCAAAGCTTTCGGACCTCAGAGCAACTCTTCGTCTGTTACGGAGGCCAGCAGAAGGGAAAGGCTGTCTCCAAGCAGAGGTTAGCCCACTGGATAGTGGATGCTATCGTCTTGGCTTACCAGTCCCAAGACGTGCCTTGCCCGTTCGGGTTGCGAGCACACTCTACAAGGAGTGTTGCTTCCTCCTGGGCGCTGGCTCAAGGCTCCTCGCTGACAGATATATGTAGAGCTGCGGGCTGGGCGACACCTAACACGTTCGCTAGATTCTATAGCCTCCGTGTAGAGCCGGTATCTTCCCGCATCCTCGCCCCCAGGGGCCAGTAGCGCTAAGTGCCCGTTCTAAGTGTCGGCTTGCAACGCCACTCCCGCCCTCTGGGCCGGATATGTGCGTCTATTTTCTCCAGTTGTGTTCCCCGGAAACGGCTAACCCTGTCGAGCTCCTCCATCACCCCTGCGGTGCCAGACGTTGCGGCCGTCAGGCGCCAGGCCTGCACCCGTATGCTCGAGTAACTTGTGTGTAGGCTGGGTTCCGTATGTAGCGGTCCCCTAACGGCTACCCCATATGTGTATTCTTCCACGGTACCTGCTACCCTACTTGGCTAGCCCCGTGTCTTTCCCTTGGCAGAGCCCACTCTGTCATCTCTGGGCGTGTTCTTTCCCCCCTGGAACCAGGCTGGAACCACCCCAGAGACTGCCATATGTTGCACTACCCTGCTAGGTTAGTCCTTATGTGTATTCCGCCACCAAGCCTTCCTCTGGAGGACGTGGCTCCGCAGCGTACCATCTTCCGAGACGGGCACGCTTCCCAGCGTTATCCAACAGTCACACTGGGTGGGTCTTGCAGAAACAGCAGTGACTGACCTCCCTGCTTGGAGCCCTGACTTCCGTACCATCTAAGACGGTCCAGTGCGCTTAAGCAGGACGCTGGAAGGGCCAGCGCCCTGGCGTTTTGGTAGAGATCCCAATTCGTCGGTCAGTTCCGACGTACGTCGAACGTGACCGACTGAAAGGGAACGTCTCGGTTACGTATGTAACCCTCGTTCCCTGAAGGAGGGAACGGAGACGTACGTCCCGTCGCCAGGTGCTGTGCTTCCGCTAGGAGGCCGAGTCATGAGTTCGGCTCCTCAGCAGAAAAGGCAATGTTCATTCATTCCACTTCCTTATTTATACCCGCGCTGCGGGGCGGTGCGTGGAATGCGTGAATCGCATGCCAATCTTCATTGGCTCGTTTTAAAACACTCGAAGTAGATTGGTCTCTGAAATCAGATCCCAATTCGTTGGTCAGTTCCGACGTACGTCTCCGTTCCCTCCTTCAGGGAACGAGGGTTACATACGTAACCGAGACGATTCTCAAAGACTATTTTTGTCAAGTTTTTTTTTTGTTTTACGACCACTTCAACTTTTCAAAACCTGTCCCCAATTTTTTGGGGTGTTCATATATCAAGTACCAATAAAGTCACCAAGTTTCTGACCATTCCAATGAAGCACCCCAATTTTTTGGGGTGTTCATATACCAAGTACCAATAAAGTCACCAAGTTTCTGACCATTCCAATGAAGCTACCATTCCAATGAAGCTCTCTTCTTCCTGCTTCGCTACTGTTCGGACGCTCTTGCCTACTGCTCCGCACTTTGCTCTATCGCTTCTATATTTTACAACTTCAGCAAATCAGCACAGTGCTCAAACAAAGAAGCTTGACTCTAAAGATAAAATTAGAAACTCTGGTGACTGAATTCCTAAACAAAAAGCGGAATATTTCAACCGACCAGCCTCCCACTGCCTTCAGCTTACATTCCGGAGAAGGGAAAACACAGCTGCCTACATTCAAAAGGATAAGAAAATGCCTCTTCTAGAATCTACTTGCTGCACAAACTGCCACAGACTTTTACAAAGGATTGCAGTTCTTGAAACAAAGTTATTTGCGGAACCATCCAACCAGACGAATCACACAGCAGAGCTTCATCATGATCGCCCTCTGCACACTGCCGGTGAGTCCCATAAATGTAGTGCTACTCAACATGTAGAGAAACAAGTAACTGATCAACACACTAATCGATGGAACAAACAGGGAGCAAGACCAAAAGGCACTCGAGACATCAGATTGTCACGAGCATCACATATTGCCGCAGTAGCATGCTCGACCCCAGACTCAAGGATTGCAAACACTAGTTTTCTACCACCAAATATACATCTTGAAAACAGATTTGAAGTGCTAATGAATGTGGGTGAGGAATCCCCAAACGTGATAAATGTGACCGAACACAGATTGAATCAGCCCGCAGCTAACACTAATGCTAACAGGCGCTCAAGGTCGAGCTGACAGCGGCCCTCAGCTCAGAGCGCAGCCGAGCCCAGGACTCTGATAGTGGGCGACTCAACAATCAGAAACATTAGCAGCAGGGATAATACCACATGCTGCCTTCCACAAGCAACAGTTTCTGATGTAAACAGGGAACTTAAGAACATTCTGATGAAACATAAGACTGCAAATTGACTTATCATTCATGTGGGAAAGAACGATATTCAGAGAGAGGAGTCAGAACTCCTAAAGAGGGATTTCAATGAACTTTTTGAAACACTTAGAAAACTGAAAGTTCAGCCGTTCATCAGTGGACCACTTCCAGCAAAAGGAACAAATAGGTTCTCACGGCTACTTGGGCTTAATACATAGCTGCAAAAAACCTGCAACATGAAGGGAGTGAACTTTATCGACAATTTTAATCTCTTCTGGAGTCAGAGACAACTGTTTACATCAAATGGCCTCCACCCAAACTAACTCGGTGCAAGAGTGCTAAAGGACAATATTTATTTTTCCCTTCATCATCCTTCAGCTGTGTGTGCTAACCCACTCAACCTGGATGGCACACACACACACCAGTACAGTGCGATCACAGGACTTCATTTCAGCATCTGAATGGACATGCGGTTGATACACCCCACAAGGACAATGATAACACCACGCAGCCACAACAACCACTTCTCATGGACACACTCCCAGCAGAGCCCCGCACTCAGAGCTCACCACAGACACACTGTGACGGTAACATCTCAGCCCATACTGTGGAGTCTGTGGAGGCACTGGTAAAAATGGGGACCTTCAGGGGTGAGATTGGTGAACTTTTACAACTTATATGTGATATAAGCAATAAGCTGGAAGAAATGTCACTACTTGAACAGGACATTAATATATTGCAGCTTCCGGTAACACCAGAGAAACAGCCCCCCTCACCAAACATGTTATCCCGCTCTACAGCATCCCCGCTTCTAAGCTTCACAGAGAAAATGGATTTTGTTTATACTGGAAACAGACAATCACACTCGATCACTGCGAGCCCCCAGATATCAACCAAAGAGCGTCGAGCCCCACAACCACCAAAGACTGTGGGTCCAGCTCGTCCTGCCCCTCCTCCTGTGAGATTTATTCGGTCACAACGCCATGGCACACACCCTCCTCCATCTGCACCAAAAACCACTGATACCAGCTCTCAGTGACGTGTTCCGGGTCCACGCAACGTCAACAGCAATCTTATCAAATGTTTACAAAACATGCGTGAATCCAGTGTGCCTGCTTCTTTCTCTATTTCTGTTCTGATACGTGATAGAAAGTCCAAGGCTTTCTCAGGCCGTATAGCAAACCCATCTTATCTGCTGCCTGTTACTTATCAAAGTAAGATTACTGTGGGGGAAAAAATTAAAAATTAATACTGTTAAGTTAGCACTTTTAAACATCCGTTCACTTAAAAACAAATCATTTCTAGTCAACGACTTAATATCCACAAACAACCTAGATTTTTTGCTTCTAAATGAAACGTGGCTAAAAGACAGCTGCAGTGCAACAGTCCTCAATGAAACAGCCCCTCCTAACTTTACTTTTATGAGTGTCTGCAGACCAGTCAGAAGGGGGGGGGGGGGTCGCTGCTCTATTTAAAGATGTTTATCAATGTAAGCAAGTATCATTCGGTGATTATTTGTCTCTAGAATATCTGGGCATTGTGCTAAAAGGTGCACCACGCATCCTGCTTATCATTATTTATAGGCCTCCAAAATATTCTCCGGCCTTTATTGATGACTTTACAGAGCAGTTATCAGCAATCTCATCTGAGTATGACTGTTTTGCTATTGCTGGAGATTTTAACATTCACATTGACAATGCTGAATCCAGTACAACAAAAGATCTCATGACTGTTCTTAACACTTTTGATTTGACACAACATGTACACGGACCCACACATGATCGTGGACACACTCTAGATTTACTTATCAGTAAGGGGCTAAACATTTCATCGATAGTTATTAAGGATGTGGCACTGTCTGATCATTTCTGTATTTTCTTTGATATAACAATCTCTCCTGCCATTGAAACTAGATCTGTCTCTGTCAAAAAGAGATGCTTAAATGAGAACACTAGTGTGCTGTTTATGAAGGCTATATCTCTAACACCAAGCATATCTGCAGACTCTGTTGATTTTCTCTTTGACTCTTTTAACTCAAAAGTTAAGAGTGTAATTGATGATATTGCTCCTGTAAAAGTCAGAAAAAAGAGTGGCAAACAAAAAGCACCTTGGAGAAACTCAACAGCAGTGCAATTAATGAAAAGACAATGCAGGAAATCTGAACGCTTGTGGCGAAAGACAAAACTTGTTGTCCATTACAACATTTATAAAAACAGTCTCCGTGCTTTCAATGTGGAACTAGGCAAAGCTAGACAGACCTTCATTTCAAATATTATAAATAGAAACATAAACAACACACGCACTCTTTTTGCTACTGTAGAGAGACTAACAAACCCCCCGAGTCACATTCCCAGTGAAATTCTCTCAGACAGCAAATGTAGTGAGTTTGCTTCCTTCTTCTCCGAGAAAATCATTAATATCAGAAATGCGATCAGCACATCCTTGAGTTGCTCTGAGGTGAGTCAGATCAGACTACAACCTCAGAAAATTATTATGACTGATTTTGAAGCAATTGATGGTAAAATTTTAGAAGAAACGGTACAGCACCTTAAAACATCAACCTGCGCTCTTGACACACTCCCCACTTCTTTTTTCAAAAGTGTGTTTAACTGTTTAGAAGCAGATCTCCTAGAAGTGGTAAACTCCTCACTTCTTTCTGGGACTTTTCCAAACTCCCTTAAAACTGTTCACTTTGAATTGCCACTGTGTATGAAATGTGCTATACAAATAAACTTGCCTTGCCTTGCCTTACGAATTTTTAATTTTTTTTTATAAAACGCTTCGGGTCATTTTTGACCCAAAGTACCACAGAGGGTTGAATAAAAAGTTGTTACAATTTTGAAGCCTAATAAATGTTAAAATTGATAGCTTTCAATCACAGTGTATTGTTGAATGGCTTTAATGTTTAAAAGTGAAACAAAAAGTCAATTTTCACCGAGACATCAGTTGCAGTACTAGTATCAGTGATAATGGCCTTCATTCATAAAAAGATGCCATTAAACAAGTATTTAAATATACTGCCTTTATGTTGTTTCTACATTAATTCAGAGATTAATTGTGAAACTATTACATTATAAAATATATTAAAAATCTTTACCCCAGTTTCACAGACAAGGCTTAATTTAGTCCCAAGCTAAAATGCATGTTTGAGCTGTTTTAACTGAAAGCATATCTTAAAATATGTCAGTGCCATTGTTTTGTCTCAAGACGCACATCAGTAATATTTTTATCTAAGGCATGTTTATAAAAGCTACTTGTCCTACATGCCCTAATTGAACTAATGCCTAATCCTGATTTAATCTAAACCCTGTCTGTGAAACCAGGCCTCAATGTTTTTAATTTTGATTAACAACTGAAAAATTTGTGATTGATTAATCAGTTTTTTTATTGATTGCCAGCGTTAATTTATATATTTAGAGTTTATAACTGAGTGGAATATGGAACTGAGTTTTGCAACAAATAACACAACCTTTAACACAGTGTTTTGATTTATTATTATTTATATAAATCATTTTATTAAATGATCTATACATGATATGCTCCATCTTCTTATTCTACTTTAATTTATTGATTAAATTAAAACAAAATGGTCATACAAGATGCACACTTCTAATAAGGTTAGAAACGCTGTAAAGGTATAAATGCCTCTGGAAATCTATTTAAGGGGTCAAATATTGTCACTTAATGGAAAAGATTATTTCTGTCACTGCTGCTATAGACCAACACACAGAATATGAAGAACATGACAATCTTTGAGAGTCAGCTCTCCATGACAGTTCTAAACCAGACAAGATACCAGACCAAAAAACACACACTCAGTAAAATATCATACAATTATAGTTCATCAACAAAATCCCAGAAAATATTGAGGTATTATTTTTTTCAATATTGCACACCCCCAGTGTATGTGTGCTTCATAGGTGTGTGAATCTGCACTGGTCTCATGGCTCAATTCAATTATGATTATCATGTCAAAAAGAATGACTGAAAGAGAGCAGAAAACACATCAACAGTCAGATCATCTATAAACAGACACCAACATTATGACGGGCAGACTGTAAATTATATTTTATATGTTCTTAAATACCTCAGTATCTGCAGATGACAGTTTGGACTCTTCAGCCCATCAGAGAGCAGCTTCACGCCTGAATCCTGCAGGTCATTGTTAGTCAGGTCCAGCTCTCTCAGGGCACAGTTTGAGGATTGAAGAGCTGATGACAAACTCTCACAAAATTGATCAGTGAGATTACAGCCAGCAAGACTGAAAGAGAGCAGAACACACACATCAACAGTCAGATCATCTACAAACAGACACCAACATTATGACCGGCTGACTATAAATTATATTTTATATGTTCTTAAATACCTCAGTATCTGCAGCTGACAGTTTGGACTCTTCAACCCATCAGAGAGCAGCTTCGCTCCTGAATTCTGCAGGTCATTGTTATTCAGGTCCAGCTCTCTCAGGACACAGTTTGAGGATTGAAGAGCTGATGACAAACTCTCACAACACTGATCAGTGAGATTACAGCCAGCAAGACTAGAAAAGATTAAATAATATAACATTAAAACAATAATGAAATAACAATAAAGGAATATAAAGGAAGTTGCCAGTTGTCTGTACTCAGGAACCTGGAACAAAATATTTTAAAGGTCCCTTTCTTCGTGATCCCATTGTTCAAACTTTAGTTAGTGTGTAATGTTGCTGTTAGAGCATAAATAATACCTGTAAAATTATAAAGCTCAAAGTTCAATGCCAAGCGAGATATTTTATTTAACAGAAGATCCCTTTCAAAGCCTACAGCAAACGGCCGGCTTGGACTACATCCCTCTACTTCCTTCTATAATTACGTCAGTAGAACAGTTCGTTGACTAACCTCCGCCCACAAGAATACGCGAAAAGGGGGTGTGGTCTTGTTGCTCTCCCACGTGGAGAAGAGAAAGTGTTGCGTGGAGAAGAGGAAATGTCGCGTTTGAGTGCGTTTGTCGCCATGTCGTCGAGACACTGTTATTTTCATCCCGGATTCAAATCACCTTTGTTTGGCTTTCCCAGGGACACTGTAGAGATCATTGAGCGCATAGCCGCATACATCTCCCCGTTAAGAGGCGTGACCTTTCCGTGCAACGACAGCGCATGCTGCTGTCGAATCACAACACAGAAACAAGGCAACGTGCGCTAAGCTGCGGTCAAATCACAACACGGGAACCGCTGGCACAATCAGAACTCGTTACGTATTTCTGAAGGAGGGACTTCATAGAACAAGGAACTCATCAGGCTGTTTTTAGGACCGTGAGAACAGCGGTACACAGATCAGTAAATTGTGTGAAAAATACTGTGTTTTTTTTACACGCGAAACATGAACACATGTTATATTGCACACTGTAAACACAATCAAAGCTTCAAAAAAACACGAAGAACCGGACCTTTAACATTCTAGCCTGGATGAAAGATGAATGATGAACTGAGCATGGAAATTCAATCATTTTATCATTCATGTTCATTAAAGTTGCAGTAAGTGATTTTTGAGAAACACTGTTGAAAGTGGATCGGACCAAGCACCACAACACACTTGTAGCCAATCATCAGCAGGGGGCATGTCCACTCATGATGGTGGAGGAGAAACAGTGAGCCAATCAGCAGTAGGGGGCATGTCCACTCATGATGGTGGAAGAGAGACAGTGAGCCAATCAGCAGTAGGGGGCATGTCCACTCATTATGGGGGAGGAGAGAGAGTGAGCAAGAGGAAGAATTAAAGAAAGACTGTAAAAAGAGAGATGGATGAGAGACATTGCAAAAGAAAAAAGGTCAGAGGAATATCACCGGAAAAACAAGGGTTATGATCAGAAAAGAGCTTTATGGGGTGCATAATTATGCATAAAAAGGTTTTATGCAAGGTTTTTCCCCCCAAAAAATAAAATAATTTAAAATGAAGGCCTCAAAAAACACAATAGATATGTGTCCACAAGACTTTTGACCAATGGCTGTTATTGCCTAGAGTTTTTGCTTCAAACTGATGTGAGAATCATTGAGCCTACTCATTCACATAAAACAATTGTGACGAGTCTCTCTGGGCATATCAGCGTCGCCCTGGCAACCAACGCACGGCACCTGCACGACCTCATCACGGGCTGATCGGTCACAGCTGCACCCGATCAGCGAGAGGGTGTAAAAGCCGCTGCCGCTCTCACTTGAGCAGACACCCGTCTCATGCTGAACGTGCTGGAACTAATCCTTTCTCTCTTACCTCACAGAAGGCAGCGAGTGACCGACAGCCCGACTGAGCACGTTTGGACACCCACCTTCACGAGCACGAGAACTTCACAGGAACACCAGCCACGACGACAGCACGCACCTTTGTCTCACCGTTTTGCACCGATTCCCCAAAGTACACAATAAATCCACCCTCCGGGGTTCACTTTGCACGAGCAACCTTGTTGTGTGATTTCTCACCCGTGACACAATATATTCATTTACAATTTGTAAGAGTTTTTATACACCAAGCCTGTATGCGAGGAGGTGTGATAGCTAATGAATAATGCTGGAATCTCACCTGAGATGACAAAAGAACATAATAGCCCACATAATGAGCTGCATAATGAATGAGCTTCTGACTGAGAGAGCAAAAAGATGCTCTTCTTATTTAGTTGAAATTGTCCTTATCTAGTAAATGCATTTTGATTTAAGAATGTTTAAATATGTAGACTAGAAACAAGACAAAAATGACTAAGAAGAGCATTTTTACAAAACATTTTTTGTACTATTTTTTGTTTTTGAAAGTAGTCTCATGCTAGAAATTAAATATAGATTATCTTTGTTAAATCTGTATTTTGTTGTTTTAATAACATTAATGACACAGACATCAGCAGGAATATTAGGCTGCTGAGTGTGTGTGTGTGTGTGTGTGAGTGAGTGTGTGTGTGTGTGTGTGTGCGTGAGTGTTGTGTGTGTGTGTGTGTGTGTGTTTGTGTGTGAGTGCGAGTGTGTGTGTTGCATGTGAGGGTTGTGTGTGTGAGTGTGAGAGAGAGAGTGTGCAACCAGCGTCAACCAACCCCGTGATGTCACAGGTTATAGTTCTGCAAGATGGCGGCGCCTTTGCTACAAAAGCTCTAACAAAACATCTTTTTTTCTTTTAAATGGTGCCATTTATCGTGTTTGTCTATAAGTTTTGATTAGAGTGTAAATCCATTTCCTAAATAATGTTAACTTGACTGACTGCTTCATTTCCACATTAAAATAATGAGAAGGCACGTCATGAGCCCTTTAAGACTCTGAGCTTGATATTCAGGAGAAAACCTCTCATTTAGCAAATGGTGCTGATTAATTATTAAACATGATTCTTCATTAGTGAATAATTCACACTCACAGAGCTTTTGTGCAGTTGCTCACAGCTGGTATCAGTCTTCTTCTGCCCTCATCTGATGTGTTGTATTTCCTGAGGTTCAGCTCATCCAGCGGCTCCTCTGAGATCTGAAGCATGTAGGCGATTGTTGAGCAGTGAGACGGAGTGAGTTCCTTCACTGAGTGTTTGTCTGATTTCACAAACTCCTGAATCTCTCTGGACAGAGTCTGATCTTTCACTTCCAGCAGACAGAGGAACAGATTGATGGACTGATCAGCTGAGAGTCCACGTCCATCTTTGATCTTGTGTTGAATGTACTTTGTGATTATCCTGATGTCCTCTGAGCTTTTCTCTGTGTGTGTCAGTAGATCCTGTAAGAGTCTCTGATTGGACTCCAGAGAGACGCCCAGCAGGAACCGCAGGAACAGATCCAGCCGTCCATTCTTCCTCCTGAGGGCTTTATCTACTGCTGATATTAGTAGATCACACAGAGAGTCTTCATCAGACCAGTAAGATCTGAATCTATGCAGTGGTTCCTTGTTCTTGATCACATGAGAGTAAAACTCATAGAAAGCAGCGAGAAACTCCTGGACGCTCAGATGAATGAAGCTGTAGACTTTCCTCTGATGAATCACAGATTCCTCCTTAAAGATCTCAGTGCAGATCCCAGAATGCACTGCGGCGTCAGTGACGTCTATGCCGCTCTCTCTCAGGTCCTCCTCATAGAACATCACATTGCCCTTCATCAGCTGTTTGAAAGCCACTTCAGCAAGTTTCACAATCACTTCTCTGTTGGACGGCAGGAGTTTCTCTGGATCTCTCTCTTCATACTTCTGATTCCTCATGTTGATCTGAATCAGCAGGAAGTGGATGTACATTTCAGTCAGAGTTTGAGGGATTTCTGCACTCAGATCTTCTTCCAGGAGCTTCTGAAGCACAGTGGATGAGATCCAGCAGAAGACGGGTATGTGGCACATGATGTGGAGGCTTCTTGCTGTTCTGATGTGTGAGATGATTCTGCTGGCTTGATGCTCGTCCCTGATTCTCTTCCTGAAATATTCCTCCTTCTGAGGCTCATTGAATCCCTGAATCTCTGTCAGACGGTTGATGTATTTGGAGGGGATCTGATTGGCTGCTGCTGGTCTGGAGGTGATCCAGATGAGAGCCGAGGGAAGCATCTCTCCTTTCATGAGCTTTGACATCAACACATCCACTGATGAAGTCTCAGTCACACCAGAAACTTCCTGAGCGTCTGAAAACCTCAGTGTGATTCTGCTTTCATCCAGACCATCAAAGATGAACACAACTTTACACTCCTCATAAATCCTTGAGTCCAGATCTTGAAGTTCAGGATGAAAGTCCAGCAGAAGTCTGTGAAGACTGTACTGATGATCTCGGATCAAGTTCAGCTCTCGAAATGGAAGCACAAACATGAAATCTACATCCTGATTGGCTCTTCCCTCGGCCCAGTCCAGAATGAACTTCTGCACAGAGACGGTTTTTCCGATTCCAGCGATGCCTTTAGTAAGAACAGTCTTGATCTGCTCTTTCTCCTCACGTCCTGGTTCAGGTGAGGCTGTAAAGATGTCATTGCAGTAGATTGGAGTGTCTTGTGAGTGTTGTGTTCTGGCTGTTTTCTCCATCTGTAAAACCTCATGTTCTTCATTCACTCCTCCTCTCTCTCCCTCTATGATGTAGAGCTGTGTGTAGATCCTGTTCAGGAGGGCTTCATTCTCCTGGAGTTTCATTCCCTCAAATAATCTCTCATACTTGTTCTTCATGCTGGTTTTGTGTCGGTCTTTGACTCTCTGGAGCTCATCATTCATTGGTTGAGGAGAATCTCCAGTCGGATCATCTCTATCCACTCTGATCAAACAACAACAAAGAACAGGTTAATAATATGTAAAATAAAGGATTTAAATATATAAATAAAATGTAAACTTAAATTATACAGTAAATCAAAACAGATCAATCTTGTATTTTCTGTGTAATTAATGCATTCAAGTCAGCTTCAGTTGAACACTTTTCACAATGCACATTGATCCAGAGCAGCTTCACAGAAAACATTGCATCAGCATTTTTACATTTCCTTTTGTGAAGAAAGAAAGGTCATCCGGCATTACAACAACAGTGAGAATAACAGGAGTTAATCAGTTTATATCACTGACTACAAGTTTACACTCACACAGGGTCAGAGGTCACGGCTTCACTGAATCCAGGAGGTTTACTCATGGATCCGTCACTCTTCAGAGACACACAGCTGGGGTCAGAGGTCACGGCTTCACTGAATCCAGGAGGATTACCCATGGATCCGTCACTCCTCACAGACACACAGCTGGGGTCAGAGGTCACGGCTTCACTGAATCCAGGAGGATTACCCACGGATCCTTCACTCCTCACAGACACACAGCTGGGGTCAGAGGTCACGGCTTCACTGAACTCAGGAGGTTGACTCATGGATTGGTCACTCCTCACAGACACACAGCTGGGGTCAGAGGTCACGGCTTCACTGAATACAGGAGGTTGACCCATGGATTGGTCACTCCTCACAGACACACAGCCGGGGTCAGAGGTCACGGCTTCACTGAATACAGGAGGTTGACCCATGGATTGGTCACTCCTCACAGACACACAGCTGGGGTCAGAGGTCACGGCTTCACTGAATACAGGAGGTTGACCCATGGATTGGTCACTCCTCACAGACACACAGCTGGGGTCAGAGGTCACGGCTTCACTGAATACAGGAGGTTGACCCATGGATTGGTCACTCCTCACAGACACACAGCTGGGGTCAGAGGTCACTGCTTCACTGAATTGAGGAGGTTGACCCATGGATCGGTCACTCCTCACAGACACACAGCTGGGGTCAGAGGTCACTGCTTCACTGAATTGAGGAGGTTGACCCATGGATCGGTCACTCCTCACAGACACACAGCTGGGGTCAGAGGTCACTGCTTCACTGAATTGAGGAGGTTGACCCATGGATCGGTCACTCCTCACAGACACACAGCTGGGTTCTGCAGATGAAGATCTCTCACTGCTCCCTCTGTTCCCCATAATGACAAACTGTCTTCAGACCTGCATATGGACACACATAGGACAAATCATACATTATTGAATATTTGACAATAATATCCATTATACTTTTAAAAATTCAGAGAATGAGTGAGATGATAATAAATAATTCCCTCTACACTTCAACCTCAGTCTGAATGTTTTAGGCAAACAATGTGTGTGATGTGTCAGGAAAACATGGATCCTGTTCTCCAAACACACACACACACACACACATCTCTCGCAAAATCAACACTTCATTCAAAACTATTTTAACTTTTCTAAAACTGGAGCTTTTGTGTAGTAACTCTACACACAAACATCAAATGATTGGCCATACACACACACACCAAACTACACACAGATGTGACAAATGTAGTGAACTATAATACATGACAATAATAATGTTTAATGTCTCTGAGAGAGTCTCTTGTGCTCATGAATCTGATCATAACTCCAGTAAACAGTGAAATATTCCTCCAGTGTAGATCAGCTGGTCACACACACATACACACACACACACACATTCCAGTGTACACTAAATTTTTCAACTAAACATCAAAATAAATCTAATTATTAAACTAAATTAACCATATAAACCAAATTACTGATCTAATTACTGGTCTAAAGCCCACACTGTCACCGTATGATAATTGAAATGAAATGATGTTTTATAAACAAAGTTCGGGAGGAGCACGTTCTGATAATTGACACAGGTGGAGAGCAATCAGCTAATCATCAATAAGAGGTATATATACACGCAGCAGTCTTACCTCTGTTCATTGACAGTTTGCCAGCACGGGCGGCATTTCCGGCAGTTCTGCCTGCCCACCCACGCTGTCTACACAGCTCGAAGCAACTCTACAATACTAAAAATTTTTCCTTACAAATTTATAAGCTATCTAAAAACCCCTTTCGGCCGCTTCCATCAGCCTTCACGAGCCAACCGAGAGAGCAGTGCTCGGACAGTGTAAAGGAGTGCACACCGCACAGACTTGCAACAGAGAGAACTACAACAGTTCCTGTCTTAAGATAAAGTATTACAACTCTTTTACTTTTCTTTTCTTGCGATCTTTCCGCCTCTGTGTACTACAGTACAGACAGATACTTTTCACACAGGAGTAGTGCGTTCATCATGTACGCGCATGCGGTCGCCGTGGTGATGAACGATCAATATACTTGCTGCTGGTAAAGCGAGTGAACGTATCGTGAGGCTAAATCACTAAAATGCTGGCAATGCAACAGTGCATATTATACCGTTCTGCGTTCTACAGGCTTGAACAATGATTCAGAATGCTTCAGTTCAGAGCATTTCACAATCAATGAATAGCATACATTTATGCAAAGCGAATTTGTATCAACAATGACAACATATTACGATATAAATCATGGTAAAGAAAACGGTGTATACAGTTGTAAGACCGTATTTAATCTCTCTCATATGAATTTGAATGAGCATCCTGCAATAATAAGGCATAAAGATTTCAAAATATGAGTCCATTCGGTTACACAAATCTGTTTCTCCATTTGTCCGTCTAACTTCTCCTTTTTCTCCCACAGGAGCTCAGTTTCTCTGGCTAATTTTCTCCACTGCCTCAGCAGTGCTATTCTCTCTGCTCCCACAGGAGCTCAGTTTCTCTGGCTAATTTTCTCCACCGCAACAGCAGTGCTATTCTCTCTGCTCCTTCAGGAGCTCAGTTTCTCTGACTAATTTTCTCCACTGCCTCAGCAGTGCTATTCCCTCTGCTCCCTCAGGAGCTCAGTTTCTCTGACTCATTTTCTCCACTGCCTCAGCAGTGCTATTCTCTCTGCTCCCTCAGGAGCTCAGTTTCTCTGACTAATTTTCTCCACTGCCTCAGCAGTGCTATTCTCTCTGCTCCCTCAGGAGCTCAGTTTCTCAGGCTAATTTTCTCCACTGCCTCAGCAGTGCTATTCTCTCTGCTCCCACAGGCGCTCAGTTTCTCTGACTAATTTTCTCCACTGCCTCAGCAGTGCTATTCTCTCTGCTCCCTCAGGAGCTCAGTTTCTCTGACTAATTTTCTCCACTGCCTCAGCAGTGCTATTCTCTCTGCTCCCTCAGGAGCTCAGTTTCTCTGACTCATTTTCTCCACTGCCTCAGCAGTGCTATTCCCTCTGCTCCCTCAGGAGCTCAGTTTCTCTGACTCATTTTCTCCACTGCCTCAGCAGTGCTATTCCCTCTGCTCCCTCAGGAGCTCAGTTTCTCTGACTAATTTTCTCCACTGCCTCAGCAGTGCTATTCTCTCTGCTCCCTCAGGAGCTCAGTTTCTCTGACTAATTTTCTCCACTGCCTCAGCAGTGCTATTCCCTCTGCTCCCTCAGGAGCTCAGTTTCTCTGACTCATTTTCTCCACTGCCTCAGCAGTGCTATTCCCTCTGCTCCCTCAGGAGCTCAGTTTCTCTGGCTAATTTTCTCCACTGCAACAGCATTGCTATTCCCTCTGCTCCCTCAGGAGCTCAGTTTCTCTGGCTAATTTTCTCCACTGCCTCAGCAGTGCTATTCCCTCTGCTCCCTCAGGAGCTCAGTTTCTCTGGCTAATTTTCTCCACTGCCTCAGCAGTGCTATTCCCTCTGCTCCCTCAGGAGCTCAGTTTCTCTGGCTAATTTTCTCCACTGCCTCAGCAGTGCTATTCCCTCTGCTCCCTCAGGAGCTCAGTTTCTCTGACTAATTTTCTCCACTGCCTCAGCAGTGCTATTCCCTCTGCTCCCTCAGGAGCTCAGTTTCTCTGACTAATTTTCTCCACTGCCTCAGCAGTGCTATTCCCTCTGCTCCCTCAGGAGCTCAGTTTCTCTGACTCATTTTCTCCACTGCCTCAGCAGTGATATTCCCTCTGCTCCCTCAGGAGCTCAGTTTCTCTGACTAATTTTCTCCACTGCCTCAGCAGTGCTATTCTCTCTGCTCCCTCAGGAGCTCAGTTTCTCTGGCTAATTTTCTCCACTGCAACAGCATTGCTATTCCCTCTGCTCCCTCAGGAGCTCAGTTTCTCTGACTAATTTTCTCCACTGCCTCAGCAGTGCTATTCCCTCTGCTCCCTCAGGAGCTCAGTTTCTCTGACTAATTTTCTCCACTGCAACAGCAGTGCTATTCTCTCTGCTCCCTCAGGAGCTCAGTTTCTCTGACTAATTTTCTCCACCGCAACAGCAGTGCTATTCTCTCTGCTCCCACAGGCGCTCAGTTTCTCTGACTAATTTTCTCCACTGCAACAGCAGTGCTATTCTCTCTGCTCCCTCAGGAGATCAGTTTCTCTGACTAATTTTCTCCACTGCAACAGCAGTGCTATTCTCTCTGCTCCCACAGGAGCTCAGTTTCTCTGACTAATTTTCTCCACTGCAACAGCAGTGCTATTCTCTCTGCTCCCTCAGGAGATCAGTTTCTCTGACTAATTTTCTCCACTGCAACAGCAGTGCTATTCTCTCTGCTCCCTCAGGAGCTCAGTTTCTCTGACTAATTTTCTCCACTGCAACAGCAGTGCTATTCTCTCTGCTCCCTCAGGAGATCAGTTTCTCTGACTAATTTTCTCCACTGCAACAGCAGTGCTATTCCCTCGGCTCCCACAGGAGATCAGTTTCTCTGACTAATTTTCTCCACTGCAACAGCAGTGCTATTCTCTCTGCTCCCTCAGGAGCTCAGTTTCTCTGACTAATTTTCTCCACTGCAACAGCAGTGCTATTCTCTCTGCTCCCTCAGGAGATCAGTTTCTCTGACTAATTTTCTCCACTGCAACAGCAGTGCTATTCTCTCTGCTCCCTCAGGAGCTCAGTTTCTCTGGCTAATTTTCTCCACTGCAACAGCAGTGCTATTCTCTCTGCTCCCTCAGGAGATCAGTTTCTCTGACTAATTTTCTCCACTGCCACAGCAGTGCTATTCCCTCGGCTCCCACAGGAGATCAGTTTCTCTGACTAATTTTCTCCACTGCAACAGCAGTGCTATTCTCTCTGCTCCCACAGGCGCTCAGTTTCTCTGACTAATTTTCTCCACTGCAACAGCAGTGCTATTCTCTCTGCTCCCACAGGCGCTCAGTTTCTCTGGCTAATTTTCTCCACTGCAACAGCAGTGCTATTCTCTCTGCTCCTACTGGAGCTCAGTTTCTCTGGCTAATTTTCTCCACTGCCACAGCAGTGCTATTCTCTCTGCTCCCACAGGCGCTCAGTTTCTCTGGCTAATTTTCTCCACTGCAACAGCAGTGCTATTCTCTCTGCTCCTACTGGAGCTCAGTTTCTCTGGCTAATTTTCTCCACCGCAACAGCAGTGCTATTCTCTCTGCTCCCACAGGCGCTCAGTTTCTCTGACTAATTTTCTCCACTGCAACAGCAGTGCTATTCTCTCTGCTCCTACTGGAGCTCAGTTTCTCTGGCTAATTTTCTCCACTGCAACAGCATTGCTATTCTCTCTGCTCCCACAGGCGCTCAGTTTCTCTGGCTAATTTTCTCCACTGCAACAGCATTGCTATTCTCTCTGCTCCCACAGGCGCTCAGTTTCTCTGGCTAATTTTCTCCACTGCCTCAGCAGTGCTATTCTCTCTGCTCCCTCAGGAGCTCAGTTTCTCTGGCTAATTTTCTACACTGCCTCAGCAGTGCTATTCTCTCTGCTCCTACTGGAGCTCAGTTTCTCTGGCTAATTTTCTACACTGCCTCAGCAGTGCTATTCCCTCTGCTCCAACTGGAGCTCAGTTTCTCTGGCTAATTTTCTCCACTGCCTCAGCAGTGCTATTCTCTCTGCTCCCTCAGGAGCTCAGTTTCTCTGACTAATTTTCTCCACTGCCTCAGCAGTGCTATTCTCTCTGCTCCAACTGGAGCTCAGTTTCTCTGGCTAATTTTCTCCACTGCAACAGCAGTGCTATTCTCTCTGCTCCAACTGGAGCTCAGTTTCTCTGGCTAATTTTCTCCACCGCAACAGCAGTGCTATTCTCTCTGCTCCTACTGGAGCTCAGTTTCTCTGACTAATTTTCTCCACTGCCTCAGCAGTGCTATTCTCTCTGCTCCAACTGGAGCTCAGTTTCTCTGACTAATTTTCTCCACTGCCTCAGCAGTGCTATTCTCTCTGCTCCAACTGGAGCTCAGTTTCTCTGGCTAATTTTCTCCACCGCAACAGCAGTGCTATTCTCTCTGCTCCTACTGGAGCTCAGTTTCTCTGGCTAATTTTCTCCACTGCAACAGCAGTGCTATTCTCTCTGCTCCCTCAGGTGTTCAGTTTCTCCGGCTAATTTTCTCCACTGCCACAGCAGTGCTATTCTCTCTGCTCCTACTGGAGCTCAGTTTCTCCGGCTAATTTACTCCACTGCAACAGCAGTGCTATTCTCTCTGCTCCTACTGGAGCTTAGTTTCTCTGGCTAATTTTCTCCACTGCAACAGCAGTGCTGTTCCCTCTGCTCGCTCAGGAGTTCAGTTTCTCCGGCTAATTTTCTCCACTGCAACAGCAGTGGTGTTCCCTCTGCTCCCTCAGGAGTTCAGTTTCTCCGGCTAATTTTCTCCACTGCAACAGCAGTGCTATTCTCTCTGCTCCTACTGGAGCTTAGTTTCTCTGGCTAATTTTCTCCACTGCAACAGCAGTGCTGTTCCCTCTGCTCGCTCAGGAGCTCAGTTTCTCCGGCTAATTTTCTCCACTGCCACAGCAGTGCTATTCTCTCTGCTCCTACTGGAGTTCAGTTTCTCTGGCTTATTTTCTCCACTGCCACAGCAGTGCTATTCTCTCTGCTCCCACAGGCGCTCAGTTTCTCTGGCTAATTTTCTCCACTGCCACAGCAGTGCTATTCTCTCTGCTCCCACAGGCGCTCAGTTTCTCTGGCTAATTTTCTCCACTGCAACAGCAGTGCTATTCTCTCTGCTCCTACTGGAGCTCAGTTTCTCTGGCTAATTTTCTCCACCGCAACAGCAGTGCTATTCTCTCTGCTCCCACAGGCGCTCAGTTTCTCTGACTAATTTTCTCCACTGCAACAGCAGTGCTATTCTCTCTGCTCCTACTGGAGCTCAGTTTCTCTGGCTAATTTTCTCCACTGCAACAGCATTGCTATTCTCTCTGCTCCCACAGGCGCTCAGTTTCTCTGGCTAATTTTCTCCACTGCAACAGCATTGCTATTCTCTCTGCTCCCACAGGCGCTCAGTTTCTCTGGCTAATTTTCTCCACTGCCTCAGCAGTGCTATTCTCTCTGCTCCCTCAGGAGCTCAGTTTCTCTGGCTAATTTTCTACACTGCCTCAGCAGTGCTATTCTCTCTGCTCCTACTGGAGCTCAGTTTCTCTGGCTAATTTTCTACACTGCCTCAGCAGTGCTATTCCCTCTGCTCCAACTGGAGCTCAGTTTCTCTGGCTAATTTTCTCCACTGCCTCAGCAGTGCTATTCTCTCTGCTCCCTCAGGAGCTCAGTTTCTCTGACTAATTTTCTCCACTGCCTCAGCAGTGCTATTCTCTCTGCTCCAACTGGAGCTCAGTTTCTCTGGCTAATTTTCTCCACTGCAACAGCAGTGCTATTCTCTCTGCTCCAACTTGAGCTCAGTTTCTCTGGCTAATTTTCTCCACCGCAACAGCAGTGCTATTCTCTCTGCTCCTACTGGAGCTCAGTTTCTCTGAGTAATTTTCTCCACTGCCTCAGCAGTGCTATTCTCTCTGCTCCAACTGGAGCTCAGTTTCTCTGACTAATTTTCTCCACTGCCTCAGCAGTGCTATTCTCTCTGCTCCAACTGGAGCTCAGTTTCTCTGGCTAATTTTCTCCACCGCAACAGCAGTGCTATTCTCTCTGCTCCTACTGGAGCTCAGTTTCTCTGGCTAATTTTCTCCACTGCAACAGCAGTGCTATTCTCTCTGCTCCCTCAGGTGTTCAGTTTCTCCGGCTAATTTTCTCCACTGCCACAGCAGTGCTATTCTCTCTGCTCCTACTGGAGCTCAGTTTCTCCGGCTAATTTACTCCACTGCAACAGCAGTGCTATTCTCTCTGCTCCTACTGGAGCTTAGTTTCTCTGGCTAATTTTCTCCACTGCAACAGCAGTGCTGTTCCCTCTGCTCGCTCAGGAGTTCAGTTTCTCCGGCTAATTTTCTCCACTGCAACAGCAGTGGTGTTCCCTCTGCTCCCTCAGGAGTTCAGTTTCTCCGGCTAATTTTCTCCACTGCAACAGCAGTGCTATTCTCTCTGCTCCTACTGGAGCTTAGTTTCTCTGGCTAATTTTCTCCACTGCAACAGCAGTGCTGTTCCCTCTGCTCGCTCAGGAGCTCAGTTTCTCCGGCTAATTTTCTCCACTGCCACAGCAGTGCTATTCTCTCTGCTCCTACTGGAGTTCAGTTTCTCTGGCTTATTTTCTCCACTGCCACAGCAGTGCTATTCTCTCTGCTCCCACAGGCGCTCAGTTTCTCTGGCTAATTTTCTCCACTGCCACAGCAGTGCTGTTCCCTCTGCTCCCTCAGGAGTTCAGTTTCTCCGGCTAATTTTCTCCACTGCCACAGCAGTGCTGTTCCCTCTGCTCCCTCAGGAGTTCAGTTTCTCCGGCTAATTTTCTCCACTGCCACAGCAGTGCTGTTCCCTCTGCTCCCACAGGAGCTCAGTTTCTCCGGCTAATTTTCCAATGAGTGGAAGTTCCACGCAGCGTGAATGAGTGGAAGTTCCATGCAGCGTGAATGAGTGGAAGTTCCATGCAGCGTGAATGAGTGGAAGTTCCACGCAGCGTGAATGAGTGGAAGTTCCACGCAGCGTGAAAGAGTGGAAGTTCCACGCAGTACAAAAGAGTGGAAAATTTATCCAAAGTAGCCCTTTTCTGGTGCACCAGAAAAGAAACTAGATCGGGGAATAAGCAAAGGGACCCTGTTTGAGGTATCACACCAGAGCGCGCACCAGAGCGCGAGTGACGCGCTCGGTTGCCGTGGCAAACCCCGCTGTCAGAACGCAATCTCACATGTTTATATGCGAGAGAGATCGTGGCCGTCAAATGAGGACAGGAAACAACCGCATCCAGAAACACGGTTTGAATGACATCTTGAAAAAGACGCAGGGTCAAACCGTGTTGCTCTTTTTAGAAGGAAATGCTCTTTTAGAAGTGCTGAAGCACTCAGGGAGATGACCAAGATGAACGGAAACGCCCAGCCAACCAACACAGGAACAAGTGTATGTTGCAGCAGCCACTTGCTGACTCGCGCCAGCACCCAGGTAAGAGAGCGATTCTCCTCGAGACTCGTTTACACACTCTTCGCAGAAACAGCTTGAACAGCAAACCGTTCGGCTCCGAAGTTAAAAGCAATATGCGGTACTCCACTTCCGTATTTATACCCGCGGTGCGTGGAACGCATGCCAATACAATTGGCTCGTTTCTAATCGACTCGAAGTAGATTGGTCTCTGAAGACGGATCCCAATTCGTCTGTCAGTTCCGACATACGTTGAACGTGACCGACTGAAAGGGAAAGTCTGTTAGCATCTCAACCATTTTCACAACATGTAAGTTAACGAGGCTAACTCTAGACTTAAGCTCTTGTTTATAAAAGTTTAGGCTTTTAATCACATATTTATGTGTAAATGAGAGGTTTTGATAGTTTTGCCAGTTTTACCGGCAATTGAGTCATTGGAAGGTGGCTAATTAATTTAACAAACGCATTTAACTTAAATGTATGTGCTGTTAATCAACGACGTCGCTTAACGTTGCACGGAGCGCGAAAAACTAGCTAAAATATTGTTAAAAATGTTCCGTGATTTCAGGAGGGACATAATAACACTTCTACAACAAGCTCCCTAGATTCCAACATGTCTAAAGGAAGCTGCTGACAGAAGTAGGAAACACAGGTGAACTGAAGAAGGTAATTAACCTTATTAACCACTTAACAGAATTATTCAGTCCCTCCAGAAAAGCGTGATTATGCGATCGCGTGATTTAACGCATAATCAGCCAAAGTCCGCATATTCATGCGGGGGCCGCATTTTTTCAAATACGCCGCACTTTCGCCGCATAAATTGCCTATTTCCGCGTGCAAAATATGCGGGGCTAGCATGATTTCATAATCCCTGCATTTTCGTTGCAAAAAAAGTCATATATATTAGCAGAAAGTTGAAAATTGTTTGTTTACTTCACACAAGAGCCGCCATTTGCCCCCTGTTGCCATGGGAACGTTTTGAAGTGACGTGATTACCCGACGTGAACGTCATCGAAAAGCTGCAAACCCTGTGGAGAAACCATAGATATCGGTGAAACTATGATGAAGCACAAACTCCCATTTGCCAACAAAAATAACAGCAAAAGAGAAAAGCAGTTTCCCGTTGTGTTGACCGATTTCAAAACACAGCATCATGAAGCTTCGAAGCGTTATGAATCAGTGAGTCGATTCAGCGGTTTGGATCGCCAAAGTCACGTATTTCAGCAGTTTGACACGCGATCCGAATCATGAATCGACTCGATGATTCATAGCATCATGATGCTGTGTTTTGAAATTGGTCATCACTATATAAGTCGTTATTTAGTTATTTATTTTTATTTATTTTTTTGCGCACAATAACTATTATCGTCGCTAAAGTTATTGTAGAACCACTGTAGTGAGATGGACTCTGTATCAACGTCTTTAGTACCTTTTATGGGTCTTTCTGAGCCATCGGAATTCAACTAAAATATCTTCATTTGTGTCCAACGACATGAGGGGATGTCATTAATGACAGAATTTAAATTTTTGGATGAACTAACCCTTTAAGAGATTGCACTTTGTGCATTGGAAGCACTCAAATGTCTGTTTTGTAAAGCTACCTCTGTAAAACAGGAAATTATTTATTAATTTTTTCAGAAGTTGTAGAATATTCCTTTTGTAAAGCTACAGAACTTGTTTGACTCAATGTTTTGTAAATTCGAGCCATTATTAAGGTCTTCAATAAAACAAGATGAGAACTTCAATATTCCCAGCACTTTCTGTGATGTAGTGCTTTTTTTCTCTTTTTCATCAAACCGCAGTTTTTGCAAGTTCCCGCAATTTTATCGCATAAAATTGCATAAATATCCCGCATTTTTCATCGCATTTTTTAGGAAAACTTGCCGCATAATCAAGGATTTTTGCCCGCAACAATCACAAAAAAAAGCCAAATTTTTCTGGAAGGACTGATTATTTTCTCTTTTCTGCATTTCACCTCTGCTGTAGCTTCTTTCCTTTTAATAAACCTGGCGTTGTATACTATTGTTGGCTCTATGATGAATTGTTTATGTTGATGCCCTGCACCGTAGCAGAGTTGGAGCGGATCTCCTGTCGGACAACATCTCTTAAGGCACTATGAGTGAAACCTCAAACATACACTAATGTTCAAAAGTTTGGTCTTGGTACAATTGTTTATGTCTTTGGAAAAAGTCTCTAATGCTCACCAAGACTGAATTTGTTTGATTAAAAAAATACAGTAAAAACAATAATATTGTGAAATAATATTAAAATAATTGTCACATGATCCTTCAGAAATCATTCTAATATGATTTGTTTAAATAGTTGTGCTGCTTTATATTTTTTGGAAGACAATAAAATAAAACACATTAAATTGATCAAAAGTGACAGTAAAGACTTTTATAATGTTATAAGATTTTTAAACTTTCAAACTTTTAAAAAAAAAACTTTTTATTCATCAAGAATCCTGAAAAATGCACCATGGTTTACATAAAAATATGACGCTGCACAAATGTTTTCAACACTGATAATAATCATTAATGTTTCTTGAGCAGCAAATCCTCATATTAGAATGATTTCTAAAGGATCATGTGACTGAAGACAGGAGTAATTATGTTAAAAATTCAGCTTTGATCACAGGAATATTTTTTTTAAAAAATATAATAAATGTCAATAGCTATTTTCTATATTTAAAGGGTTAGTTCACCCCAAAATTTAAATTTCTGTCATTAATTCCTCATGTCATTCCAAACCCGTAAAACAGTTCATCTTCAGAACACAAATTAAGATATTTGTGATGAAATCCCAGAGCTCTGTGACCCCTCCATAGACAGCTATTTAATTAACACTTTCAAGGGCCAGAAAGGAAGTAAAGACATGGTTAAAATAGGCCATGTGACTACAGTGGTTCAACATTAATTTTATGAAGCGAAGAGAATTCGTTTTGTGCGGAAAAACAAACTTAAATAACTTTATTCAACAATTTCGTCTGTGTCAGTCTCCTATGCAGTTTACGTGGTAATTAGTGCAGCAATTTCAAGTTGTTCACGTGAGCACCACGATGCATGCGCGGGAGCTGCACTGTATTTACAACATAAACTGGAGAC
This sequence comes from Gobio gobio, assembly GCF_949357685.1. Lineage (NCBI taxonomy): Eukaryota > Metazoa > Chordata > Actinopteri > Cypriniformes > Gobionidae > Gobio > Gobio gobio. Next base: position 55,153,549 of record NC_137105.1, on the reverse strand, counting down.
TGGCACAGGCCAGAACTAGGGCTGCACGATTTAGGGAAAATGTCATATTGCGATTATTGAGGTCAATATTGCAATACAATAAACAAATGGAATCATGAGTCAACTTGCTTGGTTCTCAAGGAAAATGCACACACAGGTTACTGATAATGCTGAAATTTGTATTTCTCAACTCAAACTAGCAACAACAACAAACAAATGCACAACGTTTTTAAATTAAAATATTTTTACTAAATTAAATAACATCTTTGCATTACTGCAAACAAACTTGTAATCGTCTCAATAGTACAGCTAAATAAAATACATAGAACAAAGACATTTCTATGTTCATGAAAATAAGATATTTTGAACATTCTGTCCAAACAGGGATATTTTAGCTGGACGTCACATGTTTGTATACACTTTCAAAAAGGAATTTGGATATAAATGTGTGGTTCACTCAATCAAACCACTAAAACTGTTGTTGGTCATTTACAAAAACAAAAAAACAAGCATATCCACCTTGTCTGGTTTCAGATAGGAGCGATGATTCGATACAACATTACCACTTGTGCTAAAAGCTCTCTCTGATGCAGAGCTTGTTGCTTGTATGCACAGATATTTCTGTCCTAGTTTGCATAGCCTAGGGAAGTTTATTTTGTGTAACTTCCACCATTTCAGTGGGTCTTCTCCGTGGTCTACACTTGGCTTGTAAATGTAAGCGTTGAGTTCAGCAGCCACTGCTTCTCTAAATTGTACCATGGGATCAAATGTGGTTGATGTTGTTGGTGTTGTTGAGTGTGTGTTTTCCTTGAAGAAACTGGCCAGAGTTTTCTTCTTGGCTTTAGCAGCAGGTGGATTTTCCACATCTAGGCTATCCTTGTCCATCGCTGCATTGCTTGTTTGGGCTACAGGTTGCTGCTGATGAATTTCCTGAAACAAATAGAAAATGCACGTTTTAGAAATCTGTTACATAGAATTGTAGCCAGTTAAGTAAACACTGTGTTTTCACTCACTATCAACTCAGATGACTCGTTCCTTTAAGGTCTGGGTCTCTTCTGTAGAGATGTATTGTGTTCGGAACCTTGGATCTAGGAATGTGGGCATGTTTAGCAGGTCCTGTGTGACTTCATATTTCTCGTTGAGGTAGTTCAAAATTTTAGATTTCAGTGATTTGGTCAGGCCAGTGTCCTCTTCCTCTTCAGCCAGCACTGAGGTATTCAAAATATGCAGAGCATTTTCTGAAATCCCCCCTTGCTAACTGCGTATATGGGCATCATGTCTCCTGCCAAGCAGTGCGTTATAGAGTCTGTGATTTCTCTATATCTCTGGGAAGACCTTTCATATGGCGCGACACTCTCAAGCACATCTGTATTGTGGTTTGTTTCGGCTTACAGATTGTTCATTTTGTTCAGTTGTTTCTTTACTAATCTGCAGTGGTGTAAAGCAACGAATTACAAATACTCTCGTTACTGTAATTGAGTAGTTTTTCTCAGGAATTGTACTTTATTAAGTAGTTTTTAAAACAGTGTCCTTTTACTTGAGTACATTTTAAGCGCTGTATGGGTACTTTTACTGCGCTATTTTATACATTATGCTACATTTTGTTTATTGTTTTCCTGTCAACGTGATTGGCTAAGACGAATAATCAGTCCTGTGTATGGAACGCCACTTGTGTGACTCCCGTCCGTCTATGCTCCCGTCAAATCAACATAGCGACCAGCCTAGAGGCACGCGCGCTTTATGAAAGGGGGTTGTTGCTGGTTACTGTATGATGACTGAAATCGTGAAATTGCCTAAAACAACTACTAAAAACTGACTGAAGAATATTACATTTTCTAATGCACGCACAAATGGTAGGTATTCTGTTAGAGCTGCACGAGCTCGCTGTGCCATCTGCTGGAAACTCTTCCTTTAGCGTGATTGTTTGCCAGGCTTCAGTGCATTAGGCATTAACTGATCATCACTGCTAGATCTGTGTCCCTTACATCGATTTCGCTCAACATATAAACGCATTAACCTGCTTTCTGTCGGCTCATTGAAGTGCATATTTTAATGTAATGTGCTCTTACATGGTCGATTTAAAATTTTAGTCCATGTATATAGCAAGTAACTTTAATAAAACATCAGATTTATATTTAAATCAGGTTTATTTTTTAATTGCAAGCAAAAAATAATCAGTGGTGAAAATTGTTACTCAATTCTGATTTCTGAAGTGTAGCCTATTCTTTTTACAGAGAAAACATCCATTGAAATTAAAGCAGTACATGCATCTTGAAAAGAAAGAACTCTGCTTTTTTTAACGTAAAATTGTTAATGTACAATAATCCGCACACATGGGAGCTCGAGGCGCAGTGCGCACACACACGTCCAACAGGGGGCGCACACTCTTAAAGGGGCCACACTATTTTCCTACTTGTTACAAACGCTTTGCAACCTTTTTTAATTAACTGCAAGAAAACCTCTACAGACTGGTTGTCATAAATGTTACCAGATTATTGGTTGCTTTCTTAAATATTGCATGGCTGTATTTTTAGTGCTAGCAGTCAAAATAAAACTTGGAGAAATATTGAACACTGAAATACTGTTGGTGATCTCATGTTTTTTTGTTCTTACTGAGAATCATCCATAAAAGAGTAAGCTACATTTTTAATTTGCAGGGTATAAGGTGGAATAACATTCATAGCATAATACTCACTACTCTTGAGTACTTTTAAAAGGGCTACTTTTTACTCCTACTTTGAGTAGTATTTAGGACAGGTACTTTTACTCTACTTGCACTACATTTTTTGACAAGTAACAGTACTTTCACTTGAGTATGCTTTTTCAGTTCTCGTTCCACCGCTGCTAATCTGGGCTTTCACCTTCATGCATTCATCACACTTTCCTCTGTGCTGTTTCAGGTGCTGATATACGTTTGTCGTGTTGCCACGTGATGTAGCAACTTTATTTTTACAAATTCTGCACAGTACCTCTCTCTGCTCCGTGTCGGATATCTTATAGCCAAAATATTGCCATATAACAGAGGTAGCATTTTTTCTGGCCACCAGTTCAGTGGTGATTTTATATATAACAGTGTCCGTCTGCCTGGCATCCATCTTCACCCGTTCTCCATCATCACCCGTTCTCCATCTTCACCCGTTCTCCATCTTCACCCGTTCTCCGCGCTGCACACGGGAAAAGTCCCGACATGACCACACGCGCCACACGTGCCACTGCCTGAACTGAAGCTTTTTATTAGCGGTGTATAAAATCAGCAAACAGCTCTCAGAGAGAATGGGTTGCATGTATTTATTATTTATTTATTTCATATAATCGCACAGGCTTGATATCGCGATTGCGATATGATTAATCGTGCAGCACTAGCCAGAACTAAATTTTTTGTTTGTTTTGTGCACAAAAAGTATTCTTGTGGCTTCATAACAATAAAGTTGAACCACTGGAGTCACACGGACTATTTTAACGATGTCTTTACTTCCTTTCTGGCCCTTGAAAGTGTTCACTACATTGCTGTCTATGGAGGGGTCAGAGAGCTCTGGGGTCATCAGAAATATCTTCATTGTGTTCTGAAGATGAACGAAGGGTGAGGAATTAATGACAGCATTTACAGTTTTGGGTGAACTAACCCTTTAAATATATAAAACAGCTATTTTACATTGTAATGATATTCACAAAATTACAGTTTGATCAAATAAATGCAGCCTTGGTGAGCAAAAGAGACTCTTTCAGAAGCAGGTGCTCCTCCGCTTCAGCTGCCAGAGAAGGAGGATGTCCAGTTTAGCTCCAGTACTGAAGCTATAAAGCACATCTCCACTAGACATTTGTAGCTGGAGTCTCACAGGACACACGACATTTCTTCAAATAAAAGTAATAATGAAGAAACTGATTCATCTTTTTTCATGTATTTTTGTGCTAAATTATAGAGAGCAGGATCAATAAGAGTATTGATAAGTACAAGTGATAAAATCACTATTTAACTACACCCATCCCTGATAATAAAAATAATGTAACCAATTATTAAAATATTTGATTATGTTGTTTGTTTGATTAATGAATTGATGTGTTACATTTCTGTACTAATAATTAGTTAACACTTTACATAGTTCAAAATGTGTTGGCTTAGTGTTGATTAATGCTGATTAATAAATGAATGCAGTTTAGTTTTGGGCCATTTTCTATTATAATTTATTAGGGGTTTGTGGTTTCTATTACATATAAGTATTGATCCATAAATGTCTCTAATCAGTTCTGTGTTGATTTCAATTTATGGACCAAGCACAACTTCATTCCCTGGACTAAAGGTGAGAAGTATATTTAAATAAAGGTGGACGCAGTATTTGGGTCGTTAGGACGATATGGGATTATGGGAATCACAGAGTGACGTCACTGGACCGTTATATGGACGAATATGGTCCGGTTCCGTCTCACATCTGTTCACTGTGTTCGCTGGGCTGTGTTTCCTTCAAGCTCATAACATTTAAGTTTGTCTGATAAAAAGGTGTATTGTCCTCATATGAATCCGAGAAGTCAGAAGTGAGAGTTGATCTAGTTATTAAAACACAATCTTCATTGAGCGGCTCTGTTTATAAACTCACTTTACGACACAACTCCTAAAATGGCCGTTAAACTGTAAAGATTGAGTTTAATATGATCACACACAGAAAACACTGCACAATAATATGACATGATATCAGAAGCTGATGAATGAACTTACCGTAATGTGATATATATGGCCGTTTTTAACTCCTGGAAATGAGACTTTACATCTCGTCAGAATCGAGTCTGAACTTTCGGGTTGAAATTCCTTAGAACGCGCATGCGCAGGAGGCCGTCAACAACCTATAAATACATAATGTACATCTATGGTCAACAACACAAACCCCGCCCATCTCTCTTCCTCTGCTCTTCAAATAACATGAACACAATATCATTTCTTTATCGCAGGTCAACAACAAACTGAACTGAACACGAGCCGAGAACTAGTGATGGAGAAACGGAGCTTTTCCAAACTCCGAATCAACTGAACCGATTCATTGACTAAATGATTCACTCTTGTGAAGCGCTCGAGACACGCTGGCGACGCCTGCTGGTCAAAACTGTGACACTGCAATGAGAACTCAGACCAAACATGTGTGATGAGACTCTTTACAACACAACTTTATGACATTAAATATAATCCAGCAGTAAATGTGAGGTGTGTGTATAATTTCTGCCCTTTTATTCATTTGTAGAGCTTGTTGTGTGTGATTTATAGGTGAAACTTAAACAGTGAAATAATTGTTTACCAGAAAAACTTATGCTACATATTCCTGTCTCTCCATGTCTCTCACACTTCATGAGCTCAGACTTACTCTGACTAAATAATAATGCAATACAAATAATAATAATTATGAATGATACAACACAAAAGATAATGAATATTAGTAAATAATATTAATACAAATGCACACTAAATAATAATGATTAAAACAAATGATAGTGAGTATTAATAAAGAATAATAATACAAATGCATAATATAAACTGATTATGAAAACTAATAATAAAAAAATAACATTTAATAGTAATATTTAATCTACAAGGCTCTGCACTATTGCGTTGTGTTCTGGTGCATTAAAGACAGGACGCTGATATTCCTCAAGGCACTTTATTCTGTACAAATGTCAAAGAGAGCAAAAGATCAGGATTCTATCTTCCATCAGAATCAGCCTCTCTCAGTCAGGTGGAACGCAAACTCTCTGAATATTTACATCACATTCAAAAATCAGAAAATAAAACACATTAATGATCATGTGTGTGTCATATTGCATACTATTCCTACCATCAACTATTGGTTTTTAGCTTTTACATTAACAATATGCAACATAAAATAAACCATCTTCCTTTCAATAGTTACTGCATTCAATAATACGCAAGAAACAATATGTAAATGCTTTGTTCAGTGCCAGTGAACATCAATCAATACAAGAAAACTATTCAATGAACACATTATATTTTACACCTGGTATTGGGAGTTCATACCTGCACAAATGTCAAAGAGAGCAAAAGATCAGGATTCTATCTTCCATCAGAATCAGCCTAACATAAGAAATAGGAAACATCACAAAATGATAGAATGGCGAGCACTAGCATACAACAAAACAACACACGAGTTTAGCTATGATAGCAATCTCTTAAGCTCTCTACACATCTCAAATAAATGTATATGCATTCATCATAAAGTACACGTACAAGTTACCATGTGCATTTAACTAAAGTCAGAACAGGTGTATTTCAAAGGTGCATCGCACTGAAGTGAGCAAACTGAGAAAGGAACAGGAAAATTCAATATATGACCATCATTCCAGCCTCTATCCAATAGAGAGCACACTTACACAACAAATAACTCTCCCAATCCCTATAAACCACCATAACATGAATCAACAATACAAGATTTTGGTGAAATAAACTCATATAACTACAAAATAGAAAATGAAAGGTTACAAAAAATATCTCTCATTCTTGAAGCTGTTCCACAGGCAAACACAGCATATGACTGTTTCTCAAAAACACTGTTGCTCTACATTTGTGCTTAATGTTTCACAAATGGAGGCAATATTGACAGACTAAAGCTGTGGATGTTTTCTTTGGCAGCTTCATCTGTAAAAACACTGAACTCTGGACGTTCACTAATGCTCACAAATCTGTGTTTTAGAACAGCACTTGTGATATGGATGAACACATCTATATTATTATCATGTAAAGCTGTTTATTTGTAATGTTTTTAGAATATCATGTGTAATATTATAGCCAGTAAAAGGGGGGATTATGAACAGAACAAATCTCTGGAAATCCCCTTTGAATCAAACCTTTGACTTGTGCACTATGGGATGGCAGAAACTGTAAAGTGCTTGATGTCCCACTGACACCTGTTGTCTTGATCATGCTCATGTGTTTGATGATAGTCATTAGTTTGGTCTTTATAGCTCTCGTGTTCCCATTGGTCTGTGTTTAGCTTTGCCCGTGTAAGCACTGTTCCGTAAGTTGACGTGAGCCGAGCCGTGTCTTTGTTTGCTTTATGTTTGCTCATGTTTGGGAAATAAAGCTGCACTGGTTCTCCAACATGCCTGCAGTGACTCATGACAGAACGCTGGACTGTCCAATATGAGCAGCAGTTTGAGTATTTCACCTTCATCAAGACAAACATCAGGAGAACATCAAGCACAAAGAACATCACAGGGACGCTCAGAGAATGCTGGGAGAAGTTAGAGAATGTTGTTTTCTCTCAATGTTACGAGAATGTGTTTGAACTAGGAAAACATTACAAGACACACTGCATGAAAAGTGGGATTTTCGTCAGTATGTGACACTGTAGATTGCCGTGAAACTTCAGGTTTACGACTGTGCACGGCAATTTGCAGGCAACACCGAAAACTGCCGTAAATTGTCGGAAATTGACGTGGGCCTTGCTTGGCAGTTTTCCCCCCCTCCCCTTAATTCTAGGGGAGGCTTTATCATGTAAATGAACATGCTGTGAGCTACACAAATGCAAATCAGAGTAGCAGCAGGGGGAGTTTTATCTAGGTTCTGAATTTTTTTGACTAAAACCAGTTTAAAGTTTAAGTTAAAATGTTAACTTAAATTTAAGTTAAATGTACTCGTTTTAGTACACATTACTAAATTTTTAGGGCAACCAGTTTGCTCCAATTTTTTAAGTAGATTCAACTTGTCCGGGCTCACAGTGTAGATTAATTACTCTGTATGTCATTAGCAATAACCAATGTTATGTAAAAAAAATAAAAAAATACAGGACAGCAGTTCATGTCTTCAACCTTTAGAGAGGTTATGTGATGCAACAAGACAATGAACCAAAGCACACAATTAAATCAAGTAAAGCATACAGTTTACATACCAACATTAATTTTTCCACCCTGCACTGTGAATGATTTTTTAAATGGCCATTAATCATAAATGTGAAAAGTACAAGTTTGTGTGTTTATAGTTAAGTCAGATTGTGTTTTTCTGTAATTGTCATTTAAATTGAGCTCACACCACATTTTATGAATTATCAATGCAGATTTTCAAGAGGTGGTTTCCTGGACAGGGTTTAAATTATGCCAAGAGTAGGCCTTAATCTAGTTAATCGTGAGTTAAAAAATTGTTGCCTGGAACAAAGATTAAGCACAGATTACTAACACCTGGACTACGAGTCCTGAACTAAAATAAACTGGATTCATTTACAGTTTTATCTAATTGCTTACACACAATTTCTGAAAATATGGCTCCATTTCTTGTAACTCTACACACAAAACATCAGACATCTCTTGCAAAAGCAACACTTTGTGCAAAACTATTTTAACTATTTCCAAAAATGTTGTTTTTGCATATATCTAACTACACAATGCACAACTGAGGAATTTATAGTTGAACTGAAATCAACTGAACTGAATCAACACTGAAGTCACTTGAGCTGAATATTGACACTATATTGGCTTGTTAGAGCCGGTTTACAGCAGAATTTGTTTTGAACTTGTTACTGAAGCTGCTATGAAACAATATATTTTGTTGTATGCATATTCTTTCTTTCTCAAACCTTAGTTTTGATTTCTAAGTGATCAATTTATGTATGTGTTTTCACACATGATCATTGGCTGTATGGGTCCTCAGTAAATGAATGTGGCATTTAAATGGCAAAAGTTATTCTTGTCTCTATAACTTATGGCTTCCTAAAGACACGTTTATGGGTAAATAAAATATTAATAATATAAATAAAATGAATATCAAAACATATTTTAAATATAATGAAGTCATTTTATTATAGCACTCATCAGATGTTCCTGGAAACAAAACAGAGACAGAACAGTATAAACAAACTATACAACAAACTAAACACCAAATTACAAAAACATTATTATGTGAAAGTGAATAAAGTGGTGTGTGTTTTCAGTTATAAATATGTGCTGTGTAAATTAGCCTATACTTTTAGAAATTATATATAGCCTAACTTTAAAAAACAAACAATAACCCATATAGATAAATTATAATAATTGTATAATATTAAGCATTTACTTAATATACATTGTAACATTAGGCTACTTTACTCTAGCACAGTAGTCAGTTAAGCAATTAATTAATATCTTATATTAATATGTATGTAGCCTAGGCTACAAAGGTAAGTCTGCTTTAAAAAAAAAAATATTACACTTCGACATGTACCGAATGTGCGCGTTAAGAAACACGTTCAAATGTGTCTTCTTAACATGTTAAAACTGTGCGTGAAGCGGAAAACAGGGCGTGTTGAAGGTTGAAACGATCATAAGTCACGCGTTTCGTATAAAGAGATTTGGCCCCGGGCGCGTTCCATATCAGAGCCCTAGTCCAATGGGGTGCGAGGTCGAGGTCATGGCCATGACGCGTAGAAGACGAGCTTTAAACTATTTTTTTATGTTTTTTGCTGCTTTCCTTTTTCGTGATCAACAATGACAGGACACCGTCTTCAACTCAATCTCTGCATGGACGCGACGAACTTTTTGGACTCATTTTCAGGAGGCTGTCTTCGTCTTCATAACTCTGAGGCAAACTGCAGTCGCTATGAACCACAGCATGGGTATGTAACGTTACGATTTAAAGAATATGCTTTTATTCAGCTGTATAAGGAAATGGATGTGTTAATAGATCCGAGCTTAAAACTGCACATTTTGTTTACACAGACTATCCTCGCCTCATAACGAAGCCGTGAGCTCTTATCAGCTTGGAGCGATTACCGCGAGTCCAGATTTAACCGCTGATCATGACGAAATTGTGTGTAAGTAACTTCTAATGTGTTTCTCATTCCATGTTTAATTTTACCGTGACTGTTTTTATTAATACCAGTCTCATGTAATTGTTTTCCAGCTGCATGTAAGACGTATTATGAATCGACACGCCGGAGCTTCAGATACAAACAACCTGAAACTGCGAAGTTTAGCTCGGAGTCGATCAAGAAGAAAAAGGGTAAGATTTATTATATTAGATCCGTTTTTTGTCAATGTGAGTATTTTTCAGGTTGCTTATTGTCTTTATGGATTGTATTACAGTTGCTGGAAGCGAGAGTGTGCTGGATGAGGTGGACGTTTGGAAGTCCGCGACCATTGAACTCATGTCTGACGAGGAAGACGGCTTTGTTGACGGGGTGTCTGGATGGATTGTGCGGCCACCGCGCTCTCGCAGCCTGGAGCTCGACGAACTTTACATTACATTACGAGACATTACTGCTGCACTGTACATAGTTGTGTGTTTAACAATAAAGCTCTTTCTTTGAGTCAACCGCTGTGTTTTATAAATTAAGCCCTTTCTTTGAATGAACAGCTGTATGCTTATAAATGAAGCCCCTTGTTTGAATAAACGGCACGGTCCGTATAATTTGCCCATATATTCCTTGATGGTATGAATACTTCATAGCACAATAACATTAATATGAAACAAATTATTACAACATAAATTATATATTTATTATTATTATTGGGGTTTACATTTATAATGAGCCAGGGGGACCAATAATGATTGGTTTGCAGTGATCTGCCAACCAATCACGAGGGATTTTTCTTTTTTAAATGTAGTGGCTTCAGCCAATAGTGAGTGAGTAAATTCAAGTCTGGCCGTTGACTCTCTGGTTTCGCTGCTATTCATATGCAAATTAGAGGCGTCGCACCTCCGCGCGGTCTCTCAGCGGGGGGGCTCTCCACCTACGTCATGGTTCGTTTACGACAATTTGTGGCACAGACGAACGCGACGTTCGCTGCCTCTAAATTGTCGAAAGCTGCCGAAAATTAGGGAGATTTCCAGGAGTATACAGGCGTTTATGGGGTCGAAAATCCCACTTTTCATGCAGTGACATTATTTCAGGAGCGTTTATTACTAACATTTCCACAACTATTACATAACGTTAGTGAAAGTTCCCGTTCCTCTTTTCCTGTTAGCTGGGTATAAACAGAACACACACACTTTTTCTGTTGTGTTGTTTAACACACGTCTTGTTAGATTTGACATGTGTGATGTTTTTTGGGTGACCAAGCTTTTCATGCTTACTTATTTATTTTACTATCATTATTGTATTATTTTACTATTATTTGTTGTTTATAGCTGCTGTTCTTCAGTTTATTGTATGTACTTCTGCTGTTATTTTATTTTCTCCCTTTATTTGTAGCTCATATATGAATGCTGCTTCAACACAATTCACATCATATGACAGATTCATAATTGTATTTCTCTTTTTATTTATTTTTTATACTCAGAACTATCCTTGTTCTGTTTCCATGGCCCTTTTTATTAACGAGAGACGGACTATAATACATATATGGGATATTTCAATGGCATCTGTAATTGTTTGATGTTTTCTGTTTATGTGGAGGAAAAGAGAAAAAGATTTGACTTGTGCTGTCTAGTTATGTTTGAGTTTGTGTTCTTGCTGTAGAAAATGTAAGCTTTGCTCTTTATGATTCCATGTTTTGGACGGTGTACCTCCAGAGACTCTCACACAGTTTAGTGGAACTACTACTACTACAGTCAAATGGGAATCTTAAAGTAAAGTTTGATCTGTTATTTGTGTGTTCAAATATTTAATGTTCTTACTTTACTGTGAAATCCAGACCTGTGGCTGTAAGAAATGAAGGGCTTACATTTGACGTTCAGACGTTTTCATAACATTTCCAGAATTATAGAATGGCCTGTTCCTCTAACGTTCACATTAACCAGGAAAAACATTGAGAAATAGCGTTTTCATAGCTCAATGTGAATGTTAATCATAGAGCATATTTCTGTCCGCTGGGGAGGAGTGTGTTGAGGAGCGGCTAAAGTTATCTCAGGGGGATTTTAATGATCTGGCCTTGAAGGACATTTCTTAAGGCTATCGCTGGTCTCTGGAGCTCTGGGCCTGGTTTATCAATCTAACGCAGAAACCAGCGCAGAAATCATCTCACCACAGGGTTCACGTGTGATTCATCAATCGCTCGTTTGCCACCAATCCCATCGCACGAATGATAAATGTGCCGCTAAAAACAACCGTCATTCATATCTCCTCATTTTCCAGAACGCTTTGCTATATTTCCTGCACTTCTTTATCATCTTGTTGAGATCTCCATACACTGGAAAAATGTAGCGTAGAATTCATACTGGCAGGAGCTTTTGGAGGATCCTCATTGGCTGCTGCCAACCACTCCATAGCAACCACACAGAGCACCCTAGCAACCGTTTAACAAGACCTGTGTCTCTGCATCAGAACGTTGTGTAAAGATGGGGGTCAGATCTTTGACTCATGCTAGCAAACTGGACTTTCAACATGCTAGACATGCTAACAGTGAATAGCTAAATGCTAATGGCAATTAGCTTAGGGTTAAAACATGATAAACACAAGTAAAAGTGTTAGCATCATGCTTGCTAAATACTAATCGTGTTAACATCATGCTAACAGCATACTAATCGTGTTAGCATTGATGCTAGCAGCATGCTAATCGTGTTAGCATTGATGCTAGCAAAATGCTAATTGTGTTAACATTGATGCTAGCAACATGCTAATTGTGTTCACGTCTTGTTAAAAAAATGATAGCAACATGTAATCGTGTTAGCATTGATGCTAGCAAAATGCTAATCGTGTTAGCATTGATGCTAGCAACATGTTAATTGTGTTTACGTCTTGTTAAAAAAATGATAGCAACATGTTATCATGTTAGCATTGATGCTAGCAAACATGCTAATTGTGTTCACATCTTGATAAAAAAATGCTAGCAACATAGTAATTGTGTTAGCATCGTCTTAGCAAAAACGAATTGTGTTATCATAATGCTAACAGCATGCTAATTGTGTTAACATTAATGCTAGGAACATGCTAATTGTGTTCACATCTTGATAAAAACATGCTAGCAACATGGTAATTGTGTTAGCATGAATGCTAGCAAACATGCTAATTGTGTTCACATCTCGTTAAAAAAATGCTAGCAACATGGTAATTGTGTTAACATTAATGTTAGCAAAATTCTAATTGTGTCCACGTCTTGTTAAAAACATGCTAGCAACATGGTAATTGTGTTAGCATTAATGCTAGCAACATGCCAATTGTGTCCACGTCTTGTTAAAAACATGCTAACAACATGGTGATTGTGTTAGCATTAATGCTAGCAACATGCTAATTGTTTTAGCATAATGCTAGCAGCATGTTAATTGTGTTACCATTAATGCTAGAAACATGCTAATTGTGTTCACATCTTGCTAAAAACATGCTAGCAAAACATGGTAATTGTGTTAGCATTATGGTAGCAACATGCTAATTGTGTTAACATATTGTTAAAAACATGCTAGCAAAAAAGCTAATTGTGTTAACATATTACTAAAAAGATGCTATCAGCGTGCTAATTGAGTAAGCATCATGCTACCAACATGATAATCATGCTAGCATCTTGTTAAACAAATGTTAGCAAAAATTGTAATTGTGTTATCATAATGTTAACAACATGTTAATCGTATTAGCATCATGCTAGTAAACTGCTAATTGTGTTATTATTTTGCTAAAAAAATGCTAACAACAAGGTAATTGTGTTAGCATTATGCTAGCAAACAAGCTAATCATGTTAACATTTTGTTAAAAAATGTTAGCAACATGGTAATCGTGTTAACATAATGCTAGCAATATGCTAATTATGTTAACATTATGTTAGCAAACTTGATAATCATATTAGCATCTTGGAAAAAAAATGCTAACAAACATGGTAATCATGTTAACATTATGGTAGCAAAATGCTAAACATGCTAGCATCTTGTTAAACAAATGTTAGCAAAAATGGTAATTGTGTTATCATAGTGTAAGCAACATGCTTATTGAGATAGCATCATGCTTCTTCATCATCGTTAGCATAATGCTAGCTGCATGTTAATTGTATTAGCATAATGTTAGCAAAAAGCTAATTGTGTTCTCATCTTGCTAAAACATGTTAACAAACATGAAAATCGTGTTATCATAATGCTAGCAATATGCTAATTGAGTTAGCATCATGCTTCATCATCCTCATGACACATTTATTTGTAAGGACCTTCAGCTTAAAGTGTGGTGGGAAATGAAGGTTTTTGCTGCAAACACTGGAAGATGTGAAATCCCGAACTATTTCCCCAAACGTCAGTTCCAGTGAGTCCTAGTGACCATTACAGTTGATTGAGCACAAGTGGGAAACGAATGCTGCCGTTCTCCAGACCAGAGCAATGCATGAGAGCCTGTAGTTGCTCCTGACAGTGAACCAACATGACTTTAGCTGTGGAGCTGACAGGATTCCAGCACAGACGGTGTTTGGCACACACACTGAACCTCACGCCACAGAGCCTTAAAGCTAGCGCTGTAGCTCGACTGCTAGCGCAGATTCAGAGGATTTCTGTGTTCTTCCACAGGAGCAGCACAGCAGCGGCAGCACTGAAGAGGAACCAGACCATGCTGGACCTTCCACAGCTCAAGTTGAGGACAGATGTTGCAGTCCGGTGGACCAGCGCATATGAGATGCTCTCCCGTTTCCTCCAGCAGCATCTGCCATCTGTGCTGACCTCTGACCTCCTGAGGTCAGCTGTTCACTGTCATTACTGACACTACTGAAGGGCCTTAAACAAGATTACACTCATGATTTCAGCTCATTTTCTGATGTGTTGCTGATGTGTTCTGTCCTGTTATTCAAGGTTTAGGAAACGTTCATCTTATTTTCAAATGAAATGATTAAATTCATCTTTTAGTTAAAGTTGCTCTGCTGTTTCTAAAGGTGAGAAAGAGAGTCTCTGACATCTGCACCTCGACTGAGATGGAAATCTCAAATGCTGAAGAGGTCAAGCCCTCAAGCCTGTGCTGGTGGAAACAAATGTCCTGTGTGAGGAGAAGAGCCAACAGTTTCTATCATTGCTCCGCTTCACACACAACTGTTGAGTGACATGAGCAGCACTGCTAAAGACTCAAAGAGATGAAGATCTACCAAGAGCTCTCAGAGAGATATAATTCTTCAGAGGAGAAGAGCAACCTCTACATCTCATCAGCCTTAGACCCTCGGTTTAAATCTCTGCCCTTCCCATCACCAGAGGACACGCATCAGACATCTACCAAAGTGTGTCAAAGGCGGATCTTAAGGGAAAGTCCTTTATTAATCCTCTAAATGTTCAGCTCAAGTTTTAGACTTTAAACCCATTCAATTACTGCTCAAATATACACCATCTAGTAAATATCTTCAGTCAGTATTTATAAGCTATTTAGATGTAAAACTGTATGATTGTCTTTGACTACTGAGCCTTTTCTTCAATAATAATGCAGCAGGTCAACAGGTGTCCACTGTTTTCTTCCAGGAGGCGGCAGACTTAATGGCCAGCAGATTTCAGATCTCTCCTCCTCCTGAGCAGGAAGAAGCACCAGGTACTGTTTGCTGCTGAGGGGATGATAGACTACAGTGAGCCTGGAAAAGATCTTTCCCTTTCCAAAGAGGAGGAAATCTGTGCTTGCTGATCCGCTTGGACAGACGCTCAACAGCAGTAGCACCAGTACGTCCACACCTTCAGCTGCTCCAGAGCTGGGTCTGGAAGAGAAACATGCATATGTGACTCTCCCCTTAATCTACTGGGAATGCTTTTGCATTAAAGATAAACCAGCTCTAAGCACTGAAATGTGTCCATGCGCACAGAAAATAAGTTGCCCAGTTGTAATATGTGCCTTAAGTTGATTTACAGAAGAGTTTACAGTGGACAGAAACTCTTGTTAGAAAGCACTGCAGTGTGTTCATGTTCACAGAATAGCTCATTGCACCCTTTGGTTCTGAAATGTGGCCCATATTTTGTTCTATAAGGTTTTATAACTGGGCCCGTATTCATAAAGATTCTAAGAGTCCTCTCAGAAAACTCCTAATTTAGCTTAAACACTTTTACGTAGGAGTCTTAGCTTAAGAGCTATTCGGGACCGATCTGAGAGCAACTCTGAGCAAGGAAAAAACAAAAACTTGTATCTCAGTGAAGAGGCGGGGCTGACCCGTTGCTACGTATGACACAGTTTTTTGAAGACTGTGATTGGTTGGTTGTCCAAAAAGGGGAAAAAAAGAGCGCTTTTATGTATAGGGTCTATTCTAAGCCTTCACTTTGAAATTACAAGCGCAAATTGATCTATTTTACCGTTCTCTCTCACTCTCTCTCACACACACACACACACACACACACACACACACACACACACACACACACACACACTCACACTCACACACACACACACACATTATATATGTGGGTCAAAGACGAGACGTCACAATTTTGGTGTCCGCATCAAATTATGTTTACAAAAGTCATTTTATATACATAAAAAACATGTTAAATGCAAGTAAACTGTCTACTTTACTATTTCAAATAACTTTTGTCAAAATAAAATGTCAACATTTAGGGGAAATAATGTTCCAAAGTGTAAAATTGTCATTCAGGGTAATGGTCCGGACTTTGATTTTGCCATTACATCTTTAAATAAATGTATAAAATAACAAGTAAAAAATGTATTTTTTTTCTTGGCATTTTCAAATATGTGTTGGCTGTGTTATATTAAAAGGACTATGTCTTACTTATTTTTTTTAAGTATTTAAATAACCAGGGGACTTTTGTCCCAAAAATCCAGTTTGTAAGAGATCATTCAGTGTAACAGGATCAAGAAGCCATTCTGAAATCATATAAAAAACAGATAGTCATTCGACAGTCTGTGACATCATCAAAAGGCCCCCTGAAGACCATGTGGTGCAGCAGAAAAGTGAATCCATTGCTCTTAAATATTTGATAATTCCACCTTTTCATGGTGTGGTATCCTAAGTTACAAAACCGCACGTCATTCAGTGAAATGCCAAAAAAACATTTATATTTAGAATTTTTTTTAAATAAGTAGATGTTGTGAATAATTGTGATTAACTTTACTGGTCAAGCTCACTTTTTGATATAGATGGCAAGCTTATGGCCTGCAATATAAGCTTAAGTAGAAGTTTCGTCATTTAGGGTAATGCTTTTTTCATTCAGTGTAACAGATATATTTATGTAAAAAATTAAACAATATACTTATTCTAACCTGTAATCATTCAAATATATGAAATAATGTGATCATACAAAATGTTTTATTATATTTTAAATGATTTTCACTTCCTTACAAAAACTTATTGCTGGCAAATAGGTAAACCTAGTGGTTTGAAGGATAGTGGCAAAGTATAAAGATTTAAAAATTCTTTTAATATGCCATCAAATGATTCCTTTTTTAAATATGCCTAATAAGATTTTCTGATACATAAATATTGTTACACTGAATGACATTTTAGTGGGTGTCTTCTGTAAATCATGGTAAAAAATGTGTGATAGTCATTATTTTTTGCTAAAGAAAATATAAAATTAAACAGGACACATTCTAATGTACAGGAAAAAACTAAATTTAAAGCTGTATTACACATTTATTTTTTTGATGCTTGAAAAACCCTGTTTCGTCTTTGACCCATGTATATAAATCCTTTTATTATTTACAATGCTGTTTATTTTCTATAAGGTATTTGATTGGCTTAGAACTATAAACATTGTTCCACTCTTTCCAATTACACTGATTGCTGGCATGTCTATTTGATTGGTGGTTTGAAAGTTGGGTTTAATGCAACAAACATGATCCCTGCACGATCTAATCTATAGTGTCTCATTAAGTCACTGTCATCCATTGTCTGCAACACATTTCTTCTCCCTCTCCGCTGCTAAATAAACTCTTAAGCCTCTTCAAAGTCCTCGTCCATGCTCCTAACAAATTTGACCTTAAGACTTCTTTTAAGGGTTAAGATGCTTTCTGAATTACTTTTTTCTTTACTAGGATTTTTTTGTTAATTCTAAGAGTAAACGCCCACATTTCAAAGAATTTTCTTAGAATTTTGTCACTAGGAGCTCCTCTTTGCATTCAGATTCTTTATGAATACGGGCCCTGGTGTTTTTCTTTTACCATCACTATTTTTAGTAATGTATGCATTTCACAATTTCTTTTCAGCAATAAATCTGTAGTTTGAGGGGTTTGTTAAATGTAATTTACACAAATGTGAGATGTTGCTGCTACGACTTATAAGTTAGAGATGTGAGCTTTCTTTACTACACATGATTTAGTCACAAACTGTTCTCTCTGGCAAATAATCATTGTTCAAGCTTATGGCTGTTTGTCAGCTGTGTGTGCACTTCTGCACTTATTGTACATTGTTGCTGTTCTATAAAATAGATGTACTGTTAATAAATGAAATACATCATGTGACTTTTAGACCATGATCGTTATCATGATATATTGTGGATGATTTTCTCCCAATATATCGTCTGTCTCAGAATCGCTGGTGTTGTGATACATATCGTTGTCATGGCCAAAATATCGTGACAGTGTCGTATCGTGCGGTAAACTGTGATTCCCACCCTTAGTAAGCCGTAGTGAGTTTCTGAGTTTTTAATTCCACCCTTTACAGGCTCTGAGAATGTTTCAGACGGAGCATTTCATCTGCTTTTACTCTTACCTGTTTGAATCCCCGCTCTGCTTCTCTCATTCTGCAATAAACACTTGTTATTTTGACTTACCATGTCTGCTTTCTTCTGATTGTGACAGAAGACATGGGGCCGTATTCACAAAACATTTGATCTCACCACTAAGAGTTCTCCTAAATGGCAGTAAAAGTTTTCTCTTAAAACCTCTTCACAAAGCTGCTGAGAGCAACTCTTACTAAGGAATAGAGAGAAGTCTTAAGCTAAGAGTAAGGGTGGGGTTGACCTCTGTGCTTATTTTTTTATTTATTAAAGATACATTTATTATCACTATTGCCTCAATGTTGTATATTAACAGCCAGTAGGATTGTTTAGTGATTTGGTCTTAGTGACTTAGGAGTCCTCTTGACTACTCCTAGCATTTCATGGATTTAGGAGCTAGTTCTAGTGCTAAAATGCTTTGTGAAATACCTGTCGCCCTTCCAATATAGATATTGCTGAGCTGATATTATTCTCAGTCCACTGAGTCCGACACGTTTACTCAGTGGCTCCGCCCTCTCTATGGCTCTGAGTGGTGCTGGGCGGAGCTTACATGAATATTCATGAGTTTCCTGTTTGGCGTTAACACAGTTTCGATACAATTTCTTATGGTCAGCCCTGTGAATACTTAAATCTTCCAAGTTCTCCAACATCCCCCCATTAGCTCCTTTAAGATCAGGAGACCTCCAGACCTCCAGCTTGTCTGAAAATAGATCCAGCAACGTTTCTCCAAACCAGATCCTCTGGAACTGTTAAAAATCTTTGAATGAACTGTAAGCGAAAGGTTGCTCCCCTGCTGACCAGGTGTATCAGTCCTTGTCCCCCTTCCTCTCTAGGAAGATAGAGTACACTCTGCGGTATCCAGTGAAGTTTAGTCCAGAAAAAGTCCACTATCACAGTCTGCAGTTTTGCGAGAAGTCCACTTGGCGGCTCAGTACAAGCCAAACGATGCCAGAACATCGAAGCCACCAGATTATTAATAATTGTCACACGTCCTCTAAAGGACATTTTTGTCCACAACCATCTCCATTTTTCCAGACGTCCTTTTGTTTTTCCAAAAACCCTTCCCAGTTTTTTTTCAACATTGAATCATCTCCAAGATAAACACCCAAATATTTTAAACCACTTTTCTTCCACTCAAGTCCAGCTGGTAGTTTAGGAAGGCATCTACCTTCCCATCTTCCACCTACAATGGCTTCACTCTTACACCAGATAACTTTAGCTGAAGACAATTGACCAAACTCATTTAAAATTACCTGTAAATTGTTTACTTCTTCTTGATTTTTTATCATAACCACAATATCGTCAGCATAAGCTGATAACTTAATCTTACACTCAGATTGCGGTATACTCCACCCATCAATGTTTGCCCTAATCCTTAATAACAGAGGTTCAATGGCTAAAGCATACAACATGCCAGAAAGTGCACACCCTTGTCTTATACCTCTTGTAATTTTAAAAGGAACACTCAACCCTCCATTAATTTTGAGTATACTCTCAATGTTTACATACAACACCCCAATCATTTTAATAAAACCCGGGCTGAAACCAAACTCACTCAGAGTCTTCCAGAGGTACTTCTGCTCAACCCGGTCAAAGGCTTTTTCCTGGTCTAAGGAAATAAGGCCAAAATCTAAACCCAATGATCCAGAGACATCCAAAATATCTCGAATGAAATGAATGTTGTCAAAGATCGATCTATTGGGAACACAAAATGTCTGGTCTATATGTATGACCCCACCAATCACTTCTCTCAACTTAACTGCTAAGGCTTTAGATAAGATTTTTATATCAGAGCATAAGAGTGACACAGGTCACCAGTTCTTTATGTTTCTGAGGTCTCCTTTTTTCGGTAACAGGGTGATCACTGGTCTCCGGCAGCTTGTCGGCAGCGACCCTCTGGTCAAGCTGTCATTAATCACCTCCAGAAGATCATCACCCAAAACTGCCCAGAGTGATTTATAAAACTCAACAGGAATTCCGTCAATCCCTGGAGCTTTCCCGCACTCCATACTCTTTAGGGCGTTATACAGCTCACCTTTCGTAAAAGGTTTTTCCAGCTCAGTGTTTGCTTCGTCCAGAACTTTAGGCAGACTCACATAAAACTTATTGGCTATATCCTTCACCTCCACGTGACCACTCTAATATAACTCGGAATAAAAACCTACCGCTCTTTTTCTTATTTCCTTAGCCTCTATAATTTCTGTACCTGATTCAGATAACAAGGAATGCATGGTTCTATTTTGGCCATTTTTCTTTTCAAGTCCAAAAAACAAACTGGTTGGGCCATCCATCTGTGCTACACTCTGAAAACGCGAGCGTACCAAAGCACCCTGAGCTTTAACCCCCAACAAATCATCTAAAATTTTCTTTTTATCCTTTAAAATTTTGACACATTCTCTGTCTAACAGATTCCATTAAATTTTGCATTTCAATTATCTCTTTCTCTAGATCTTTCAGGGATCGGGAAATGTCTCTCGAAACATTGAGTGTATACATACGGCACAGTTGCTGTATCTCTATTTTTGCAAAGTCCCAGCATTGTTATAAAGAATCAAAGGATGACTTCTTGTTCTTTAACTTTTGCCAAAAATGGCCAAACACCTCACAAAAAAAATTAGCTTGCAATAAAACCGTATTAAAATGTCAATAAGCACTTCTTGGCTTTACATTAGTGACAAATACATTACAACTGACTAAACCATGATCTGAGAAACCCACAGGAGAAATTGCACATTGTTTAATTATATTAAAATGATGTTTAAAACAATACCACCTGTCTAGTCTAGCCATCCATCCATCCATCCATCCATCCATCCATCCATCCATCCATCTTCTTCCGCTTATCCGGGGCCGGGTCGCGGGGGCAGCAGTCTAAGCAGAGATGCCCAGACTTCCCTCTCCCTAGACACTTCCTCTAGCTCTTCCGGGGGGACACCGAGGCGTTCCAAGGCCAGCCGGAAGACATAGTCCCTCCAGCGTGTCCTTGGTCTTCCCCGGGGCCTCCTCCCGGTTGGACATGCCCGAAACACCTTCCCAGGAAGGCGTTCAGGAGGCATCCGGAACAGATGCCCAAGCCACCTCAACTGTCCCCTCTCGATGTGGAGGAGCAGCGGCTCTACTCCGAGTTCCTCCCGAGTGACTGAGCTTCTCACCCTATCTCTAAGGGAGCGCCCAGCCACCCTGCGGAGAAAGCTCATTTCGGCCGCCTGTATCCGGGATCTTGTCCTTTGTCCCAAAGCTCATGACCATAGGTGAGAGTAGGAACGTAGATTGACCGGTAAATCGAGAGCTTCGCCTTACGGCTTAGCTCTTTCTTCACCACGACAGACCGGTACATCGACCGCATTACTGCAGAAGCTGCACCGATCCGTCTGTCAATCTCCCGTTCCATCCTCCCCTCACTCGTGAACAAGACCCCTAGATACTTGAACTCCTCTACTTGGGGCAGGAACTCTCCACCAACCTGAAGTGGGCAAGCAACCCTTTTCCGACTGAGGACCATGGCCTCGGATTTGGAGGTGCTGATCCCCATCCCAGCCGCTTCACACTCGGCTGCAAACTGTCCCAGTGCATGCTGAAGGTCCTGGTTAGAAGGGGCCAACACGACAACGTCATCCGCAAAGAGCAGAGACGAAACCGTGTGGTCCCCAAACCTGACACCCTCCGGCCCTTGGCTGCGCCTAGAAATTCTGTCCATAAAAATTATGAACAGAACCGGCGACAAAGGGCAGCCCTGCCGGAGTCCAACATGCACCGGGAACAAGTCTGACTTACTGCCGGCAATGCGGACCAAACTCCTGCTTCGGTCATACAGGGACCGGACAGCCCTCAGCAAAGGACCCCGGACCCCATATTCCCCCAGCACCCTCCACAGGACACCGCGAGGGACACAGTCGAATGCCTTCTCCAAATCCACAAAACAAATGTGGACTGGTTGGGCAAACTCCCATGAACCCTCCAGCACCCTGTAGAGGGTATAGAGCTGGTCCAGTGTTCCACGACCAGGACGAAAACCACACTGTTCCTCCTGAATCCGAGGTTCCACTATCGGCCGAATTCTCCTCTCCAGTACCCTGGCATAGACTTTCCCGGGGAGGCTGAGAAGTGTGATCCCCCTATAGTTGGAACACACCTTCCGGTCCCCCTTCTTAAAAAGAGGGACCACCACCCCGGTCTGCCATCCCAGAGGCACTGTCCCCGACCGCCACGCGATGCTGCAGAGGCGTGTCAGCCAAGACAGCCCCACAACATCCAGAGACTTGAGGTACTCAGGGCGGATCTCATCCACCCCCGGTGCCTTGCCACCGAGGAGTTTCTTGACCACCTCGGTGACTTCAGCTTGGGTGATGGACGAGTCCTCCTCTGAGCCCCCAGCCTCTGCTTCCTCAATGGAAGACGTGACGGCGGGATTGAGGAGATCCTCGAAGTATTCCTTCCACCGTCCGACAACATCAACAGCCGCCCATCGCCACTGTAAACAGCGTTGGTAGGGCACTACTTCCACCTCCTGAGGCGCCTGACGGTTTGCCAGAATCTCTTCGAGGCCAGCCGATAGTCCTTTTCCATGGCCTCACCGAACTCCTCCCAGGCCCGAGTTTTTGCCTCCACAACCACCCGGGCTGCAGTCCGTTTAGCCTGCCGGTCCCTGTCAGCTGCCTCAGGAGTCCCACAAGCCAGCCAGGCCCGATAGGACTCCTTCTTCAGCTTGACGGCATCCCTTACTTCCGGTGTCCACCACCGGGTTCGGGGATTGCCGCCTCGACAGGCACCGGAGACCTTGCGTCCACAGCTCCGAGCAGCCGCTTTGACAATGGAGGTGGAGAACATGGTCCACTCGGACTCAATATCTCCAGCCTCCCTCGGGATCCGGTCGAAGTTCTGCCGGAGGCAGGAGTTGAAGATCTCTCTGACAGGAGACTCGGCCAAACGTTCCTAGCAGACCCTCACAGTACGTTTGGGTCTACCTACCGGTAGGGATGAAACGGTATGGAAATTTAACATCACGATTATAGTGACCCAAATTATCACGGTTATCAATATTATCACGGTTTTGTTCAAACGAGATGAAAGTATTCAAAAAGAACAGATGCACACACTTAAAACATTTCAACAAGTTTTATATTTGAAATTCAACAAACAACAAATAACTAAAGCAGCTCTATGCACTTTTTTAAGCCTGATTCTGTGGGATTTCCTTCCTTAATGGCCTCAATAGCAACGCATAATGCATAAATAATAATAATTTATCGTAAATATAATCTCTAATATTATCTCTGTAAATATATTCTCAAGCAATATTCTCATCAGTGTTCAGCAGTGATGCATTTAAATCAGCATATTTTGTGTTAGAGCCCAAACAGTATCCTAGTGAAATAATGCATATCCATATTTCCATATGATTTGACAGTTTAATTATTAAATATCAAAATGTGTGCATCATACCTGACACCTAAATTATAACTTTACAGTCAGTTGTATGACTGTCATTCTCTTCAAATGCTATTGAAGTTTGAAATGTGTATAACGTTACCAATATTGTGTTGAACTTTAGAGACGGTCCCTAAATTCGCCTGCGTTATGCCAGTCATATCAGATGCGCTGTGGTTCTGCTGTGTGTTTTAAAACAATTTTCGCTGCTGAAATAGAACAAAAACAGTCCAACACTGTATGATGAGTGAATCTCCTGCGTATATCGCACGTTTATCTCTGCTTTGAGTGCAGATTTCAGGGAGAGAGCGCGGCGCGCGCTCTGAACGCCTCTGATTATGAGACATTGCATTCATAAACTCAATATAAACACGTGTGAGTGGTTATAATGCGCAACGCGATTATAACAGACGGCGTTTGAGAAGACTACAATAAGTTCAACAGCCAGAGTGACTAGTGTGCAGCCGAAATAACGTTAACTTATACCCGCAAATGGCGGTTGTTAATGTCAAGCCCTGAATATTATCCCTTAAATGTCACCCTAGTCTTGTCTGAATTAGTTCGCTTCATATTATTTGCCAGACATAGTTTTGGTATTGAGGTCAAAGTCCACTTGCCTTGCGTTCGTAGTTTTGAAGTGTGTAAGCACTCCTCCCAGATCTTCTTTGAGAGACTGAGTCAACTGAACTTACAGATTCACACTCACTTCCTGTCACAGAATCATCGGAGTTATTGTGTTCAATGTCAGACATGGTTTCTTGAACCATCTTTTCCTTTGTCTGGTCTTCTTCTTTCAGCTTTTTTTCCTCTACTTTTTCCACTAGTTTTTCTCTTTAAATTTGGTGTTTTGAACAGATTTTCATCCTCCGTCATATCAATGTCTCCTGAAACTTCTACATTCACATAAGGGCCAGCAGCATCATTTGTTTTTTAAATTTCCCCTTCTCCTAATTCTTCCTCATTACTCCTATTTATAGTTTCTTCTTGATTAGTTTGTTCACCATTCTCAAGCACTTCCCTTTCTTTTTCCTGATTTCCATTCTCCACATTATCTTTCGGTCCCTCACCTTCAATATTATTCTTTACTGCATCGTGTTCCACATTATCAGGACACTCACGAGCAAGATGTCCTCCTTGTTCACATTTAAAACACTTCATTGCCTCCGATGTAACGTAAATCACATAGTCAAAATCATAAATTCTAAACTTTATTGCGAGATTCAACTCTGCATTCTCATTGTTCAGAATCATATACACCTGCCACCGTAAAGAAACAACATGCTTCAACTGCGCCTATTTGCAATTTAAGGTGATTTTTTTAAACTGCGAAACAACTTTTCCATGCCTGGCCAGTTCTCTTTGGATCACTTCATCCTTTATAAAAAGTTGGAACATTCGACAACAAGATTTTTTTCGCCGGTTGAATCAAAGGCATTACCGGTGTATACGAATCATTCAACACAATTCCACTAGCGACTATCTCATTAACCTTGTTCACGTCATCTAGGAACAAAACAAAAGCACTGTTCATCCTAGATGCCGAAAAGATACTCCTATATCCCACAACTTGAGCAACTGCTATGCTGCAGTCCTCTATAGAGCAGCGCTCCGCGGAGATAACTTTAATGCCATTCCGCCGCGTCAGCTTATCAAGCTGTACGCTCTCCGCTGCTGCCATCTCCGACAGCACACGCTGGACACTCTCCATAACTCCAGCAAAACCTCCACAACTACACCAAACAACTTTGCCAAAGAAAGAAGAAAATATAGAAACTCACACAGCCCGCAGGCCAACGCTCTCGTACTCCACACCCGTTCAGCTCAGACGCTCAAGCATGTGCACACAGAGAGAGAGAGAGAGAGAGATAATGAGAGAGTGTGTGTGTGTGTGTGTGTGTGTCTGATCTAGTTTCATAACTTCAACATAATAATGAAAAACACATAAATTAATAAAACAAATTATGTGAGATTTGATGAGTCTGTGTGTATGTGGACGTTAGAAAGAGGATTTATAAGTGTGTGTGTTTAATCTGACACAGAGACACTGAAGAATCATAAGAATAAACCCTAAATCCAGCACAGAGGGGTTCAGTGAATGTGGTGTTGAATGTGTGTAAGTGTGTGTATGTGTGTGTGTGTGTGTGTGTGTGTGTGTGTGTGTGTGTCAGAGACGCTGTAGAAGGACAGAGTGCCGGCTGACACGTCCACACACACTCCTGCTCTCTTAGAGGATGAACGGATGGCAGGGATATCAGTCCAGATATGATTGTGCCAGACAGAGAATCTGTCATCAGAGCAGATCAAACTCCAGGATTTGTCATTGAATCCAAACATACAGTCATAACTCCATCCTTTCCTGCTGATTCCTTTATATGTCACTGATATTTCAGCATCTCCGCTCCATTCAGCCTCCCAGTAACAGCGTCCAGTCAGACTCTCTCCACACACAACCTGACGATACTCATCAAATCTCTCTGGATGATCAGGATACGGCTGACGATCTCTCACACACTTCACCTTCCTGTTCCCCTCAGACAGAACGAGACGAGTGTGTGCTGTGTTTGGATCCAGTGTGAGATCACAGGCCCCTGAACACAAGAAGAGAGAAAGATCTAGAACAACAGTCACAAGACGAGTGTGTGTGTGTGTGGGATTGTTTCACTGTAAATGTTAGAACATTAGAGATCATTGTGGGGACCAACCAGTGGTTCAAATGAGAAAAATGTATAAATTTTGCTTATTTAAAATTGTAAAAATGGAGAAAGTTTTCTGTGAAGGGTAGGTTTGGAGTATGGGCTTAGGGGACAGAAAATATGTTACATCAGTATAAAAACAATAGAAGTATATGGCAAGTCCCCACGAAGATTCAAAAATCCAACATGTGTGTGTTTGTGTGTGTGTGTGTGTGTGTGTGTGTGTGTGTGTTTGTTTGTTTGTAAACATACACTTTCGTGGTCCTGCTGTGATCCTTATCTCCCCTTCATGATCAACACTATAAACACACAAACACACATTAATGTAAATATACATCATGCACACATGCGTTCATTATGTCAGTATCAGTATTTGACACACTTGAGTATCTGTAGTGAGCATTTCGGATCCTCCAGTTTGTCAGAGAGCAGCTTGACTCCTGAATCTCCTGGGTGGTTGTAGCTCAGATCCAGCTCTCTCAGGTGTGAGGGGTTTGAACTCAGAGCTGAAGACACAAAACCACAGCCGTCCTCTGTCACCATACAGCCAGACAACCTACAGATGGATCAAAACAGTCTCGTCATCTATCTAGTTCTCTTTATATGTCTCATCAAAAACATTTTCATATTTGTCTTATTAACACATTAAAACACACTGGATTTTCAAACATCAGCAATAATGCTACTCAATTAAATTATATCAGTAGTAATTCAATAAACACACTTAAAATTTTTTATAATACATGCAGTCCTCCAGAAATTCACATTTACATTTCTGTGAATGATGAAGTTTCTCTGTTTAACTTTGATATTTCATTGGCTGAGGTTTTAAACGTACTTTGATTAATTTACTGTGCGTGTCCAAATGTGTGAGTGTGTGTTTGTGAGTGATAGATGATGGACCAATGCACAGAATATAAAAAACATGAAAATCTTTGGGAGTCAGCTCTCCATGACAGTTCTAAACCAGACAAGATACCAGACCAAAAAACACACACTCAGTAAAATATCATACAATTATAGTTCATCAACAAAATCCAAGAAAATATTGAGGTATTATTTTTTTTCAATATTGCACACCCCCAGTGTATGTGTGCTTAATAGGTGTGTGAATCTGCACTGGTCTCATGGCTCAATTCAATTATGATTATCATGTCAAAAAGAATGACTGAAAGAGAGCAGAAAACACACATCAACAGTCAGATCATCTACAAACAGACACCAACATTATGACCGGCAGACTGTAAATTATATTTTATATGTTCTTAAATACCTCAGTATCTGCAGATGACAGTTTGGACTCTTCAGCCCATCAGAGAGCAGCTTCACACCTGAATCCTGCAGGTCATTGTTAGTCAGGTCCAGCTCTCTCTGGACACAGTTTGAGGATTGAAGAGCTGATGACAAACTCTCACAGCTCTGATCAGTGAGATTACAGCCAGCGAGACTGAAAGACAGCAGAACACACACATCAACAGTCAGATCATCTACAAACACACACCAACATTATGACCGGCCGACTATAAATTATACTTTATATGTTCTTAAATACCTCAGTATCTGCAGCTGACAGTTTGGACTCTTCAGCCCATCAGAGAGCAGCTTCGCTCCTGAATCCTGCAGGTCATTGTTACTCAGGTCCAGCTCTCTCAGGACACAGTTTGAGGATTGAAGAGCTGATGACAAACTCTCACAGCTCTGATCAGTGAGATTACAGCCAGCGAGACTGAAAGACAGCAGAACACACACATCAACAGTCAGATCATCTACAAACACACACCAACATTATGACCGGCCGACTATAAATTATACTTTATATGTTCTTAAATACCTCAGTATCTGCAGCTGACAGTTTGGACTCTTCAGCCCATCAGAGAGCAGCTTCGCTCCTGAATCCTGCAGGTCATTGTTACTCAGGTCCAGCTCTCTCAGGGCACAGTTTGAGGATTGAAAAGCTGATGACAAACTCTCACAACACTGATCAGTGAGATTACAGCCAGCAAGACTAGAAAAGATTAAATAATATAACGTTAAAACAATAATGAAATAACAATAAAGGAATGTAAAGGAAGTTGCCACTTGTCTGTACTCAGGAACCTGGAACAAAATATTTTAACATTCTAGCCTGGATGAAAGATGAATGATGAACTACTGAGCATGGAAATTCAATCATTTTATTATTCATGTTCATTGTAGCAGTACGTGATTTTTGAGAAACACTGTTGAAAGTGGATCGGACCAAGCACCACAACACACTTGTAGCCAATCATCAGCAGGGAGCATGCCCACTCATGGACAGAATATACTGACACACAGGTCTGGCTTCTTTCTCAACTGTTCACATAACCGACAGAATACTAGCCTGGAGAGGTATTTTGACAGTTTTTTGTGTCCAATCAATCGCAAAACTGAAATCAATTCGGTGTTTGCGTGCAATGAAACACACACCTCTCTCTCTCTCTCGCTCTCTCTCTCTCTCTCTCTGTGCGCTTCGGGTGTGTGTGTGTGTGTGTGTGTGCGTGCACAGATAACAGCTCGCAAGTCCAGATTTTTAAAAGTAGCAATTAATCCACAAATCACATGCGTGTCGAACACTGAGGTCTGGTCTGTATGGATCACGAATCAACTGCGATCCGTTGCACCCCTAATATTTATTAGTTTATTAATTGTTGTTATTATTTTAAATGATTATTGTCCCTGGTTCAGTCAATATACTCTTGTAAGAAAGTAGCAGAGGCTGGAACAGACTTTAAAGGGTTAGATTTCATAATTATACTGGAATATGTTTCCATATTGACTGTCAGAAGTTAAAATGAAGCTCAATCATTATAAACACTCATTTGTCATTCCACAGCACACAGAGATCAAAGCTGATGAACCGCTAAACACATATTTCTCACCATGACTCCACGTTTACCAATCAGGACTCCATACGGTGGATAATCTCCAAACGTTATCCCTCATCCCATCATCTTCCTTACCATCATCTTTACTGATCCTTCTGTATTACACACAATAAAGATTTAACTAACTTGTCCTTCACTGCTGGAGTCCTGAATTATTGTTGTTTGTCTATTTTTTATTAATCCAGAATTGCGTTGCAAACAGCGCTGGAGCCTCTATTGGTCGACTACTTGTGACAGAGATTATGAGTTTATCTATTACTCTGTGTGATTGTGTGTGAGTGTGTGTGAGTGAGTGAGTGAGTGTGTGTGTGTGTGTGTGTTTGCACTAATAAATGCTGCTGCAATCACCAATAACACTTTGTTCCATATATGTTTTTCTATATTGTCATAAATATCATTATCACAAATATTCTTGAAATATGGTGATATAACTGAGGCTATATCGCCCACCCCTACCAACAGCGTCAACCAACCCCGTGATGTCACAGGTTATAGCTCTGCAAGATGGCGGCGCCTTTGCTACAAAAGCTCTAACAAAATATCTTTTTTTCTTTTAAATGGTGACATTTATCGTGTTTGTCTATAAGTTTTGATTAGAGTGTAAATCCATTTCCTAAATAATGTTAACTTGACTGACTGCTTCATTTCCACATTAAAATAATGAGAAGGCACATCATGAGCCCTTTAAGACTCTGAGCTTGTTATTTAGGAGAAAACCTCTCATTTAGCAAATGGTGCTGATTTATTATTAAACATGATTCTTCATTAGTGAATAATTCACACTCACAGAGCTTTTGTGCAGTTGCTCACAGCTGGTATCAGTCTTCTTCTGCCCTCAGCTGATGTGTTGTATTTCCTGAGGTTCAGCTCATCCAGCGGCTCCTCTGAGATCTGAAGCATGTAGGCGATTGTTGAGCAGTGAGACGGAGAGAGTTCCTCCTCTGAGTGTTTGTCTGATTTCACAAACTCCTGAATCTCTCTGGACAGAGTCTGATTTTTCACTTCCAGCAGACAGAGGAACAGATTAATGGATTGATCAGCTGAGAGTCCATGTCCATCTTTGATCCTCTGTTGAATGTACTGTGTGATTCTCTTGATGCTCTCTGAGCTTTTCTCTGTGTGTGTCAGTAGATCCTGTAAGAGTCTCTGATTGGACTCCAGAGAGACGCCCAGCAGGAACCGCAGGAACAGATCCAGCTGTCCATTCTCACTCCTGAGGGCTTTATCTACAGCTGATGTTAGTAGATTATACAGAGAGTCTTCATCAGATCTGTAAAATCTGAATCTATGCAGTGGTTCCTTGTTCTTGATCACATGAAAGTAAAACTCATAGAAAGCAGCGAGAAACTCCTGGACGCTCAGATGAATGAAGCTGTAGACTTTCCTCTGATGAATCACAGATTCCTCCTTAAAGATCTCAGTGCAGATCCCAGAATGCACTGCGGCGTCAGTGACGTCTATGCCGCTCTCTCTCAGGTCCTCCTCATAGAACATCACATTGCCCTTCATCAGCTGTTTGAAAGCCACTTCAGCAAGTTTCACAATCACTTCTCTGTTGGACGGCAGGAGTTTCTCTGGATCTCTCTCTTCATACTTCTGATTCCTCATGTTGATCTGAATCAGCAGGAAGTGGATGTACATTTCAGTCAGAGTTTGAGGGATTTCTGCACTCAGATCTTCTTCCAGGAGCTTTTGAAGCACAGTGGATGAGATCCAGCAGAAGACGGGTATGTGGCACATGATGTGGAGGCTTCTTGCTCTTCTGATGTGTGAGATGATTCTGCTGGCTTGATGCTCGTCCCTGATTCTCTTCCTGAAATATTCCTCCTTCTGAGGCTCATTGAATCCCTGAATCTCTGTCAGACGGTTGATGTATTTGGAGGGGATCTGATTGGCTGCTGCTGGTCTGGAGGTGATCCAGATGAGAGCCGAGGGAAGCATCTCTCCTTTCATGAGCTTTGACATCAACACATCCACTGATGAAGTCTCAGTCACACCAGAATCTTCCTGAGCGTCTGAAAACCTCAGTGTGATTCTGCTTTCATCCAGACCATCAAAGATGAACACAACTTTACACTCCTCATAAATCCTTGAGTCCAGATCTTGAAGTTCAGGATGAAAGTCCAGCAGAAGTCTGTGAAGACTGTACTGATGATCTCGGATCAAGTTCAGCTCTCGAAATGGAAGCACAAACATGAAATCTACATCCTGATTGGCTCTTCCCTCGGCCCAGTCCAGAATGAACTTCTGCACAGAGACGGTTTTTCCGATTCCAGCGATGCCTTTAGTGAGAACAGCCTTGATCTGCTCTTTCTCCTCACGTCCTGGTTCAGGTGAGGCTGTAAAGATGTCATTGCAGTAGATTGGAGTGTCTTGTGAGTGTTGTGTTCTGGCTGTTTGCTCCATCTGTAAAACCTCATGTTCTTCATTCACTCCTCCTCTCTCTCCCTCTATGATGTAGAGCTGTGTGTAGATCCTGTTCAGGAGGGCTTCATTCTCCTGGAGTTTCATCCCCTCAAATAATCTCTCAAACTTGTTCTTCATGCTGGTTTTGTGTCGGTCTTTGACTCTCTGGAGCTCATCATTCACTGGTTGAGGAGAATCTCCAGTCTGATCATCTCTATCCACTCTGATCAATCAACAACAAAGAACAGGTTACAAATTAAGTAAAATAAAGAATTTCAATATATAAATATTTTAACTTAAATTAAATAGTAAATCAAAACAGATCAACCTTGTATTTTCTCTGTAATTAATGCATTCATGTCAGATTCAGTTTAACACTTTTCACAATGCACATTGATCCAAAGCAGCTTCACAGAAAATAGAGAAGTAGAAAAACACAGAGAAAAGGAAAACCGTGTCTTTCAATCCTCCAGCGAGAAGCTCAAGGTGACAGAGACCAGGAAAAAACTCACTAAGAGCTTTAAGAGATGATAAAGAAACCCAAACCTCATCCTCAATCTGACACCAGAGATTCTGTCAGAAAATAAGTGTCTTATATCTGGACATTGGGGTCAAAGTTCATCACTGAATGTTTGTCCACAGATTTGAGGTGAAATCAGAAATAAAAACCGAACTCATCTCTCTTTGTGTTCAGTGTTTCTGAGTCTCATATTAAATGTCAAGTTACACTAGAGCAGTTAAAGGGATAAAGGGACCCGTTATATTGGTTGTTAAGTGGTTGTTTATATGGTTTTTAACACTGCATGAAAACACTGAAATCCGGCACTATCCGGGCATGGTATACTCCTGTGTAATTTGATGTTTACCGGATGTATGTGGGAAAAAGCGGATCAGAGTAACACGGAACAGTATATTTCCAGAAAAACCCGGAAACCTCACGTATGCGGACGTATACAGGAATCCGTGAAATTTCACGGACATATACAGCTGAAACACTGCTGGGTGTGCTAGGACTGAAGACTGTTAGGTGTGAAGAAGACCTTTCATATGTTAATGACTGACACTTGTGCTGGCTGTTCTCAGAAGGAGGGGGGCAGGGGAGCACTTCAGGATTGAGAATTATCTCTGGTCTACTATAGGCTACAGCAAACAAGCTTTTTACACAGAAAAAATAATTCTTAAGGCCCTGAAACACTAAACTGAACTAGCAATGACTAAAGCCGACTGTGGGGTTGGTTCACGTTGCCTGGGTCTGGGCCAAACCATCAGAATGGTGTGTCAGGGCCTTAAAACCACTGCATGAAAAGAGTCTCTAAATCAAATATTTTTTATAAAAACAGTACAAAATAAAAACCCTGTCTGAACATATACGTTCACAAAAAAATCTGAATATGTAATGAAATAAACAAAGAAATGTAATGGAATTAACAAAGGATAATTAACCAAACATTTTAGACTATCCCCAAACAATTTTTGCAAAGTTTTACAAATTGTAGGCAATAATAGAATTAAATAAAAAGGAGATGAAATGTGGAAAATGAAAAAGTTTGTTTTAAAAACACCAAAAACTGATATGCTCAAAATAAAAATATGGAATAAAAAAGAGCAGGGATTCACTTGCTCAAGAAACACAGAAACACAAGCAGATCTTTCAGCTCTGCAACTATTCACAAAAAGTGTCACTCCAAGATTCTTAACTTTAACACGCTGCAAAAGAGGGGCGTTTTGAGGTTTGAAATCCACCACTCACAATAGATGTAGGTGCAACCAATAAGGTTACCAATAAAAATAAGGCAACCAATAAAAATAATCCTAATTTTACAGAAAAAAACGTCAGTTTTTTACAGTATTTTCTTGTAATTTTGAATTATGTTTAAAACAATGTAAAATTACAAACAATATCTAAATAAACAACTTGACTGTTATTTTAAGGATTATATCATTAATGACAAATTACAGTAATTCTCATTTTTTTATACAGGAACATCACTGTATTATTTTTCTGTTTTCATAAATAACAAATTCATGCAAAATTACAAACAATATCTGTAAATTAACAACTGTAATACAATATTTAGCTCATTATATTAAAGGTTTATGTTTATGTCCATACTAACAATTTAACATTATTCTTTGTCATTTTAAAGTAAATCTTATTAGTTTTATATTTACACTGTAAGAATAAAAACCTAAAAAAAAACGCAGCTACAGCTGCAAAACAAAAACCGTAAAATAAGTCAAATATCTTAAGTCAAATAAAGTTAAAAAACTTCACAGAAATTTACATTAAACGTTTTAGAGAAAACACTATTAGTTTACAGATTTTTCCTTATTTAAATTAAGATATTTTACTTTAATTTTCTGTTTTACAGTGAAGGTGTATTTTTACATTCAAACTGGTTTTACATTCAATTCTGGATACAAATATAACAAAATATATAGCAAACTAAATATCAAACAATAATTGTTTTTAAAGAGTACAAATCTGCACTGCAAATCTGCACAGGTTGAAACTTCCAGGCCTCTGCCCACACCACAAAACAACATTTGACCAATTCATTAAATATAACAGCAAATAAAAATAAATATACACATTTTCTAACTGTTGTTTTAAACAAGTTTTTTTCTATATTTGCAAGGCTACTTGCTGTCTTTCCGTGTTCTTTTGAGCGTGATTGGTCAATCAGAACGTCATCCAGAAATCTGACCAATGACAGTGCGCGCCTTCAGTTTGAATTATACACCCGTTGCCGTTGGAGTTGCTCGTTGCTCGTGGCTCGCGGGGACGCGACGCGATCGCGCGGCTTCTAATCTTCAACAGGACGGCTTCTTCTGTCCATTAATGGCATTGCATGGATCATTTTAAACCTGTTAAAATCTTATTTTGGACGAATTTTGATTGTGGGATGTCGACTGAGAACGAAAAAACATGAATACGAACAGACTAAGTTTCCAATGGCGGACAGCAGACGGCAGAAGGTAACGTAAACCCCTTTATATTTTTTCTACTGCTTATCAAGATATATAACGTTAGTGCATTAAAGTCATATGCTAATCGTGATTAACTTACATATTCTGTTTCTGTGTTTTGTTGTAATATTGTTAAGATAGGGCTGGGTGTTATGGCGATCTGATGATACTGACTATTGTTAGTGATTTTGCTGTAAACGTTAACATTACCGTTTTATATTGCGGAATGGGAATATAGCGTATATAACGCAGCACTGACTGTACTAAAACTTTTTGACATTTTGACAAGGAAACATGCATGAATGTAGAATAATGAACGGGACATGCATGTGTTAAAATAAGCCTCTCTCAGACAGCAGGCGATCCCGAAATCAATTATCTTTCTGTAAAATGCACACAATTATCTCAGAAACCTTGTCATGTGAGGTATTCACTTGATTTAAACAGTCAGTTATGTCTTAAGTACGTTAAACAGTTCAAGTTAACGTGGGGAAACCCGGATGCGTGTCATTCTGTGCATCCGTTCTTAAAGGGGCTGCAGCTTTGTCATCATTTTAATAAAACAAAAGAATAGAGAAGACCTTCCGCTTCTTTAAGAATCATGTGATATTAATTAATTGAATATCATACAGTGAAGACTTTTAAAGCAGTATTATTCTGTAGCATTTTAATAAAATATCCATCAAAATAAATATATTGTGATATCGTTATTGTAAAATATAATTTCTCATGTATGTATAATTATATGGTCATAATGCCCATCCCTACTGTCAGCTAGTTTTAAGATCAAGCTTGTCATAAAATGTAACAGAGCTTTGGAATGAATAATCTGAGATCATGTAACTTACACTTGTTCTGCAGAGAGGACAGGAAAACACCATCCTTGGACTCTGAAGAATTACAGGCAAACCAGGATTTTGGATCTACTGTAAAGTTTTTGTATGGGCCTGGTGAGTATGTTTTGCAAGTCCATGTCCGTAAGTTGATAATTAATATTAATGTTTTATCAAACAAATTAATATTCATTTGTGTGTGTGCATGTTTCTTCCCCCCTCATGATCCAGAAGTTTTGGATCCATGATCCTGAAGAACTTTTACAGATGTTGACCCTGAATGTGTAAAAGGTAATCTTAAAAATGTTGTCATTATTTTAATGTTCTCTGTTTTTTTCTGTAATGTAGACGCATGCATTTTCTGTGAAGTTGCTTTGAAACAATATCAGGGTTTTTCCTACATTGACATTTTTTTGCCGGCCGCCAAAACAAATTTTTGTCCCGCCAAAGCCTTATTTGTTGAGTTATTGTGATTTATGAGTGATGTAGAACAGATGACTGCTGCACTTGAGTTAACTGAGTGACAGAGAGAACGACCAGTGAGCTCCTCCCGCTCGCACGCTCTCTGTCTTCAAAATAAGCATTCTTAGCTTTCTAATGTTTCACATATTACGTTAATCAAAATCAAAAGGTCGGAAGACCGAATCCATGTTGCACGTGGCGCTATCAGACGTCTTCCTTTAATTACCGCTGGGTGTGAAATGCGCTCAAAAAACATTGACTGATTCTCTGACCAGCTGACATAAAGCATACTTTAAATAAACAGGAAACAAATCCTATCCGGTTATGAAGTGTTTTCTGTGTCTTGACAAATCTTTCGCGATTTTCTAAAGACGTGATTCACACACAACGCGTCTGCTAATGTCCGATTCGCCACCTAATGACTCCTTTGAACCGAATCATTTTAACGACTGGTTAGAACTGATCTGTCCAACACTGAACTCACAAATTAGTTTAATCATTTACTCAGAACAACACCTGAAATGAGAACACAAGTGTGCTTACCCACTTTAGCAAGAGTGGATGGTAAGAATTATTTTTAATTATCAACAGTCTTTCAGCTTATTTATGTGGACAATGTGTAGTAAAATAAATAGCCTAAAATCAATTAGTTTAGACTGGAGTGAGGTGAACCCAGAACAAATTTGTTGTTAGCTAGCTGATTGTATATGGCAGAAAATTAGGCTATTTGTTCATTTTTTTTTAATACTATTTTTTTAATATTGATATGATTACCAAAACAATTATCAGTAAATAGTGTAAAAAATTAGGAACAAAAACAAACATCAAGGTATCAAAATAAGATAAGCAAAAGTTACAAACTTTCTTTGAATTTATTTCAAATTTATTGTCAGTATTGCGCTTGCAGATCATGTGGGTAGGGTATTTTTTTTTTACCGTGCGTATGTGTGTGTATGGATGACCATGTCTGTCAGCCACCACCGAAGACCATTTTTGACCCAGGAAAAACCCTGAATATGTATTGTGAAAAGCGCTATACAAATACATTTTAATTGAATTGTTTTACTTACTTTTATTGGCATTAACTATATATTATTAATGTATTATTTGGCAGGTCTCAAGATGTATTTTATTTTGTGAGACTTTGCTGAGGAAGTATTCTTTGGCTCAGTCTGAAAAGGCCCAGAAAAGAAACACTATGAAGAACATCACACAGAACCGTCAGAGAAAGAGACGGGTAAGTTAAGAAACCGGTTAAGCTTTTTCCCTCCAGAATGTTACTATACTCCTCTCTGAGTTTTAGTGGTTAATTTACTGTCATGTTTTGCAGTTGCTGGAGACCAGGTCCAGGGTTGCACAAACCAACACAGAACCTGTGGAAGACCGCAACTATAGACCAGATGAAGATGGTTGTTGATGGAAGGCTTGGTTAGGCTAGCTACTACAAACCAGACTAGACTGACCCACACTACATGTCACATCACCAGCCCATCATGCCAGTTTGAAAAAATGTTCAAAACTCAAACAACATTGTGTTAGAGTTGGTCACAATTATTTTATAATTATAATTTTAATATTCAATTGTTCCATTTTATATTTTCTTTATTCCTATGTTTATATACTTATACTTTTATTGGTTCCCATATATAGAACATTTACATATATTTTATATACACTTTTTAATTTATAGATTTCTTTGTCTCGTTTTATATTGTATACTTTGTATGTTTGTTCCTTTTTAGATGTCCATGTTGCTTTTGATCTCCACGTTTTGTATTGTTGTTCCTTTTACGTCGCCTTCCTTTAGAAACATTTTGTTCACTTATCTTTTCCCCCATTCATTTTAATGTATGTTTATAATGCTCTTTGTTCTTTTTATTTGGTTATATTGTTTACTTGGAATATTTATATGTATTTTAATATATTTTATATACACTTTTTTTGTCTTATAAATGTATTGTTCTCATTTTATATTGTTTAATTTGTATATTTATTCTTTTCCTTTTTATGTTCACTGTGTATTTTATTCCTTTACATCTCTGTCTTTTAAATGCATTTTGTTCATTTTTTTCCCCTTTTTGTTTCTTTACCAATTCATTTTAACGTATATTTATGTTCTTTGGACTGTTTATATTTTTACATTTGTTCCTTTACATTTGCATCCCTTTTAAATACATTTAGTTAACTTGTTTTTGTTTCACCATTGTTTTAATGTTCTTTTATAATGCTGTTAAGAATGTGTTTTTTTTTTTTATACCTTTTTAATAAATATTTCAGACTTTCTCAAATTGTTTTGTGTGTGTTTTTCTTTTGGGAGGGAGAGGGGATTATTTTTATATATATATATATATATATATATATTAATGAGCAAAATCTGCATAGCTGGCCTATAACCAATCAAGTCCCTATGCTACAAAACCTAGCCCACCCTTAGCCTTAGAAGTAACCAATAAAGTCACTTGACTGGGTTTTCAATGCGTCCTGTCATCCAATAGCAGTCTGGGTTTTGGGAGTGGTTTAAAAAAAAACAACCAATCCAGTTTGAGATGAAGGACCAATAGGGGGTGGAAGGCAAAGCTGTTTAGAGGTGTGAAAATGTCTCCTGGGAAAAACTTGATGGGATTATTTGCCATGGCAACAAATGGCTGTAGCATGGGAGTATACGGCCACAACATACATCCGATTTGGTACCATTTCGGATGTATACGGACATATACGGATCCATGGAATTTGACCTATCCGGCCAGTATACTCCTGGATTCTTCCGAATTTCAGCAGTGTATACAGGAGTATCCTGGTCCGGATACACCTTTTTTCATGCAGTGTAAGGGACTACTGTTTTTGACAAGATGGCGCCAGTGTACCCGGCTTGCCGTCTCTCTCATTTGTTCCAGTTTGTTGTACCTGTGGTACCTGTTCGTCTGACATCTATTCTGTTTGTATTATGCATGGTGTTGCACTGGCATAATGTAGTCTCAGTGCTGACCTATGATCGACAAACCTTACTCAACATCCATAGCTGTATGGGAGCTCACCATGGATTTTGTCCTGCTCTGTATTCTCGCTTTAAATCCTCGTTCAGCCAACCTGTGGTGGAGTGTGTTTGCTGGCAACCTTGCTACGTTCCTCCTCGATGGAAGCGCCGCATGGAAAAGAGGTAGTCATGGTGGTGTTCAGCTGTCCTTCAGAGAACACATTTCTAAGACAGCTCACTCATGCCGGTTTGCTCTCCACAACATCAGGAAGATTAGACCTTTCCTAACAGAGCACGTAACACAGCTTCTTGTCCAGGCCCTGGTTATTTCTAGACTTGACTACTGCAATGCGCTTCTGGTTGGACTCCCCTCTTGTGCGATCCAAACACTTAGAATGATCCAGAATGCAGAAGCACGTCTTGTCTTCAACGAGCCCAAAAGGACCCACGTCACACCTCTCTTCATCTCCCTGCACTGGCTACCACTCGCTGCTCGCATCAAGTTTAAGGCGCTGACGCTTGCACACAGAGCCACCACGCGCTCAGCTCCTGCTTACTTTGACTCCATTCTACAAATCCACACCCCCACCAGAAGCCTTCGCTCAGCAAAGGAACAATGGCTTGTGGTCCCATCACAGAAGGGGAAAAAATCCCTTTCCAGAACATTTACATTCAACGTTCCCAGCTGGTGGAACGATCTTCCCAATGCCATCCGAAACGCAGAATCAGTGATATCATTCAAAAGTCAACTTAAAACTTAGCTCTTCCGCGAGTACTTAACCTCATAAAAAACAAAAACAAAAAAAAACTTTCCTTCCCTCTTTCTCTTCCTTCTTCCCTCCCTACTCTAGCCTGTGCTACACTGAGCAATGTACACGGTCTCAGGATTTCAGGCTCTTATTGCGCTTCTTGACTCTTCATGACCAATCGCTTCGTGTACCCCCAAGTTGTAAGTCGCTTTGGATAAAAGCGTCTGCTAAATGCATAAATGTATAAATGTAGAATCAGGCGGACAATTGTCTCTTCCAGACAATCTTCGATGGAGTTTCCCTTGGAAATTATGAGCGCGGAGAATCTCCATTTGATGTGGCACTCATATTTAGATTATAGATATGCTTTTCATTGCTCTGTTTTCCCGGACTTCTTTCATTCATCTATTCACTCAGCTCCTCCGCGTTTACGGATTCGCAAGAGAGGAGTGAACTCTCAAAATCTATGTCAACTGGACTTTGTTCAACTGGATGTGGTCTTGTCATCATAGCCTCCTTTGAATATGGCCCTAGTTAATGCTAGGTCCATATGCAACAAAACATTGATCTTAAATGACTTTTTTACCGGACGCGTTTTGGACACTTTATTTTTGACGGAAACCTGGGTCAGTTTTTGATGAACTTTGTCCATCGAACTGTTGTTTTATTAGTTCCCCAAGAACTACTGGTAGGGGTTGTGGCTTTGCAATGGTTTTTAAGCAATCAGTTAAAGGTCCTATGGCATGGATTTTTAATTTTATTTTATAATGTATTTGGAGGTGTACTTATATTGTTAGTATGATTTTTACATCATAAAATGTCATAATTTAGAAATAAAAGGAATTTTTTCTATACTGATGTTTGCCCTCTGTCTGAATGCCCCGTTACAAGGGGCGTGTCTGCTGAGAGACTTCAGTAAAAACCCCCACTGTTGTGATTGGCTGACATCTTTGCATTTGAAATGAGCGGAGGGGGCGTGGTTTAAAGAGGTCTACGAGGCACAAGCCTGCCATAGAGACAGATGTCACTTCTCATCAGTCCTCTCATCACGTCTCAGTTCAGTGAACTGTTGTAGTTACTAACATCTACTTCAGGTTATTAGTTTATTTTTAGTCGGAGGGACTGTCACTCATGTCAGAAAGTTAGTAACTTTAGTAAATGATGGATCAGTGCTGACTCGAGACGCGAACTGTTTAGAACGATTTAGTCCGATTTGGTGAACTGGTTCGACCGGTTTTTCTAAAAAGAACCGGTTCACTAAAAAGAACCGGTTCACTAAAAAGAACCGGTTCAAAAGAAAGATTTGTTCGCGAACTGGACATCAATGGACCAGAGACCGAGAGATTGATAACAAAGTGATATTGTACTGAGTTGTGAGAGCGCTGTCAGCGCAAGTTTATTTTGTTTTTATCTGAGAGTTCTGAATAAACACGAGTCCCAGTCACGCCGAGCCCGTCTTCCTCCTTATTACCAACTTTGTAACACATGTAATGTACCATTACAGAAGATGAACGAGTTACGAGTAAGTGTTGATTATAGCATTATTATTAGATGTTTTCCTATCATATGAAAAGCGTCAGCGTCAGCATTGTGTACACAGCGCAAACAAAGAAACAACAGCAGTAATCGAATGAAATCCAGTTTATTGTTGGGATAGGTGGCTAGCCTAGCCCGGAGACCCTCACGCTTACCCCCCTTCTGCTTAATCTCACGCCGCGTTTGGTGCCTCAGCTGTGGGCCAGATGCAGTACTGGGGGTCGGTGATGTTGAAGGCCGACCGGCCAGTGCAGCCCGAGCCTCGGCGTGCGTGAAGTTTATCTCTAAAGATGTGGCTCTGCCGATGTTGAGCAGAAACTCACGACTGTATGCACATTTTAGAACAGATAGATGCGATGAGGAAGTACAAAAACACTGGCTCACAAAATAGAAAACACCGTTCTGTCGGGAGAGAGAGAAGCCGCAGCACGAATAATAAAGGCAGAGAAACAAATTCATTCTGTTGTTAAGAATAGTTTTTATCAACTGCGGGTCATTTCCAAACTTAAATCATTTTTGTCATTCCAAGACATGGAGAAGCTTATTCATGCTTTTATTACCTCACGCTTAGATTACTGTAATTCATTATATCTGGGTCTTCCTCAGTCATCGCTTGCACACCTCCAGATGGTGCAATATGCAGCTGCGAGGCTGTTGACCGGGACAAAGAAATTTGATCATGTCACCCCAAATTTGGCCTTGCGTCATTGGCTCCCGATCCATTTTAGAATTCAGTTTAAGCTCTTGCTGTTTGTTTTTAAAGCTTTTAATGATCAAGCTCCTCATTATCTTAAAGATCTTCTTACTCCTCAGTCATCATTCAGATTTTTAAGATCCTCTGACAGGGCTCTTTTATCCATCCCTCGCTCTCGTCTTAAAACTAAGGGAGATAGAGCTTTTTCTGTTGCCATCCCCCGCCTTTGGAACCAACTGCCCCTGGACATCCGCCTTGCACCTTCCATTAATAGTTTTAAATCAAAACTGAAAACGTATCTATTTTCTCTAGCATTTTAATATTACTATACTTCTGTCCGACTGTTTGTTTGGTCTAGCTTCACTTTATTCTATTTTATATTTCTATTTCATTTTATAATTACTCTGTTCAGCACTTTGGATAGTTCTGCTATGTTTAAATGTGCTATATAAATACAATTTACTTACTTACTTAAATTCACCCAAAAATGTCTGTAATTTACTCAACCTGATGTTGTTCTAATGGTTCTAATTAAATTCAAATTAAAATAATCAAAGAAATTAAAAAAACAATAAAGGGTGAGAATAAAAATTATATAAAATATATAAAACAGTTTAGAATAAAAAGGAGGATGCAAAAATAAAATGCAGTGCAATCAGTCAACGCTCATTCAGTAAATGCACAGATAAACAGATGTGTTGTAAGTCTGGATTTACTGTTGAAGCACATCTGATCTGTTCAGGAAGCTGGTTCAGCTGCAGCTGGCATAATAGCTAAAAGCAGACTCTCCTTGCTTTGAGTGAACCCTTGGTATTTCTAATTGACTTGATCCTGATAATCTGAGTGATCTGTTGGGTTTGTATTCTATCAGCATATCTGCAATGTTTTTAGGTGTCATTATCTTAATGTAACTGGAAGCCAGTGTAAAGACCTGAGGACTGTTGTGATATGGTCATATGTTCTGGTTCTGCTGGTTCTGTATGAGCTGCAGCTGTCTAATGGTCTTTTTGGGAAGGCCGGTGAGGAGACCATTACAATAGTCCACCCTGCTGGTGATAAAAGCACGAACGAGTTTCTCTAAGTCTTGCCTGGAAACAAAGCATCGATTTCTTGCAATATTTTTGAGATGATAGTAAGCTGATTTAGTTATTGCTTTGACATGACGACTGAAACTCAGGTCTGACTCCAGAATCACACCAAGATTCCTGACTTGATTTTTTGTTTTGTTTTTAGACCCCTAGCGTCAAGATATGCGTTCACCTTGAGAATTTCATCTTTGTTTCCAAATGTAGTGATTTCAGTTTTGTCTTTGTTTAACTGAAGAACGTTTTGGCACATCCAACTTTTAACTTCATCAATGCATTTGCACAGGGAGTCAATGGGGCTGTATTCGTTAGGCGATGGGGATCAGTAGATCTGAGTGTCGTCTGCAGAGCTGTGAGGCTGTGGTTCTCTCTCATTATTTGGCTCAGTGGGAGAGGTTGAACAGGAGTGGTGCAAGAATTGAGCCTTGAGGTTAGGGCTGCACAATTAAATCACAATAAAACCGCACACGATTTGGCAACGGCTGTGATTGTTGCATGTGCAGCTTCTCAGTGCAGCACGACTGCAATCAGTAGTAAACGCTGCTCCATCAGAGGGTGCTCTTGCGCAGAAACCCCAAATATGCGCCACAGAAGTACGATTGCGCACGTCATTCATGGAGATCCCTATGAACATCATACTATCAGTGAGCCGAATAAGCAGAAGATTGAAACGCTTTGATTGATTAAACATGACCAAACCCTTCTAGTGTTTGAAAAGATGTTTGAAGCTTTTTCAACCGCACGTTATTTGCGACTCAAACTCGCAGTGCTTTCAGATGGAGCAGCGTTTACTGCTCACAGAGCCGTCCTGCACTGACAACTGCATAAAAATAAATAGCAGCCTTTGCGATTTCATAATTGCAATAAGCCAAAATGGTTCAAGCGTGATTTCATGTAAATTGCGATTAATCGTGCAGCCCTACTTGAGGGACTCCACATGTCATGGATGTCCACTCAAACTTATGGTCACCAAAGCTCACATAATAACCTCTTCCTTCTGACTATGACCTGAACCATTTGAGGACCATCCCAGAAAGCCCAGTCCACAGTGTCAAATGTGTCAGTGTCTGGGAAAACACATCAAAATCATTCTTCCTTTAGTTCTACCTGCTGTTTAATTTATTATGATTCAGTCTGACGCCTCTAATACTGGATCTCACCTGGGGTCAGAGGTCAATGCGTCATCACTGAATGTAGGAGGAGCAGACAATGATCTGTCACTCCTCAGAGACACATTGCTGGGATGTGGAGATGAAGATCTCTGACTCCAGATTCTGGGGAAACACATTGAAATCATTCTTCCTTTAGTTCTACCTGCTGTTTAATTTATTATGATTCAGTCTGATGTCTCTAATACTGGATCTCACCTGGGGTCAGAGGTCAATGCGTCATCACTGAATGTAGGAGGAGCAGACAATGATCTGTCACTCCTCAGAGAAACACAGCGGGGTTCTGCAGATGAAGATCTCTGACTCCAGATTCTGGGGAAACACATTGAAATCATTCTTCCTTTAGTTCTGCCTGCTGTTTCATTTATTATGATTTAGTCTAATGTCTCTAATCCTGGATCTCACCTGGGGTCAGGGGTCAATGCATCATTAC
This sequence comes from Gobio gobio, assembly GCF_949357685.1. Classification (NCBI taxonomy): domain Eukaryota; kingdom Metazoa; phylum Chordata; class Actinopteri; order Cypriniformes; family Gobionidae; genus Gobio; species Gobio gobio. Next base: position 55,108,725 of record NC_137105.1, on the reverse strand, counting down.
TGAATTTAGGACCAATAAGCTCTAATGATCTGTCACTCCTCAGAGGCACATTGCTGGGATGTGGAGATGAAGATCTCTCACTGCTCCCTCTGTTCTCCATAATGACAAACTGACTTCAGACCTGCATACGGAAACAGAAGAAATCATACATAATATATACATTATTTCTTAAATGATTGATTATTTGACAATAATATCCATTATACTTTAAAAAAGGTAGAGAATTGATAGTTTAAGTAATTGTGATGAGTAAGATGATAAATAATTCCCTCTACACTTCAACCTCAGTCTGAATGTTTTAGGCAAACAATGTGTGTGATGTGTCGGTAAACATGGCACCAGTTAAATTGAGAGATGAATTTAAGCGGAGTTCAAAACTACAAAATCATACTTTATTTAAAAAAGTAAAAGCCACAGCACTTTTCACAAAGTCAGAAATAATGGCTCCTTTTCTCAAAACTCGCAATACATGCAAAACGTCACACATCTCTTGCAAAAGCAAACACTTCATTCAAAACTATTTTAACTTTTCTAAAAGTTGTGTTTTTGTATATTTACTCTACACACAAATATCAAATGATTGGCCATATACACACCAAACTACACACAGATGTGACAAATGTAGCGAACTATAATACGTAACTGTTGCGCATCTGTCAAACGTTTGGAAACATTAATAATGTTTAATGCTTCTGAAAAGAGTCTGTTCTGTTCACCAAGGCTGCATTTATTTGATCAGAAATACAATATAAACAGTGAAATACTATTCCAGTGTAAAACATCTCAGTTACGTATGGTAACCCTTGTTACCTGAAGGAAGGAACGGAGACATACGTCAGAGATGATCCGACGAAATGGGATCATGCAAGGGAGACCCAATCAAGATTCAAGATTCAAGATTCAAGAGTTTTATTTGTCACATACACAGTTATATACACAATATACAACTGGCAGTGAAATGTAAACAGGTCCGCTCCATGGACAGTGCAAATAACAGTTACAAGAACACAAGGGGAAATTAAAATAGAAATAGAATAAAATTAGAATAAAAAGTATTAACATAAGAAGAGTTATAAATAAATCAAGTAAGATAAAAATAGGAAATAAGATAAAAATAAAAAAAAAAATAAAAAAATATAAAATATAAAATAAGTGGATATGATAAGTGAGAAACTGTAGACTTAAAAATAAGTGGTTAACATAAAATATATATATATATTTATATATAGAGAAGTATGATGTGCATGCAATAGGTATAATTGCAAATGGAGTATAATGTGCAAACAGGAGTATGATGTGCAAACAGGTTATTACAGGTTGTTACACAGTAACAATAGGAACGTAAAGTGCAGTGCAATGGCAGTATGTGGATGTTAATGTTTAAACTGTATGTTTATGCGTGTGCGGGGTGAAGTGAAGTCACGTGACTGAGTTCAGGAGTCTGATGGCCTGGGGGAAGAAACTCCTCCTGAGTCTTTCAGTCTTTGCCATCAGGCTACGGAAGCGCTTACCAGATGGCAGCAGGGTGAAGTGAGAGTTTGCAGGGTGATTAATGTCTCTGATGATTTTAGTAGCTCTACCTCTGCAGCGTTTGGTGTAGATGTCCTGCAGAGACGGGAGAGCTGAGCCTGAGATGCGCTCGGATAAGCGCACCACTCTTTGCAGGGCTTTGCAATCGTGACTGGTGCTGTTCCCGTACCACGCTGTGATGCACTGAGTCAGGACACTTTCTATCGCCCCTCGATAGAAAGTTTTCAGGATGGCTGGTGAAACCCTGAATTTCCTCAGCTGGCGCAGGTGGTACAGTCTTTGCCTGGCTTTTTTCACCTGTGTCTGGATGTGTGTAGTCCAGGTCAGATCCTCGGAGATGTTCACACCCAGGTATTTGAAGCTGCTCACTCTCTCTACCGGTGTCCCGCTGATCATGAGAGGGGAGTATGACCGATGCTGTCTCTTCCTGAAGTCCACAATCAGTTCTTTGGTCTTGTTAACATTCAGAGAGAGACAGTTGTCCTGGCACCATGATGTCAGTTGCTCCACTTCGTCCAAGTATGCCGTCTCATTGTTGTTGGAGATGAGACCCAGGACAACAGTATCATCAGCAAACTTGATGATAGAGGTGGAGCGGTGTGTGGACAAACAGTCATGGGTGTAGAGAGAGTAGAGCAGGGGACTCAGCACACAGCCCTGTGGAGCTCCAACACTCAGGGTGATGGAGGTGGAGGTGAACTGGCCTACTCTCACCGCCTGGGGTCTGCCAGTGAGGAAATCTTCAATCCAGAGGCAGAGAGAAGAATTCAGGCCTAGATCCAGGAGTTTGTGTGTTAGCTTAATGGGAACTATGGTGTTAAAGGCTGAGCTATAGTCAATAAATAGCAGCCTGACATAGTTCCCACTTTTGCTGTCGATGTGAGTGAGGCAGGAGTGAAGGACGTGAGAGATGGCATCTTCAGTCGATCTATTGGGACGATAGGCAAACTGAAGAGGGTCCAAAGTGTCAGGAATGGAGGAGCAAATGTTGTTTTTAATAGGTCTCTCAAAGACCTTCATGACTAAAGATGTGAGAGCCACTGGACGATAGTCATTTAGGCAAGAGGGTTTACTGATCTTAGGTACAGGGATGATGGAGGATCGTTTGAAGGAGGTGGGGACAACAGATGTAGCAAGGGACTCGTTAAATATGGATGTAAAGAGCCCTGCGAGCTGATCAGCACAGGACCGCAGAACACGACCTGAAATACCATCCGGCCCAGCAGCTTTCCTGACATCCACACGTTTGAGTGCCCTCCGAACCTCGTCCTCCGAGACAGAGATCACGTGACTGTTGCTGCTCTGAGGGACTCTCTCTGACGCGTCACTCGCCGGAGTCGCGCTGCCGCGATTACCATCAAAGCGAGCGTAGAAAGAGTTTAACTCGTTCACCAGCAACGGATCAGCTCTCACCTCTGCAGAGGATTTAGTTCCAAAAGCACAGATGGTCCTCAGTCCCTGCCACATCCGCCGGGAGTCGTTGAGTTGGAAATGAGATTCCACTCTGTCTTTATAGCGGAGTTTTGCGGCTTTAACGGCGCGCCGGAGGGCGTAACATGAAGCTTTGTACTCCCTCATATCCCCCGTTAGGAGACCGGCATTGTAAGCGGTAGTGCGCGAGTTTACTGCAGTGCGAATTGAACTGTCCACCCACGGTTTCTGATTAGGGAAGGACGTTATAGTTAATGTTTGTGTGGCTTGCTCTGTCAGTGTATTGATAAAGCAGAGCGCCACTTCTGTGAACTCGCTGACGTCTTCAGAACTCGCGCGGAACATGTCCCAGTCGACGTCATCGAGAGCTGCCTGTAGCGTGATCTCTGAATGGGATGACCAGCGTTTGACTTCCCTCCTCACCGGGGGCTCTTGAACGAGCCTTTGTTTGTATTCCGGTGTGAGGAAAATGAGTGTAATTAAACGAGCCAAGTTTAATTACACTCCTCTTTGAGTGTAATTAAACGAGCCAATGAAAGTTGGCATGCGGTATTTGCGCCCCGTCCGCACAGTGGAAGCAGATGGCGCATCAGATCGCTTTTCGCTGAGGAGCCAAACCGGTGACCCAGTCGCAGAGAAGGTACGGTAGGTATGGCGATGGGATGTACAGTATATCTCCATTCTCTCCTTCAGGAAACGAGGGTTATCATATGTAACTTAGATGTTCCCTTTCAGTCGGTCCCTCTCGACGTACGTAACCAACCACATTTCTTGAGTACAATGAAGTAAGGGCTGTAGAACCCCGACCATACCGGCTGGAGGGACTGGCTCAATCGCGTCCTTCACTAGTAGGACTTTGATCTCTTTCCGCAAGACAGGGATCGCTGCTCCACACAGAAGTGAAGTGGATGCCCCTGAACTTGGGAGGATGCAGTGTGAACGGAAACGCTAGCCAGGCCTCCAGAAACTGTATCAACGAAGTGGGTTTTGGGTGTGCGGCATAGAGGGAGCATGAAAGGCCTGGTGGCCTTCTCTGTCCAATGACAACTGAAGGAGGGGACGAGAGCGGCGAGGCTTCGTGGCATTTCATACCATCTTCCTCACCTCCTTCCTCAGCAGGGAACGAGAGGGGCGAGGCATAGCGTTGCGCACTGTTGTCTTCGCTCCGCTGAGAAGAGGGGAACAATGGTGCTGAGGCATTGCATCGCACACTGTCTTTATTGCACTCTTGAAGGGGAGGGGAACGAGAACTGCAAGGCCTAAGACTAGGGATGCACCGATACCACTTTTTTTCAGACCAAGTACAAGTACTTACATTTGGGTACTTGCCGATACCGAGTATTGATACGAGTACTTAATAATACCATTACAGTTCTTATAACAATGTTTTATTTTCATCAGATGTTTTTCACTTTCTGACTGTAACAAACTAAATACACAAATTGATGCTGTTGCTGACAATTTAATATTCAACTTGGTGTTTTCCTAAACAAACATGGCACTGCAGCCCATTTCACATAAATTTTACCTGTAAATTTCTTGTGGATTCAGGTACCACACAACATAGTAAGAACCGCAGAACCGCATCCAGTAATACACGGGTGGAATGTCATCTTGAAAAAAGACGCAAACTCACACCCGTGCTGCTCTTTTAGAGATCTTTTGTGCTGCTCTTTTGTGCTGAAGCACGCAGGGGCATGACCGCGGCACACAGACAGGGAAACTGCAAGCCTGTCGTGGCACTCAAAATCTATTTGAAGTGTCTTTGACAATATCTTTGCTAATCCTGGCAAATCCTGACAGAGCAAAAGATTTGTGTCAACACAGAAAACACTTCATGTATCTTCAATGTCCTGAGGAAGCTTTAACAGCATCAATAGTGTAATATTATACTATACTATACAGAATATAGTCACTTAAATAGTCAGGCATCACATGTATTAGTTATTCAAATGTAAGGCAACATAAAAAAGACTCGTTCCTCAGTGTTCCTCCTCAGCAAAATAATATAATGCCATGGATCTAAATATAATGCTATAATCAACACTATTCACAATTAGTTAACCTTGAGAGCTGTAATAGTAGAAATATGCTTAAACTTTGAGAGAGAGTTCCACTAGTAATACTAGCTATTTCATATGCAAAGATATCAGCCAATCACAGCAGTGTTTACACTGAAGATAACATAGAAGTCTCACAGCAGCCAATCAAAGCAGGGGACGTTTACACTGAAGTCTCATGGCAGTGTGCAGGGATAAAATATCTTTTATTTCCAAATGGTGACAATTATTTGGTGTAAAAATCATACTAACATTATGTGCCCTATCATATAGACAAGTGTGTTCTGCTAGTTTCACCCGGACACAGTTCTCATGTTCACGTCCAGCTCCACGTTGTTTAAATATCAAATACACTGGCGCACCTGTTCACCCATGGGCGTCTGGTCTGAACACCAGGTGTGATCAGGAGCATTGTTATTGTGAGGAACTGAAAACCACTGACCATTGACCAACACAAACCTGTTCTAAAGTCAATAGTGCAGTATTTGTGTGTTATTTAAAGGGTGTGTTAGTAATATGAGCCTATAGGAGGTGCACAGCACACACACACTCTGCTTATTACACACACACACACACACACACACACACACACACACACACACACACACACACACACACACACACACACACACACACACACACACGCCAAATATAAAAAATAAAAGGATTTCTCTATGGAGAAGCGTTCAGTCTTTCCACTCCATGTAAATAGTGAATCCCCTCAACTGGCTTTTATAGGGAATGGCAGATGAGACCTTGATTGGTTTATTGCACGTTATGCCCAAAACACACCCATGACTCATTAAGAGATGAGGCACAACCCTTCTGGACCATTTTTCCCGTCGTTAAACCAGCAAAAGTGGATTCGGACACGCCCTAAGAGTACCTGCACCATGCGCTTCAGACCATTAAAATAGGGCCCTATAAGTGAACCCCAGGAAAACAATAAAACAATGCAGTTTATGACCCCTTTAACATGCACAGAAGTCATCTACATCACTCATCACATAAGGTTTTGGCAGACAAAATTACTTTTTCAAACTTTCAATGCAATAATAAAACTAAGATATGGCCTTACAATCTCATCTGGCAGCAAACACTGAGTCAGTATTTCAATTCCTGCGGTGAGACACTTCTTTGGAAAAACATGAATATGTATATTTTTAAACATGTAACATTATATATTTTTTAATCATAGCAGTGTTTCCTAAACCTCTCTTCCACTTAGACTCCATCACACCTTTCCTATTTCATTTAAATGTTCACATTTCCGCTGCTGTTTGCATGATTCAGAAATAAGCTAAAATTACCAGTTCTTACACCTAAACCAAATTTTTTTGGCCTTCAAACGTCTTAAAATGCACATATGTAGATCAGAGAAATCAACATTTTCTCGGGGGAGCCCCCAAACCCCCTTAACTACCTAGTGTGTGTGTGTGCAGCAAAGTATAGGCCAAATAGTTATAGCATCTTTGTTTTCTGACCAATTATACAATAGTGATCCTGCAAATGTACATTTAGTGACTTCTTCCAAACGTCATGTTTCGCAACATGAAACAAACACACGTTAGCTTCTAGTTCTGTGTTAATTTGTGATTTAAACTTTGTGGGGAAGTTTTGATTATCCATGCCATATAACTGTGTGTTTGGACTGAAAAAGGTGGTACATGATGTTGGTTAGTAATTTGACAACATTGTAGTAAGTATGATGTGAAAAAGGTCCACTTTTTGGAAAAAAAAGAACCTCTCCATTCACTAGGCTGACTACGGGCATGTCTTCATTGAGCGGCTCTGTTTATAAACTCACTTTACGACACAACTCCTAAAATGGCCGTTAAACTGTAAAGATTGAGTTTAATATGATCACAGAAAACACTGCACAATAATATGCCATGATATCAGAAGCTGGGGTCCGTTCTTCGTACCATCTGAGATGATTTGACAGATCCCAGATCTTTTAATCATGATAACTGATGTCTGGCTAATTTGGTTCTTCAAAAGAATTTGCGGATTGGATTGAAATATCTGGATTAAATGATCTGAGATCACTGCGCGTTCTTGTGTTCCCTGAAGAGGGCAGATGATCGATACTCGAAACCATGATCAGCAGTGCAGCGATTGGCTGGCGTCAAGACAGCAACGTAATGACATCATATAATTAAAAAAGCCACCTGGCAAATTACACAAAAAACCCCACGAATATCTGGAGCTTTATAAGGAAACAGCTAAATGACCAAACCAACATAAAAATTATAATAGATCAATGATAAATGTTTTTTTTGTACATTACCAATTATGTATATTCACAATTTTACACAGTATTTGTACACCCTTTACATTTTTATTTCAATGTTGTAATTCAATTTTTAATTCAATTTGAAGCAGATTTGTAATGTGACAGTATTAAAGTTTCTTAAGGGTCAAGATCAAATTCTCTGCATCTCCTGCGCTGCATCAAGCCATCCCATAATATCCGTCATCACTCAAATGAATGCACGGCTCAGATTAACTGTACAACATGTGTGCAAACCTCCAATAAAATTTTAAAGTAATTATTCCATCACAAATAAATCGCTCAATCAAGTGGCTGTGTCTATAGTATTTTACACAACATTATAATATTATATACATTCTCATATACATATACAATTTAAAATGATTATTATTGCCCCTGGTTCAGTAATGAACTCTTGTAATAAAGTAGCAGTGGCTGGGACAGATTTTAAGATGCGATCTAATCCTGTTTACATGAAATAAGCCGCTCGAGCAGGTTTAAGCTTACGGACCTGTTGCTATGACAGCAAGTCCAGGATGAGTCGAAGAACCAAACAATCCAAGATCACGCCAAATCCTCAACAATCAAATCCTGAGTTAGCAACATACGAATAAGAAATGACATACCTGAATGAACCGTAATGTGATATTTATGGCCGTTTTTAACTCCTGGAAATGAGACTTTACATCTCGACAGAATCGAGTCTTTACTTTCGGTTTGGACTCTCAGGTGTTTCCTCAGAACGCGCATGCGCAGGAGGCCTCAGGTGTCAACAACACATAAACCCCGCCCATCTCTCTTCTTCTGCTCTTAGTGTTCAGTCGCTCGGTAAATGTGTTTAGCGCCTCCTCCTGTACTGGAGATGTCCTTCATTATTTATATTCATTGCTCTTCCAGTTTAGTTCTCATTTGTTTCACTGAAATTCTTTATAAATTAATGTTTTTGTCATTAATATACACTCCACATTTCTGTACATTTCCCTCACAATTATCTGTGTTTGTGTTATTAATGACTAATAGTGTATTACAGTCTCTGATGTCTTTTGTTTCTCTTTATGAATGTTGATCTATATTGAATGTAATTTCTCCAAGAGGAATCTCTATTCTGTCGTTCATTTGATGGTGTTTGGTATTAACATCTGAATGTTTAGTGATTTTAAGTCACATCTGCTAAATGAATGAATGTATTAAAGCTTTCTGTCCTTTTCCTCCATGTTAGGATTCTTGTGTTTGTTCACATTGCTGAGAGAAATCAATAATATGAACACAATATCATTTCTTTATCGCAGCTCAACAACAAACTGAACTGAACACGAGCCGAGAACTAGTGATGGAGAAACGGAGCTTTTCCAAACTCCGAATCAACTGAACCGATTCATTGACTAAATGATTCACTCTTGTGAAGCGCTCGAGACACGCTGGCGACCCCTGCTGGTCAAAACTGTGCCACTGCAATGAGAACTCAGACCAAACATGTGTGATGAGACTCTTTACAACACAACTTTATTACATTAAATATAATCCAGCAGTAAATGTGAGTGTGTGTATCATTTCTGCTCTTTTATTCATTTGTAGAGCTTGTTTTTGTGTGTTTTAGGCAGGGATGGGAAGCGATTCACTTTCACTTTTCCTCTGTGAACCCATGAACCAGTGTCTATATGTTTATAAAGCTTTATAAATGTGTAGACATCATTTTAATAATAACTTTAATGCCATATTTAATAGTCTCTCGTTGACCTGAAGATCTGCATCAAAAGCCCTACAATTGAATAAAAGAACATATTATACAGACACTTCATATTTAATGGCTCAGATGATTTGTTCATGGCCTTTAATAGATTCCAGGTTTAATAAAACATTTGTCATTGGTTTGTAAAAGGTGTTTTTCTGCATGTTTGGGCTCAGTTTGCACTGCATTTGCACTGTTTGACCAGCAGGGGTTCTCAGAGAGTCTCGAGCGCTTCAGTGAATCATTTAGTGAATCAGTTGTTCAATTGAACCGTTTGGGGGAATCACTCCTTCAGGATGATTGTAAAGTCCCAGCAGGCACAGCTGCCTCCATCACCTCCATCTGTGTTGTTTCAGTCACTCTTTACTGGATTCTCTACATTTCCCCCATTCAGCTTTATGAAGACACCATCTCTCTATATAGCCTGTGCTTTTATCCACACTTGTGTGTTTCCTCTGGGACTACACACTTCTATTATTATACATTCACATTCATTTGGGACATTTACCCTTCTATATGCTAATCGTTAATGAATGTGACACATCCTCCAGCTTGTGTTGTGATTCTGGCACATCTAACATCACTATAAGCTGCTCACCAAAGTCCAAGTGCGCTCTTGACCATGTTTCTGGAGCACAAATAATATGGGCTATATCATCCAGATCTGCTAGAACTTTCTTCAACTCATTGGCTATTAAACTTCTGTCGTTCCATTGGAGGAAATGAAACGCCATGAGAAAGCCAATCAGCTCCAGACAAACCATCATCATTGGTGTTCAGCATCTCATGAATAATTTCAGCTTTAATATCTTGAATCCCCAATAACTCTGTTGCTGCTTCTACAATGGTCTGGCTTTTATACTCGACAGCTCTCGAGGACAACATCGCCCTCCTGTGGACATCAGATCATCTTTAGGGCACAACTTCTAGTTCGTCTCACTCCCTTCCCCTTCGAAAAAACTCAATCCTTGTTTTTTAAGGTCCCTCTCTGAGAATCCCCAGAGTTCTTCATCATCATCTCTTCCTTGAATATTTCCAGCCGCTGCTGATGCTGAATCTCATCAGTTGTTGAACGGTAGGATAACACACTTTAAGTGGAGATGTGTGTAACTGGTGAATCTTCTCCTGGTTCTTCCTGTCCCTCCTGATAGTTTAAAGGGCCCGTCCTACGCTCAGCTCCATAGAGACCCTGCCATTCTGGAGCCAGTTTAGCAGAAATGTTTTCCTCTGCTTTTGAGAGCGGGTGTGAACGCATCCAAACTCTGGCGTTCGTTCTGAAGGAAAGTTCTCTTCTTCTACTGTCATAATGTGGCTTTTGTCTGAGGCGAGCTGGTGGAGATCCTTTAATTCCTGAAGTTGAGCAGCATTGCTATATGTTGGAGAATCTGGAGAAATGTCCTGGGACTGTAACACTACATCCAATGGAGCTCTGAGAGGTGTAACCCGGAGATTCTGGACCAGCTGAATTCAGCCCAAACCAAACTCATGAAGGGCTTTTCCTACATCTGCACACTTTCACTTTTATAAACGGGGACGATCTTTGAATAATGTTTTGGTCGTCACATGAAATATGATAATATGAGAGTTTTGAAGTGCTGGAGAAAGATGTGTAGAGCTATTTCTGCCACAATCCCATGGTTACAGTCAGTGTTCCTACATTAAATCCATGGGGAATGTTGCTGATTTGAGGACTTAAAGCCTTTTATAACTGGTCCATTCTCAATGTTTGTCCTGGTTTCCCCGTCAGAGCTGTTTGATCTGTGGTTTAGCTCAGAGAATCTGCAGTGCCGAATCTGATGCTTCTCTCTAGACCTCCATCGTCCTGAAGTCAATGGGTTTTCTGAAGGGGGTTTTGGTTAAACGGCTGAAATAAGGTCTGTGGTGAACACAAGCTCAAGACACTTTCACGTTTTATTCTCCAGCATAAACACATCAGTATTAGCCCACTCATGATCTTCTGAAGCTGCTGCGTGTCTTGAGAAAGGCGTTTGCTAACGAGTGTCTAATGGGACGCCAGAGGCAGGCGAGGAGAGGAAACGTCTTCAGCCCAAAAGGGAAACTCAGGGGCTTTTACAGCCTCATTCTGCTCATAATTGTGCTCTTATAAACTATTCTCACTCAAACGCTCTGGGGAAATGTGTGAGATCAAAACTGAAAGAGTTGTGGGAAGCTCAGTGATGGTGACGCTGTAGTCATGTGACCGTGGTGTCGCTCGTTTATAGCCTGGCTTTAGCTTTTTACTTCTGCGAATGCATTTAGGCTTCAGAATTCATTAAAGGGGTGGTAAAACACATTCTTTTGAAGGCTTGATTGTGTTTGTGGGGTGCACTGTAACATGTGTTCATGCTTCGTTTTTAAAAAATTGCATTATTTTTCATATATTTGACCTTTATTCTACACTGCTCTGTCCCTCCTTGTAAAACGGTCTGATGGTTTCCGGGTTGTATGAAGCCAGTCCCTCAAAAATACGCAATGGGCTCAGATTGGTTAGCTGGCCCAGTGTGTTGTGATTCACTAACCGCCTAGTGCATGTTTGTCGGAAACGTCACGCCCCTTCCCTTTACCGTAGACTGTGCTTTGGTCAGTATTAGAAACAATGGCGTCAATAAAACCATACCAATCTGAGCCCAAATCAGACCCCGACGATTTAGTGAAGATGATCGAGCAGAACCTGTTAATTCCTCAAGAGTAAAGACTGCGGATCTATAGTGATCGCTACTGAATGGCACTGTTACTTTTGTATTTATAGAACGATTATAGCCAAATATCTGTCGCAAGAACTATTAACCCAAAATGAACACTAAACACTGGCTTTACTAGTAGCCAAATCACACACAGAACCATGTTTAGCATGCCTGTAGATAAACAACACATAAAAGCTCTAATCAAAGAATCATTTACACTAATGCCAAGTTCGCTGTTGAGATTTTAACGTTAGTGTTTGTAACGTTAGGTGTTCGTCGGATAACGTTAAGTATGAATGAGCATTTAACAGACTGGTTTGCAGAACAGCATTGACATCTGTTTACTTCCTTGCTACAACGTACAATTAACCTATTACAGGAAAACACATAGATGAAAAATAAATCACACTTACAGGTTGTGGCCCGTAAACAGCTCGTTTTTAAATACATCTTTCAGGACAAGCCGTTGTGCAAATCCTGCATTGAACTCGCAAAGATTGTGGAAGCTTTCCTCCGTGAGATGTGCAGCGGGAGCCGTTGTTCATTCACACTGGCAGTGTTTGTCTCGCGCAGCAGAACCGCGGCTCCTGAATTGCAAATACAGACGAATATTGTCCATTATGTCACATTTTCCAGTCTGCTCCTCCGACCCTGTCTGTCTCGTGATTTATGATGGGCAGCATCTGCGACCTGTTCCCCTCTGTCTCAAACACACGTGCATATAACATGCTGTATGTTAAACGCTCTGCAACGCACCCCCGTCCGTGGGAAGGCTGAACAAAGCAAGTACCCCAGACCTGCAATCCGGATGAAAATAACAGCGTTTCGTCGGCAACCACTCCAGCCTAACTATACCACAACAACACAGCGATACAAAATGGTCTCGGCCCCCCCACATTTAATATGAAATATTATGTAAATAATAAAGTGGTTTATGTAAATATTGGGGCTGGTGATGTCACCAACCCTGGAGGAATGTCTGTAGTCGCCTACCGCCCGTTTGCTGTAGTCCTTAGAAATTGATTTTCTTTGATTCAAATATCTCCCACTTTGAACGTTGTAACTTTGCAGATGTTGTTTATGCTCAAACAGCAACATTACACGCTAGCTAAAGTTAGAATAGTGAAATCGTGGTTTACCACCCCTTTAAGTTGTGGTATAATTATCTTGATGAACAAAATGTGCAAGTGTCACAAACTTGTGTTGATCACAGAGCCTGTTTTAAGCGCTGATCCAAAAGCCTGTGGGGAAATCCTAGCCAAGCCACTCCATAGCAACCAAACAGAGCACCCTAGCAACCGTTTAACAAGACCTGTATCTCTGCATCAGAATGTTGTATAAATATGGGGGTCAGATCTTTTGACTCATGCTAGCAAACTGGACTTTCAACATGCTAGACATGCTAGCAGTGAATAGCTACATCCTAATGGAAATTAGCTTATGGTTTAAACATGATAAAAACAAGTACAAATGTCTAAGCATCATGCTAGCAAAATGCTAATCATTTTAATATCATGCTAGCAAATTGGCTAATCATGCTAACATTTGGTAAAAACAACATGGTAATTGTTAAATAGCTTTCTGGGCTGTATTGACAGGTTCTGAATAAATTGGGATCACCACAGGGCATGGGTTAAAATGCACAAAGTCCAAAAGTCCAATCACTGTTGTTTAATAGAAGGTTCAAGCCATCTGACATACTCAATGCATTGACAGTTGTATGTGACTTTAAGCGTGCGTGTGGTTTCTACAATAAAAACAGAAATATAAATAATCAGTTTAAAGTAATAAATAATAAACATTTAAATCAAATGAATAAACCACATGACACATGACTATATGAAATATAAACAATCAACTATTAATGTACATGTGGCCATCGTCTTATAACTACTCAATCCAATATAATCTTCACAATCCACATAAATATGGCTTAAAGGCATTTGTAGCCTACAGTGTAAACACTACAACATATGGAAAATATGAGTAATTGTCATTATTTCAATTATACAGCGTGCGTCGGACCATACGTGCACAGATATCCAATCTGTGGCAGGCGCAAATGCGCGTATCTGATTCATATTCAGATTTATGAAACCAATCTGAGAAAATTGGAATCCATGTGCTTTTTTCCTGCTTACACGTTTGCCGGTGACGGTCATATCCGATCTGTGCCACATGGGTGGAAAAAAATGGAATTGGGTCACTACCATGCAGTAGCTGTGTCCCAATTCGGGTCTAAAATATTGGTTTTGTAAATTAACATTTGTAAGTTATAATTTGTAAATGAAACAAAGTAATTTCTGTGCATTGTTTAATTTTGTAATATAAGAAATAATTTTATACATATTTGTTATGCAAGTTATAATTTGTAAATGAAATAAATTATTCTGTACATTTATTTTTTTTCATTTAAATTAATTTGCAAAAGAAACAATAAATTGTTGTACATATTTTTATTTACAGTACTTTTTACAACTATTTACAAGATAAGATACATTTAAGATGAGAAAAACAAAATAACATTTTAAATTAACAGTACATTAAATGGTATTTCTATTTCTGTAGACTTTTATTGAGCTGGGCAGGGAGACCCTGGTAAAGCCTCTGTTAGTGGGACATCATCTGGGATCAGTGCGTATTTCCACTGTTTACCAACAGGTTTGCAGTGCTGACTCAGTCGACGCCTGCCATGTCACTAAGATGTTTTCAGAAAGAGGGAAGAATAAATTAAATGAACTCACATCCTCAAAAATCAAACCATAAAATATTTTAACATGCATAACTGTTCTATGAGCTGAACTCTGCAGGACAGCGGCTCTCTAGGACCAATTATCCATGATCTAGAACACATATTTTTAGTGTATTTTATTTTTAGATTCTATCATATAATGTTCATATTAAAATAAAAATTAAAAAAACACAAAAAAACAAGGCTAATATCAAAATCTAATATCCATGTGTAAAAAGTCAGTTTTTCATAAAACTACAATATTTGCATCTGAGATTAAGTTGAATAAAAATCTAAAGTACTTCACATTTATACTCAAATACAGAGTAAATGTATTTCGTTACATTATTTGGGATGTTTAGCAACTGTGACAGCAGCCGTTGAAGAGCGGCAGTAACATTTATAGTTTTTCCCAGCAGGGGTTCTCAGAGCCAGAGTCTCTCTGAGATAAATTCATCTGCCTAAAAACAAAACAACAAAAGATGTTCATCTCTGTCCATTTATTAAACTATATAAAATCTCATGTTGGTAACATATTAGTCAACATTTGAACCTTTATTGCATTTTTTTTTGTTGTTGTTGTCATTAGATACATTAGATTACTGGTGTAAATTGAAACCATACTTACATTTAAAAGTGTAATCTGGCAATTTCTCTTAGAAAATCTGACGTCGCAGCGCCCAATGAATTCTGGGGTAGGCAAGGCTGCGAAGCATCCATCTGAACAATCCGCTATACCTTCCACTGTAAACGAGTCTCGGTGCATCCTTATAAGGCCGAGTCGGCCGTGCACTTCAAAGGACAAGGCCTTCAAAGGATGCAGCCCTTGAATTGGGACACAGCTACCGTGTTCCAAGCACGCCAGGCTCCACCCTCTCCCAATCACAGCGCATCCATCACCGGAATACTGATCACACACACCTGCACGTCATCATCACCTGCAATCGCCTCCAGCATTTAAGCCCCATGCTTTCACTCAGTCACTGTCCAGTCTCGTTTGCACATAGCATCACTACTGCTTACCTCAAGGACCCCCCTGCGATACTCACCTGCCTTCTCCTTGCTCTTCCAAGTCTCCAGTGTTCTCCTCATTCTGTCTCCGAGTCTCCTGAGTATCCAGTGTCTCCTACGTTTGAGTGTTCCCACCGCCATCTGCAACCAAAAGCAAGGAACACACCAAGCCGACGCAACCAACTAGATGCGACAAAAGCAGACTGCAGAGTTGGCTCACTTTGGCTCGACATCCGACGGCCAAAAAGAGCAGTAATATTTCCTCCAGTGGAGCGCGCCTTTCTGAAGATTCCGGTCATTTCTGAAGCTCATTCCGCTCAGCACCACGCGCTCAACCCAGAACGTCTCGGTTACGGAGGTAACCCTCGTTCCCTGAGGAGGGAACAGAGACGTAACGTTAGTGACTAACGAATGGGGGTTTCGTTTAGAAGCCTATCATCTTCGAGCTTTAAGAAAGTGCATAAGTGCATAAGTTACTGCATAAGTGCGAGTACCCTGTCGTAAGACTAGTACGGACGAAGGACTCCCACTTATCACAGGATTACCAAGGTACACTGGGAAGCATATCCCAGTGAGGGAATGCCAAAGACGCCTACCCGTGGGGAGGACTTAAGAGACACATATGACCCGACTAAGGGCTGCATATGGAGATCTCTAGGGTACCAGCCGAAGGTGGATTTTTAACCCTAGGGTTGGCGGGGGACACGCCAAGGGAAGAAGCCCGCTCACTGCGGAGACTTACGGTGAAATACTCGTGTGGGGGTCGCCGGAGGGGAACCATGCACACGGGGCACCTGGCCGGAGACGAGGGTCTGGGCTCGCTAGAGGGTAGACACACAGGTATCGGCGTAAGCAGTGCTGGAGGAGCTCAGGGCTCTCGGGGAGCTCACCTGAGGAAAAATAATCGCACGTATCCAGTCCGTGGAGTGGAGTGGCGAGCAAGCGAAGACACCAAAGCCTGGTCCATTACCGGCCCCTCGGGGGGGCGAGTACATAGTCTGACACTGGCTCCACTCGGAGATTGTAGAATCTGGCGAATGTGTTAGGTGTCGCCCAGCCTGCAGCTCTGCAGATGTCTGTTAGCGAAGCGCCATGCGCTAGAGCCCAAGAGGAGGCCACACTCCGGTGGAGTGTGCCCTCACACCAAGGGGACATGGGCGACCTTGCTGCTGGTAAGCCAAAACAATGGTGTCCACTATCCAGTGAGACAGCCTTTGCTTTGAGAGAGCACTTCCCTTCCGCTCTCCACCATAACAGACAAAGAGCTGGTCTGAGGTCCTGAAACACTGCGTCATGTCTACGTAGGCGCGGAGGGCGCGTACTGGACAGAGCAATGCCAAGGCTGGGTCTGCCTCCTCCAAAGGCAGCGCTTGCAGGTTCACTACCTGATCTCTGAAGGGAGTGGTAGGAACCTTGGGCACATATCCAGGCCGGGGTCTCAGGATCACGTGAGATTTAGCCGGCCCGAATTCCAGGCACGCTTCGTCAACCGAAAATGCCTGCAGGTCCCCGACCCTCTTAAGAGAGGCCAATGCGGTCAGCAGAGCCGTCTTCATCGACAGGAACTTAATATCAACCGACCGCAAAGGCTCAAAGGGAGGCCTCTGCAGAGCACTTAGTACTACTGAGAGGTCCCAAGAGGGTACGAGAGGAGAGCGAGGAGGATTCAGTCTCCTCGCTCCCCTCAGGAACCTGATGATCAGGTCGTGCTGACTTACCTTTTTGTTCTCCAAGAGATCGTGGTGGGCAGATATTGCGGCCACATAAACTTTCAGGGTGGAAGGAGACAGCCTTCGCTCCAACCCGTCTTGGAGAAACTCAAGCACGGACCCGATCGGGCATTTCCAGGGGTCTTCTTGGCGGGAAGAGCACCAGGTGACGAAGAGGTTCCACTTCAACGCATAGGCATGCAGAGTGGACTCTGCCCAGCGGAAGTGATGGTGGCGACAAACGTAGGTGGCATGCCACTCAAACCTGTCGCGTCCCGTCGAGGAGCCACACGTGGAGATTCCAAAGGTCGGGACGCGGGTGCCAAAGGGTGCCCCGTCTCTGAGTGAGGAAGTCCGGTCTCAGAGGAATAGGCCAGGGAGGGGCTGTCGCAAGGAGAATGAGTTCGGGGAACCAGGTCCGGCCGTGCCAGTACGGGGCGACCAAAAGGACCTGCTCCTTGTCCTCCCTGATCTTGCACAGGAGTTATGCGAGTAGG
This sequence comes from Gobio gobio, assembly GCF_949357685.1. NCBI lineage: Eukaryota > Metazoa > Chordata > Actinopteri > Cypriniformes > Gobionidae > Gobio > Gobio gobio. Next base: position 55,091,068 of record NC_137105.1, on the reverse strand, counting down.
CTCACTGGGGGGACGCATATTTGCGTAGGCCCCGCGGCCAGCTGTGCGCCAGTGCATCCGAGCCGAGCGTACCCTCGGTCAGGGAATAAAACAGGCTGCAGTGGGAAGAGTTGCGGGAGGCAAACAGATCTACCTGTGCGTCGCCGAACTGTTCCCAAATCAGCTGGACCGTCTGGGGATGGAGTCTCCATCCTCCCGGGAGAGGCTGAAACCGCGAGAGCTCGTCGGCTGCATGGTTCAGGACTCCCGGAATATGGACAGCACGAAGGGACCTGAGGCGCTTCTGACTCCATAGGACGAGATGGCGGGCGAGTTGAGACATACGGCAGGAGCGTAGACCGTCCTGGTGGTTGATGTACGCTACTACGGCCGTGTTTTCTGTCCGGACAAGCACGTGTTGACCCTTCAGCAACGCTCGGAAGTGGTGCAGGGCGAACCGTACTGCCAGCAACTCGAGGCAATTGACATGCAGTAGGCGCTGGGGTCCTGTCCAGGAGCCCGTGGCTGCTAGTCCATTGCACATGGCACCCCAACCCGTGGCAGAGGCATCCGTCGACACGACAACATGCCTGGAAACTTGTTCTAAGGGGACACCGGCCCGTACAAAACTGAGGTTCGACCACAGGGTGAGTGTCTGTAGGCAGGGCCGAGTCACTTGGACCCGGAGCGTGCCAGACTGCCATGCCCATCTCGGGACTCGATCGCGAAGCCAGTGCTGAAGCGGTCTCATATGAAGCAATCCGAGCAGCGTCACCGCGGCTGCAGATGCCATATGCCCCAGGAGCCTCTGAAATAGTTTCAGTGGAACCGCACTCTTGCTCTCGATTTGACGGAGGCAAGTCAGCAGAGACTGCGCACGCTCGCTCGTAAGCTGCGCGCATATGGCGACCAAGTCGATCTCCATACCGAGAAAAAAGATCCTCTGCACGGGGCAAAGTTGCTCTTTTCCCAGTTGACCCGAAGGCCCAGACGGGCTAAGTGGTGGAGAACCAGATCTCTGTGTCCGCAAACCTGCTCTCGAGAGTGACTCATTATGAGCCAGTCGTAGAGGAATTCAGGATGTGAACCCCCTGCTGCTGGAGGGCGCAAGGGCTGCCTCGACAATCTTCATAAAGACGCGAGGGGACAGAGATAGCCCGAATGGGAGGACCGCGGACTGACATGCCCGCCCCTCGAAAGCAAACCGTAGGAACGGTCTGGTCGAGGTAGGATGGAGACATGGAAGTAGGCGTCCTTCAGGTCGATCGCTGCAACCCAATCGACCGGACGAACGCATTCGAAAAGGCGTTTTGCTGTCAACATCTTGAACGGAAGCCTGTGTAGGTAACGGTTCAAGATTCGCAGGTCCAGGATTGGTCTTAACCCACCGGTCTTTTTGGGTACAATGAAGTGGGGGTTGTAGAACCCAGACTTCATCTCGGCTGGAGGGACAGGCTCGATCGCACCCTTCGCCAGTAGGGTGGCAACCTCCGCTCGCATGACAGGGGCATTGGCCCCGACCATAGTAAAGCGGACTCCCCGGAAGCAGGGAGGAGCCTGCGCGAACTGAATTGCGTAGCCGCGCCTGATTGTCTTCGCGACCCAGCGGGACAGCCCTGGAATCTGAAGCCAGGCTCCCAGGAACTGCACCAGCGGGGTCATTCGGACTACAGACGTACCCGGTGTGGGGCAGCGATGCAGCGCTACCGACCCGGACAAGGGAGGCTGTTGGGCGTCCCGGTGTGGGGGTGCGGTTAACGGCTGCGTCCTGACAGAGGAGACCAGGGAAGGACGCGCGTTCCACTGGGGTCTGCTCTGCCAGGAGGCTGGCGACAGAGAGGGATGCGAGTGGCGGGACCCGTGGCTGGCGCACAACGTAATCATCGGTCTCTGGGTCCTCAGAGACAGGGACATGAGTTCTTCCCAAGCGCTGCTAGCCCGGGGGCCAGCAGCGGAAGGATTTTTCCCCCGGCCCTCCACCGGGGGAAGGAGAGGCCCTGCTACCATCCCCTGGGAAGAACTGGAACCCATCTTTGAGTTGTCCACCTCCAGACTGGCGTTTAACCAGGCTGGGGAGCGGACTGGGCGTCATCCTCAACCACCTACACGGCGCGGCCCAGGAGAAGGCTGCTGCTGGGGCCGGGCGGGAGGAGGGAGGGCGCCCTCGGCGGCGAGCGGACCGAGGCGACTGAGCCGGCGGCTGGGTGCAGCAGCTGGCCGCCGGGGCAGTACGTGTTACAGCCTCAGTCTGCTCTGGGGCGGCCGAGAACCGTTGGGCGCAGTTCTCAGCCGCGCCGCCGAAGAGGCCAGCCTGGGATATGGGTGAGTTGAGGAGGCGGGCCCGCTCAACGTCCTCCACATCACCAGGTAAGGCCAGGTGTTCTCCCGGACCACAGCTGTGGATATCGCCCGACCCAGGGAGCGTGTGGCCACCTTCACCGCCCGGGGGGCGGGATCAGTTGCGGCACGCAGCTCATTGAAGAGCCCTGGGTTGGCTCCACCCTTGTGCATGTGCAAAGGGGCGGTGGCCTGCCCGTAGCTCTGCAGGACCACGCCACCGAAGTAGACGAGCCCACAGGCTTTGGGAGGGTGCTTAGGACAGCCACACCACGGCACGTCAAAGCCCTCTGTGGACACCGTAGTGCGCAAACAGAGAGTTCAACAGTGGGGGGAGGGGGCCCCAGTGTACCCTAGGCCGCGGCCCCATCAAGGGCAGAGAAGGCGGAGGAGGCCACCAAACGGTCGCGGGAAGCACGGGGACTTCCGGGACCGCGTGATCTCATGCACCTCGGGAGCGAAAGGCATTGGGGGCGGGGCCCAACGGCTGTCGGGTGCCGCCCCCAAAAACCAATCGCGCAACCACGAGCGACTGGGCGGAGTTCCACACCAGCGCGAGACTCACGGCTGCCCGAGTTAACATGAGTTAACATGGCTGTCAACTTTAGGTCGGATCAGGCAGCGCTGACACACCCGGAGGCGGAGCACAACCTAATCGTCATCCCCAAAGGACTCCAGCCCACCTTGGGATGCGGCGATCGACATCTCACTGCTATCTGGAGCGTGAACGAAACGAATGAGGCGTCAGAGACGGGCCGCTGTTTCAGTCCAACACTCGCGGGAAGCGATGTGCGAGAGGGGGCGTGGCCCGAGGACCACGCACCGCCCTCAGGTCACCCTGGCCACCAGCCAAAGTACCATCTCACTCGGGGATGGTAGATTGGGGTGTGGCAGAGGGGACTCTCTCTCCTCACGGAGATCATAGAGTCTCGACCGCGACATCGCGATGGTCACGTTCCCGCAATGGAAACATGACACATCCACAAACACTGCCCGAACGTGCAGAAGCCCAAACACACTGAGCAGTGAATGCGCCCGTAGACAGCAGCGGAGATCGATCGCACCCGGAAGTGCACGGGCAAGCCGTCTTGAAAAAGACGTGCCACGCGCAAGCTCTTTTTGTGAGAGGAAGCCTCGCAGTCGATGCCGAAGCGCCCAGGGAAACACACACCAGCCGTCTAGCAGACCACTGCGCAGATCAGCAGGCAGGAAGTATGCGATCACTGGAACACGCCGTCACACCAACACCGACTGGAAAGCCGCTCGTCTCGAAGAGGCTGACAGAGTCTCAGAAGGCTTGTGAGGAGTGAAGAGGTAGGTACTCTTGGCTCCGAAAGCAGAAATATAATGCGATATTGCCACGTACTTCCTTATATACTCACGCGGTGAGGCGGAGTTACGTATGCAAATTCCGCATGCCCCATGGCATTGGCACGCCATTGGGCGTTTTCTTAAAGCTCGAAGATAACAGGCTTCTAAGCGAAACCCCCATTCGTTAGTCACTAACGTTACGTCGTAGTGACTGAACGAAAGGGAACTCCCTTTGTGACATGCTGGATCAAATATAGGTATATCTGAAATATATAATTAGGTGTAAGGATTGGTTTTGCTGCTAAGACAAAAGCTGAGATCCACACCCCAACAATAGAACAATAAAAGTCACTAATCTTGAGAGAAGATCTCACAGAAACTGTGACACCACCCTGATCAAACATTTCACCCCCTCCCCATTTTGCCCTCTCTTTGCCCTGTTTTCAAGTCACCAAATGCAGATATACCAATGATGATGTATCTTGTAAATCTATTGTTTTATCCCTTTCATGTTTGGTGTCCTTTTAAAGGTCTCTGTGTGAATGGTAAAATGGTCTCAGTTTCACTGCAGTCACTAGTAGTATTAGAAAGATTGAAAACTAATGAGAATTCAGTTCTCCTTTTGAGGAGTCTCTTCAAAGATATCTGATCCTCTCCCCCAAAACCAGGTGTTTGTGTTGCAATTATTTACAACCCATTTGTTCTAGTTGGAGTATTTAACCTGTTAGCCTGCACCCCCGCTTTTGAAAAAATCCTAAGAAATGGCATAATCAGACTAAAACTGTAGTTAATGATTCCTTTGCACTAAAATTATAAGTATGGCGTCGTTTGAAAGCAGACACTTGGCAGTTTACTGTAAATTCAAAATTATAATTATTTTCATAATCAAAAATAGCTATAATAAGCTTCAAAGTTTTGTAAAGTTATTAGAAATATATTTGTATGAAATATCTTTATGAAAATAAAATATAAGTTGGCATTTCAGCAATCTAGAAGTGCACTACAGCTGAAGCCACATGTCTGACCATGTTATATTTCAAATCTGAAGATGATAAGTCTAGAACTCTGAATTTTATTAAATGTTTTTCAAGATCATGTCATATGATTTTATTTTGAGATTTCTCTAAAATGTTAACTGATGTTTATTGCCATCTTGTGTGAGCTACCATTCAGTTTATTGTCTCTATTGTTTTGAGGTGCAAACTGCCCATTCATTTTCAGTCTCCCCAGAACACTTTCACACCCCTCTGGCCAGGTTATGGCTCTTATTAAATTATTATTTTGTCTTCATTGTAATCACTGACGACTCTCTATTCAAACTGTTCTATTCAAACCTCATTTATGATCAAACTTCTCACTTCACCTTCTAAAGTGCCTCAAATGCCGTTGTTGACAATAGAAACATTTCAGTTGGTTTTTCATTTCAGTCTATTCAAAATAATTAATAAAAATAACGTATTTGCCCAGGTGGCAGGTGCATTGGCAAGCTAGCATGTTAGCTTAGCACACAATCAAAATACAATAAAGATTAAAACCATGTTTTTTTCTCCAAAATTACTTTATATCACAAGTGGGATTTTTTTTCTGTGGTCTCATTTGGTTTCAGATAAAAAAATCAGACAGAAAATATATCATTTTACAATATTCTGCATATTGATAAAAGCTATGTTGAATAGCATTGCATTATAAATATAATCTATTATGAATACACCCAACATGGTATAAAGAACACAGACAAAACATACATTGTCGCGATTGTGTGTTTATTGTCTTCAAATGTCTCTATTTGCATCTTTAGCGATGCAGGAAGCTTTTATTATGGACTTCTATTGTGGCATGGTATCTTCTTCGTCTGTCTGTACCATATATGGACTACATGTGCACAGAGCGCCCTCCGACTGCCAGTATGAATTGAAAACAACACATAAGAGACTCCTTCGCTCATGATTAGGCTACATCTGCGCATTTTGAGGAAGTATTGAATAAAAAAATACTCCTCTGTTTAGAAATTTGACACAGACATATGAGAATCTATCAATATTTCTCCTCATCTGCACACTTTTGAACTAAAAGCCCTGAGGGATGTTGATTTGTCGTGAGTCTTCGTGACGAGAATAGAGGAGTTTTTTGTGAATGAGAGCAGCTGAGGCTCATATTACAATCAAACGGTACCAACGCGGTTTTCATATTCAGAACTCCTGACACATATTAACAAATTACTGTCACTATAAGACTTTGAGAATAAAACAGAGGTAGAAAATGGAAGCTTGAGTCTTAGATCTTTAAAATGATGTATAGTTTGTCCAGGTAATTACTTACATCTGACAGTCATTTGAGCTAATTTAAACAAATAAAGCTTAAGGATGAATGCGTCCTCAATCCGGTTAAGAGGTTAAGGTAGGATAACAGAACCTAGAGGGGGAACATTCTGTAGCCAGAACCCCCATGTGGGGGAACCCCCAGAACCCCAATATTCACTCTGCATCCTCTGACTAATATCAGAAGAAACATTTTGTGCTCGTGAGCGCGCGGTCCGGAATGCGTCTGTTCTGTGCGATATTGGGTCTCTTGATGAACGAATTAGAAAACTAGAAAGATACTAAGAAAAATCAACAATCTAAATTAAATCGCAACTAATCGTAAAATCAGCTGATAAACTCTAAATGTAACACACTTTATGGAGTCACATAAAATTGGAGTCAGATAAAATTATTCATGGAGTCAGATTTAAAATGATATATCCATAAATTAAGAGAACTTCACAAAAATGCTGAAAAGGCTTACACGCAGAATTCCTTTTGACCAAGCCGTTAGAATCCGTTTTTTGGGCTAATGGATGGAAGTTTACAAAGGGCTGCCCCTGACTAAAGTTTTTTTTTTCTTTCTTCCTAGTAGTTGTTCATTTAAGCCGTTGTTCACGCAGCGCCACCACCTCCATGTCATTGCTGCTATATTTGCTTATTATTTATTAAATCCGGGCAATTTGGTAGGTAAAACGTTGATTAAAATTAAGATACAATTTATACAAAACGAAATTCACTTTAAAGAAAGGCTTTCAACAAAACAAAATATAATAGCTAAGTGTTTAATCATTTAAATAATGCTTCTGAGATATTATGCGTCTTATGTGTCTTGTTCACTTTTCAACGTAAATTAAATAAAAAAAATAACATTATAATATTTAAACTGAAACTAAATACGTGTTTTAATGGCGACAAGTAGGCTACAGAGAAATATCATGTTGGAGTGGGATTTGTGCGCACGTCATTTTACCGGTGAGCAGTTCATGAGTGAAGCTCCGCTTTGCTTTGCCCATGCTCTGGTAAGGTAGTGAATCAGTTGTTCAATTGAACAGTTTGGGGGAATCACTCCTTCAGGATTATTCTAAAGTCCCAGCAGGCACAGCTGCCTCCATCACCTCCATCTGTGTTGTTTCAGTCACTCTTTACTGGATTCTCTACATTTTCCCCATTCAGCTTTATGAAAACACCATCTCTGGTAAGTGAAACACATTCACTCTGGAAAGGTTCGTTTTTTGCATTAATTTTTACTCTCTTTCCCTCTCCCTCCCCCTCTTTCCCTCTCCCTCTCTCCCTCTCTCCCTCTCCCCCTCTTTCCCTCTCCCTCTCTCCCTCTCTCCCTCTCCCCCTCCCTCCCCCTCTTTCCCTCTCCCTCTCTCCCTCCCTCTCTCTCTCTCCCCCTTCCCCCCCTCTCTCTCCCCCTCCCCCTCTCTCTCTCCCCCTCCCCCTCCCCCTCTCTCTCTCTTCGAGACGAGCGGCTTTCCAGTCGGTGTTGGTGTGACGGCGCGTTCCAGTGATCGCATAATTCCTGCCTGCTGATCTGCTCAGTGGTCTGCTAGACGGCTGGTGTGTGTTTCCCTGGGCGCTTCGTCATCGACTGCGAGGCTTCCTCTCACAAAAAGAGCTTGCACGTGGCACGTCTTTTTCAAGATGGCTTGCCCGTGCACTTCCGGGTGCGATCGATCTCCGTTGCTGTCTATGGGCACATTCACTGCTCGACGTGTTTGGGCTTCAGCACGTTCGGGCAGTGTTTGCGGATGTGTCATGTTCCCGTTGCGGGAACGTGACCATCGCGATGTCGCGGTCGAGACTCAATGATCTCCGTGAGGAGAGAGAGTCCCCTCTGCCACCCCCCAATCTACCGTCTCTCAGTGAGGGGGTGCTTTGGCTGGTGGTCAGGGTGACCTGAGGGCGATGCTGTGGTATTAAGAACCCCGACGATACGTTCCTCGGGCCACGCCACGCCCCCGCGAGTGTTGGACTGAAACAGCGACCCGTCTCTGACGCCTCGTTCGTTTCGTTCACACTCCAGACAGCAGTGAGATGTCGATCGCCGCATCCCAAGGTGGACTGGAGTCCTTTGGGGATGATGATTAGGTTGTGCTCCGCCTCCGGGTGTGTCAGTGCTGCCTGATCCGACCTAAAGTTGACAGCCATGTTATCTCGGGCAGCCGCGAGCCTCCCGCTGGTGTGGAACTCTGCCCTGTCGCGAGCGCTCGTGGTTGCTCGATTGGTTTTTGGGGGCGGCACCCGACAGCTGTTGGGCCCCAATGCCTTTTGCTCCCGAGGTGCATGGGGAGATCACGCGGTCCCGGAAGTCCCCGTACTTCCCGCGACCGTTTGGGGGCCTCCTCCGCCTTCTCTGCCCTTGATGCGGCCTAGGGTAAACTGGGCCCCCCCCCCCCCACTGTTGAACGCTCTGTTGCGCACTACGGTGTCCACGGAGGGCTGTGACGTGGCGTGGCTGTCCTAAGCACCCTCCCAAAGCCCGTGGGCTCATCTACTTCGGTGGCATGGTCCTGCAGAGCTACGGGCAGGCCGCCGCCCCTTTGCACATGCACAAGGGTGGAGCCGACCCAGGGCTCTTCTATGAGCTGCGTGCCGCCACTGTTCCCGCCCCCTGGGCGGTGAAGGTTGCCACATGCTCCCTCGGTCGGGCGATGTCCACAGTTGTGGTCCGGGAGAACACCTGGCCTTACCTGGTGATGTGGAGGGTTGAGTGAGCCCGCCTCCTCAACTCGCCCATATCCCAGGCTGGCCTCTTCGGCGGCGCGGCTGAGAACTGCGCCCAACGGTTCTCGGCCGCCCAAGAGCAGACTGAGGCTGTAACACGTACTGCCCCGGCGGCCAGCTGCTGCACCCAGCCGCCGGCTTAGTCGCCTCAGCCCGCTCGCCGCCGAGGGCGCCCACCCTCCTCCCGCCCGGCCCCAGCAGCAGCCTTCACCTGGGCCGCGCCGTGGAGGGGGTTGAGGATGAAGCCCAGTCCGCTCCCCAGCCTGGTTAAACGCCAGGCTGGAGGTGGACAACTCAGATATGGGTCCCAGTTCTTTCCAGGGGATGGCAGCAGGGCCTCTCCTTCCCCCGGTGGAGGGCCGGGGGAAAATCCTTCTGCTGCTGGCCCCCTGGCTGGCGGCACTTGGAAAGAACTGGTGTCCCCATCTCTGAGGTCCCAGAGACCGGTGATGGCAGTGTGTGCCGCCTCTGGGCCGTGCCGCTCTTGTCCCTCTCTGTCGCCAGCCTCCTCTCAGAGCAGACCCCAGTGGAACGTGCGTCCTTCCCTGGTCTCCTCTGTCAGGACGCAGCTGCTACGCCTACCACATCCGGGCCAGTCAGGCTGCCTCGCTGCCCCACCCGAGGTACGTCTGTGGTTCGAGTGACCCCGCTGGTCAGTTCCTGGGAGCCTGGCTACAGCTTCAGGGACTGTCCGCTGGGTCGCGAAGGCCATCAGGCCCGGCTGCACGATTCAGTTCGCGCAGGCTCCTCCCCGCTTCCGGGGAGTCCGCTCTCCATGGTGGGGCCCAATAAAAGGCCCCAGTCATGCGTGTGGAGGTTGCCACCCTACTGGCGAAGGGTGCAATCGAGCCTGTCCCTCCAGCCGAAATGAAGTCCGGCTTCCTCGGCCCTTACTTCATTGTACCCTAGGAAACCGGTGGGTTACGGCCAATCCTGGACCTGCCCGTCCTGAACCGATCCCTTCTCAGGCTTCCGTTCAGGATGTTGGTAGCGAATGCCTCCTCGGACGCGTTCGTCCAGTAGATTGGTTGCAGTGATCAACCTGAAGGATGCTTACTTCCATGTCTCCTTCCTCGTTGCGGGCCCTTCCTACGGTTTGCTTCGAGGGGCAGACATTCAGTGTGCGGTCCTCCCATTCGGGCCAGCTCTGTCCCCTCGTGACTCCACGTAGTCTATCGAGGCAGCCCTTGCGCCACTCAGGCAGCACGGGGTTCGCATCCTGAACTACCTCAACGACTGGCTCATACTGGGTCACTCTCGAGAGCAGGTGTGCGAACACAGAGTCTAAGTGCTCCGGCATTTAGCCCGTCTGCGCCTTCGGGTTAACTGGGCGAAGAGCGACTCCCGCCCCGTGCAGAGGATCTCTTTTCTCAGTATGGTTTCCGACTTGGTCGCCATGTGCGTGCTGCTTACCAGCAAGCGCGCACAGTCACTGCTGACTTGCCTTCGTTAATTCGAGAGCAAGAGTGCAGTCCACTGAAGTTATTTCAGAGGCTCCTGGGGCATATGGCATCTGCAGCCGTGGTAACGCCGCTCGGATTGTTTCATATGAGACCGCTTCAGCTTTGGCTTCGCGATCGAGTCCCGAGATGGGCATGGCATCCGGGCACGCTCCGGGTCCCAGTGACTCGGGCCTGCCTGCAGACCCTCACCCCGTGGCCGAACCTCATTTCTGCGGGCTGGTGGCCCTTAGGACGAGTTTCCAGGCATATTGTCGTATCGACGGTTGCCGCTGCCATGGGTTGGGGTGCCATGTGCAATGGACAAGCAGCCGCGGGCTCCTGGACAGGACCCCAGCGCCTTCTGCATGTCAATTGCCTCGAGTTGCTGGCAGTACGGTTCGCCCTGCACCGCTTCCGGGCGTTGCTGAAGGGTCAACATGTGCTTGTCCGGACAGACAACATGGCCGTAGTAGCGTACATTAACCATCAGGGCAGTCTACGCTCACGCTGTATGTCTCAACTCGCCCGCCATCTCGTTCTATGGAGTCAGAAGCGCCTGAGGTCCCTTCGTGCTGTCCATATTCCGGGAGTCCTGAACTACGCAGCCGACGAGCTCTCGCGGTTTCAGCCTCTCCCGGGAGAATGGAGACTCCATCCCCAGACGGTCCAGCTGATTTGGGAACAGTTTGGGGACACGCAGGTAGATCTGTTTGCCTCCCGCGACTCTTCCCACTGCAGCCTGTTTTATTCCCTGACCAAGGGCACGCTCGGCACGGATGCACTGGCGCACAGCTGGCCGCGGGGCCTACGCAAATATGCGTTCCCCCCAGTGAGCCTACTCGCACAGCTCTTGTGCAAGATCAGGGAGGTCAAGGAGCAGGTCCTTCTGGTCGCCCCGCATTGGCACGGCCGGACCTGGTTCCCCAAACTCATACTCCTTGCGACAGCCCCTCCCTGGCCTATTCCTCTGAGACCGGACCTCCTCACTCAGAGACGGGGCACCCTATGGCACCCGCGTCCCGATCTGTGGAACCTCCACGTGTGGCTCCTCGGTGGGACGCGGCAGGTTTGAGTGGCCATCACTTCCGCTAGGGCAGAGTCCAAACTCGGCATGCCTATGCGTTGAAATGGAACCTCTTCGTCACCTGGTGCTCTTCTCGCCAAGAAGACCCCTGGAAATGCCCGATCGGGTCCGTGCTCTCGTTCCTCCAAGAGGGGTTGGAGTGAAGGCTGTCTCCCTCCACCCTCAAAGTTTATGTGGCCGCAATATCTGCCCACCACGATCTTTTGGAGAACAAAAAGGTAAGTCAGCACAACCTGATCATCAGGTTCCTGAGGGGAGCGAGGAGACTAAATCCTCCCTCTCTCCTCTCGTACCCTCTTGGTACCCTCTCAGTAGTTTTAAGTGCTCTGCAGAGGCCTCCCCTTGAGCCTTTACAGTCAGTGGATCTTAAATATTTGTCAATGAAGACAGCGATCCTGACTGCATTGGCCTCCATCAAGAGGGTCGGGGACCTGCAGGCATTTTCGGTTGACGAAGCTTGCCTGGAATTCGGGCCGGCCAACTCTCACGTGATGCTGAGAACCCGGCCTGGATATGTGCCCAAGGTTCCCACCACTCCGTTCAAAGACCAGGTGGTGAACCTGCAAGCGCTGCCCGTGGAGGGGGCAGACCCAGCCTTGGCACTGCTCTGTCCAGTACGCGCTCTCCACGCCTACGTAGACATGATGCAGTGTTTCAGGACCTCAGACCAGCTCTTTGTCTGTTATGGTGGAGAGCAGAAGGGAAGTGCTCTCTCAAAGCAAAGGCTGTCTCACTGGATAGTGGACACCATTGTTTTAGCTTACCAGCAGCAAGGTCGCCCATGTCCCCTTGGGGTTTGGGCACTCCACTCGGAGTGTCGCCTCCTCTTGGGCTTTAGCGCATGGTGCTTCGCTAACAGACATCTGCAGAGCTGCAGGCTGGGCGACACCTAACACATTCGCCAGATTCTATAATCTCCGAGTGGAGCCAGTGTCCGACTATGTACTCGCCCCCCCCTGAGGGGCCGGTAATGGGCCAGGCTCAGGTGTCTTCGCTTGCTCGCCACTCCACTCCACGGACTGGATACGTGCAATATTTTCCTCAGGTGAGCTCCCCGAGAGCCCTGAGTCCCTCCAGCACTGCTTACGCCGATACCTGTGTGTCTGCCCTCTAGCGAGCCCAGACCCTCGTGTCCGGCCAGGTGCCCCGTGTGCATGGTTCCCCTCCGGCGACCCCCACACGTGTATTTCCACCGTAAGCCTCCGCAGTGAGCAGGTGTCTTTCCCTTGGCAATTCCCTGCCACCCCTAGGGTTAAAAATCCACCTTCGGCTGGTACCCTAGAGTTTTCCCATATGCAGCCCTTAGCGGGTCATGTGTGTACTCTTAAGTCCTCCCTATGGGTAGGCATCTTGGCATTCCCTCACTGGAATATGCATCCCAGTGTACCTTGGTATTCCTGTGTTAAGTGGGAGTCCTTTGTCCGTACTAGTCTTACGACAGGGTACTCACACTTACGCAGGGCACTGGAAGACAGCTGAGTGGCGGGATTATATTGGGACCCCCATTCGTTAGTCACTAACGTTACGTCGTAGTGATTGAACGAAAGGGAACGTCTCGGTTACGGATGTAACCCTCGTTCCCTGAGGAGGGAACGGTGACGTAACTTCCCGTTGCCACATCAGCTGTGCTACCTGGAACGCAGGAGTTCAGTCTTGGCTCCTCAGCAGGTAACATAATGCGATATTGCCACGTACTTCCTTTTATACTTACGTGGTGAGGCGGAGTTACGTATGCAAATTCCGCATGCCCCATGGCATTGGCACGCCATCGGGCGTTTTCTAAATGCGCGAAGATGATAGGCTTCTAAGCGAAACCCCCATTCATTAGTAACTAACGTTACGTCTCCATTCCCTTCTCAGGGAACGAGGGTTACATCCGTAACCGAGACATTTCCTGGTCTTGACATGTGTTCCTGTTTGTCATGTGATCATTGTCATGTGTTTCCCTTGTCCTTATGTGTTATGTTCTCATTGGTTGTTTTACTCATGTGTTCTCAGTTCTGTTCTGTCATTGGTTCATTGTTCACAGGTGTCTCTTGTTTAGTCAATAGTCATTGTATATTTAAGCCCTCATGTTTGCCATGGTCCTTGTTGAGTATTGTTATGTTGTAACCCATGGTTGGAGAGTGTTGTATTTAGGGATGGGAATTTTTGTCAATTTCTCATTTCGATCATCGATAGGTCTCAAAAACGAGTATGCGAGTAATTGGGGGCGGGGCTTGTGTGGGGGCGGGGTATCTCCGTCATGGAGATATGAAACTATTTTAAGTGTTACGAAAATTAATGTTGACAAATACAAACATCACATGTCTATGAAAACATGAACATATGACTAGAAAAAATAACTGCTAGATTATGATGCATAAATGGTTATTTTGTTTTTAGATGTTTAAAAAAAAAAAACGTCTCAGATAACCCAATCAATCATATAATTGTAATTGAACTGAAACTGTAAATAAACAGCACCCTACATAGCTTTGCTAGCAGGTTAATAAACTCAACCAAACGCACCCTATATTAGATTAATCAGTGAACCTACTTGCATCAGCACAAAAGGATGCGAATGCGCACGTGAACTGGGCCGTGCTAGTTTTTACACATTTTGAATGCGCTCTTCCCTTAACAACAATGTCGATACACGGGCAACTAAAGCACAAATAATTTACAAAACTGTTAATTGTGTTCTCATTATAATGTTATGTATATGACAGATTGGCTCTGCACATCTTGCACTTAATTTTATTTTTCCTGATCAAAGTGACAGACATCACTGTGCATTTTCGAAGGCATAATGAGAAGCAACTTTAAATAAAACATAGGTCTACTGTTAAAAAATATGAGAACGAAATAACGTTGCTGCATTAATATCATCAATGCTTTTGAAAGAGAAATAGCCTATCTAAATGAATATAACCATCTCAAAAAACCCAGAGTCGATAATGTCGGGCATTGCATGTGAGCTGAAACTGAAGAGATTGAACACCAGTTGGTAACTAGCTTTACTAGCTGGCTATTAGACTCAACCAAACGTGTCCATATGAGATTAATCAGATATAGACAACATAAAAGTAATCTTACTACTTGCATCTGCAGAAAAGGACACGGATGCGCACATGAACTTCAACGTGCTTGTGGATTTCCTTTAACAGCTGATACACGGGGAACTAAAGCACTGATCATTTTCAACATTCTATTACAATCTTGTTTTTATTATAATGCGATGTATATGACAGATTAGCGCTGTACATCTCGCACTTAACTGTATTTCATGATCACAGTGATTCCAGGCATCACTGCAGTGCTTCAGTTTCACTTTATTTCGCCGGTCTGGAAGGCGTGCTGTCTAACGCTAACCAATCAAACCTCAGTTACCGCCAAAAATGCCGCAATAACCAATCAGAAAAATAGACAAATATATTTTTTAAAGTCAGGGCGATTATCGTTTTCATGATCGATCGTCGCTGTCACGTTCGAGTACTCGATCACTGTTGCCCATCCTTAGTTGTATTCTAGTCAAGTCTGTTTTCTAGTCTGTTCATGAGTCAAGTTGTTGTTTCTGTTTGCTCACTTTGGATTATTGGATTTCTGTTCATGTTTTGGCTTTGATAAATTGAACTTGGGTTCATCATGTCAGCTTGTCTCCAGTCGACAAACTGTTACACAATGATATTATAATTTATTTTTTTGTTGGAATCTCAACATTGTTTCAACAGTAACCGAGGGTGCAAAAGTGATGTTGAGAAAATATAATTCTGTAATGTTGAATCAATAATATTACCATTGATTTGTGGTTGAAATTTCAACATTGCTTCAACATTAAGAAGAGTGATACTGATCCAACATCACTTTGCAACATTAATTCAATTAAATTAGCGTTGACGCATCAACACTTACTCAACATTCTTTCAATGATTACATGCTATCTGGGTACTTTTTTCTAAGACAAATCTAGGTGTTTTTTAGCAGATGTGAGGCGGAAAATTTTTCCAGAGGGGTTTCACTTCTGCATTTAACTTTGTGTCAGCAAATTATTTCTTCCTTGTGTGTTTCATTAGGGATGTCACTTCAATTTAGGGACATCTGCTGACCACTTCCTATCACTCAATCGGTGGTCTAAAAAGACAAATTACTGGTAGGACTGAATTCCAATTTTTTACAGCGAATGTAAACTTTCATCTGTGATTCTATTCTTCGGAACGTGGAAATAGAGGCACCAACCACCATAGTTGAATGTGTACCAGGAGCCAGAACGTCTGACATCAGATCTAAACTAGTTTGTCTTTTTAGACCACCGATTGTGTAATAGGAAGTGGTCAGCTGATGTCCCTAAGTGTGAAGAGGCATCACTTGTGAAACACATGAGCAAGAAAGTAATTTGCTGACGTTCTTCCCCATTTGGACAAAAGTTACAATAAATGCAGAAGAGAAACTCTTCTATGACCACAACATACTTCTTGACAGGCTAGAAAATTGGGTTGGGCTTTCTGGAATGGTCCTCAAATGGTTCAGGTCATACTTAGAAGGGAGAGGTTATTATGTGAGTATAGGTGACCATAAGTCTGAGTGGACATCCATGACATGCGAAGTCCCACAAGGGTCAATTCTTGCACCACTCCTATTCAACCTGTATATGCTGCCACTGAGCCAAATAATGAAAAATAACAAAATGGCTTACCACAGCTATGCTGACGACACCCAGATCTACTTAGCCTTATCACCTAATGACTACAGCCCCATTGACTCTCTGTGTAAATGCATTGATGAAGTTAACAGTTGGATGTGCCAAAACTTTCTTCAGTTAAAGGGTCACTTCAGTGGTTTAGCATTAGGCTTTGTATCAGTAGAAACCCGGTAGTATATTCAAATGATGGTACTTTCCCCCTTCATATCCCCCTGAGACGAGAGAATTATGCATTTTATTTCTGGAAAAATTCCAGATTCCGGAATTTTTGGCCAGAGGCAAAAACTACAGCCACTAGATGGAGCTGTTCTGCATGTTATCAACCCGCCCATAGGGTAGAGATCTCACGCACAAAATATAAGACACAGGCGGCCACACGGACAATAACGGAGCGCGGTGCAGAGTAAAGTGAGTGTTTCAACTTTTCAATGAATTCCTGTGATAGTTTAGCTTCCATATGCGATCTGAAAACGTGCCAGACTGGCGCTTACCTCAGTTCTGCTCAGCTCTTCATGATGAATGTAATGACACTGTTGCGTCTGTGCCGTGACTTTCGTTCGGCTCACTCACACTTTAGTGAAAAGACACGTTCAGTTTTTAATTGTAGTGTTTATTCTCTAACTGAACGAAATTATTGTATTACTATGAAGATCAAAACGACGGTGTACGGAGTGGCAGCGAAGCAAGTGCATTCCGGGAGTTGCTGTCTTTCATCCACATGAGACAAAAATACATTTTCTGTCTTTTCTCAGTCTAGAAGGCACCAAATTCAAAAATAATTTCACATTTCTACTGCATAAATGACCCAGTTTAAATACAAAGCTTAATGCTAAATCACTGAAGTTACCCTTTAATCAAAGACAAAACTGAAATCACTATATTTGGAAACAAAGATGAAATTCTCAAGGTGAACACATATCTTGAGGCTAAAGGTCTAAAATAAAAATAAAAAGTCAGGAATCTTGGTGTGATTTTGGAGTCAGACCTGAGTTTCAGTAGTCATGTCAAAGCAATAACTAAATCAGCTTACTATCATCTGAAAAATATTGCAAGAATTAGATGCTTTGTTTCCAGGCAAGACTTAGAAAAACTCGTTCATGCTTTTATCACCAGCAGAGTGGACTATTGTAATGGTCTCCTCACCGGCCTTCCCAAAAAGACCTTTAGACTGCTCATACAGAACGCTGAGTAGAACCAGAACATATGACCATATCACACCAGTCCTCAGCTCTTTACACTGGCTTCCAGTTACATTTAGGATGGATCGATTTTAAAGTACTATTACTTGTATATAAATCACTCAATAACCTAGAACCTACATACATTGCAGACACTGCATGAAAAGTGGGATTTTCGTCAGTATGTGGCACTGTAGATTGCCGTGAAACTTCAGGTTTACGACTGTGCACGGCAATTTGCAGGCAACACCGAAAACTGCCGTAAATTGTCGGAAATTGACGTGGGCCTTGCTTGGCAGTTGCCCCCCCATGACCCCCCCTCCCCTTAATTCTAGGGGAGGCTTTATCATGTAAATGAACATGCTGTGAGCTACACAAATGCAAATCAGAGTAGCAGCAGGGGGAGTTTTATCTAGGTTCTGAATTTTTTTAACTAAAACAAGTTTAAAGTTTAAGTTAAAATGTTAACTTAAATTTAAGTTAAATGTACTCGTTTTAGTTCACATTACTAAATTTTTAGGGCAACCAGTTTGCTCCAATTTTTTAAGTAGATTCAACTTGTCCGGGCTCACAGTGTAGATTAATTAATCTGTATGTCATTAGCAATAACCAATGTTATGTAAAAAAAAAATAAAATACAGGACAGCAGTTCATGTCTTCAATCTTTAGAGAGATTATGTAATGCAACAAGACAATGAACCAAAGCACACAAATAAATCAAGTAAAGCATACAGTTTACATACCAAAATTAATTTTTCCACCCTGCACTGTGAATGATTTCTAAATGGCTATTAATCATAAATGTGAAAAGTACAAGTTTGTGTGTTAATAGTTAAGTCAGATTGTGTTTTTCTGTAATTGTCATTTAAATTGAGCTCACACCACATTTTATGAATTATCAATGCAGATTTTTAAGAGGTGGTTTCCTGGACAGGGTTTAAATTATGCCAAGAGTAGGCCTTAATCTAGTTAATCGTGAGTGAAAAAATTGTTGCCTGGAACAAAGATTAAGCACAGATTACTAACACCTGGACTATGAGTCCAGAACTAAAATAAACTGGATTCATTTACAGTTTTATCTAATTGCTTACACACAATTTCTGAAAATATGGCTCCATTTCTTGTAACTCTACACACAAAACACACAACATGCAAAACATCAGACATCGCTTGCAAAAGCAACACTTTGTGCAAAACTATTTTAACTCTTCCAAAAATGTTGTTTTTGCATATATCTAACTACACACAAATATGCACAACTGAAGAATTTTACAGTTGAACTGAAATCAACTGAACTGAATCAACACTGAAGTCACTTGAGCTGAATATTGACACTATCTTGGCCTGTTAGAGCCGGTTTACAGCAGAATTTGTTTTGAACTTGTTACTGAAGACTATGAAACAATATATTTTGTTGTATGCATATTCTTTCTTTCTCAAACCTTAGTTTTTATTTCTAAGTGATCAATTTATGTATAAGTGTTTTCACACATGATCATTGGCTGTATGGGTCCTCAGTAAATTAATGTGGCATTTAAATGGCAAAAGTTATTCTTGTCTCTATAACTCATGGCTTCCTAAAGACACGTTTATGGGTAAATAAAATATTAATAATATAAATAAAATGAATATCAAAAAATATTTTAAATATAATGAAGTCATTTTATTATAGCACTCATCAGATGTTCCTGGAAACAAAACAGAGACAGAACAGTATAAACAAACTATACAACAAACTAAACACCAAATTACAAAAACATTATTATGTGAAAGTGAATAAAGTTGTGTGTGTGTGTGTGTGTGTGTGTGTGTTTTCAGTTATAAATATGTGCTGTGTAAATTAGCCTATATATACTTTTAGAAATTATATATAGCCTAACTTTAAAAAACAAACAATAACCCATATAGATAAATTATAATAATTGTATAATATTAAGCATTTACTTAATATACATTGTAACATTAGGCTACTTCACTCTAGCACAGTAGTCAGTTAAGCAATTAATTAATATCTTATATTAATATGTATGTAGCCTAGGCTACATCTAAAGGTAAGTCTGCTTTAAAAAAAAAAAAAATTACACTTCGACATGTACAGAATGTGCACGTTAAGAAACACGTTCAAATGTGTCTTCTTAACATGTTAAAACTGTGCGTCGACTGTGCGTGTATGCCTGTTACACGACCAGAATGTGCGTGTCTACACATACAAAAGAAACACGTAAAAAATTGCTGCTTGACGCGGACAAACAGTGCGTGTTAACACGATCACAAGTCACGCGTTTCGTATAAAGAGATTTGGCCCCGGGCGCGTTCCATAGTAGAGCCCTAGTCCAATCACGTGCGAGGTCGAGGCCATGACGCGTAGAAGACGAGTTTTAAACTTTTTTTTTTTTTTTTTTTCGTGATAAACAATGAAAGGACGCAGTCTTCAACTCTGCATGCACGCGGCCAACTTTTTGGACTCATTTTCAGGAGGTCTTCGTCTTCACAAATCTGAGGCAAACTGCAGGCGCTATGAACAAGGGCATGGGTAATGTAACGTTACGATTTAAAGAATATGCTTTTATTCAGCTGTATAAGGAAATGGATGCGTTAATAGATCCGAGCTTAAAACTGCACATTTTGTTTACACAGACTATCCTCGCCTCATAACGAAGCCGTGACCTCTTATCTGCTCGGAGCGATTTCCGCGAGTCCAGATTTAACCGCTGATCACGACGAAATTGTGTGTAAGTAAAACGTCTAATGTTTTTCTCATTCATTGTTTAATTTTACCGTGACTGTTTTTATTAATACCAGTCTCATGTAATTGTTTTCCAGCTGCCTGTAAGACGTATTATGATTCGACACGCCGGAGCTTCAGATACAAACAACCTGAACTTACATAGCAGGCGGAAACTACGAAGTTTAGCTCGGAGTCGATCAAGAAGAAAAAGGGTAAGATTTATTATATTAGATCCGTTTTTTGTCAATGTGAGTATTTTTCAGGTTACTTATTGTCTTTATGGATTGTATTACAGTTGCTGGAAGCGAGACAAAGTGTGCTGGGTGAGGATGAGATGGACTGGAAGTCCGCGACCATTGAACTCATATCTGATGAGGAAGAGGCATTGTTGACGGGGTGTCTGGATGGATTGTGCGGCCACCGCCATATACGCCTATGTTTCCCGAATGTTTTGGGCGCTTCTTTTTGACGTTTTTGGAGGACAACATAAGAGACATTACTGCTGCACTGTACATAGTTGTGTGTTTGACAATAAAGCTCTTTCTTTGAATAAACAGCTGTGTGTTTATAAGCTCTTTCTTTGAATAAACGGCACGGTCCGGGCAAATTTTCCCATATATTCCTTGATGGTATGAATAGTGTAGTTCATAGCACAATAACATTACTATAAAACATAAATTATTACAACATAAATTATATATTTATTATTATTATCGGGGTTTACATTTATAATGAGCCAGGGTGACCAATAATGATTGGTTTGCAGTGATCTGCCAACCAATCACGAGGGATTTTTCTTTTTTAAATGTAGTGGCTTCAGCCAATAGTGAGTGAGTAAATTCAAGTCAGACCGTTGACTCTCTGGTTTCGCTGCTGTTCATATGCTAATTAGAGGCGTCGCACCTCCGCGCTGTCTCTCAGCGGGGGGCTCTCCACCTACGTCATGGTTCGTTTACGACAATTTGTGGCACAGACGAACGCGACGTTCGCTGCCTCTAAATTGTCGAAAACTGCCGAAAATTAGGGAGATTTCCGGGAGTATACAGGCGTTTACGGGGTCGAAAATCCCACTTTTCATGCAGTGAGATATGCAGATTAAATACAAACCGGGCGGACCTGGACCCTCAGGCGTGGGCGGATCTGGACCCTCATGTGTGGGATGACCTGGACCATGAGCCGTGGGCGGCCATGGCGGATCAGGTAGTTCAAGGGGCCATGGCGGTAACAGCAGTTCAAGGGGCCATAGAGGCGTGGCCTTCGTGGCCTCAATGTACCCCCCCCCCCCTCCCCCCGTGGGCTGGAGCCTGGACGTGGGCTGGAGCCTGGATGTGGGCTGGAGCGGGCACTTGAGTGGCAGGCACTGTTGGATGGTGGGGTTCCTCATTCACAGTCCCCACAGTAAAAGGAGACCCACCCAGCAACAGGGCATGGTCAATATATTGGGCCAAAGGCCAGGGGATTTTACCTCCAGGCAACTGGGAACCGATAGGTTTGTTAAGCCAAATCTAAAAATGTCCTTGAGGGCCACGTCATTAAAATCCACAAGATAGCACAGTCCACAAAACTCCTGTACATAGTCCTCTATAGGACGCTGGCCTTGATAGAGGCGAAGGATGGCAACTGCTGGCTACATTTTTGACGGTCTGTTATTCTGTAACGTTTATCCACTGAAGAGGCAAGTTTTCTGAACCCAAGTGCAGTTTATTTTATCCAACTTAAATCTAAACATAAATCAAAACAAAGACTTGGCAAAACAAAGACTTGACTAAACAAACGCTCACCAACACAGCGGGTTACACATTCAATAACAGACAAGGACGCATGGCAAACATGAGGGCTAAATACACTGAGACAAATGACTAGACAAGTGACACCTGTGAACAGTGATCAAACAATAAACCAATGACAGAACAAGACACAAGATCACATGAGGGCATGGGAGTCACATGACAAAAACCAGGAAGCAAGACAGTGAACATGACAAACTAAAAACATGAAACATGAACATGAACCAACACCAAAACACCCTGTGACATATATATATATATATATATATATATATATATATATATATATATATATATATATATATATATATATATATATATATATATATATATATATATATATATATAAAACACGTTTTTGAACGGTAAGATTATTTAATGTTTTCAAAGAAGTCTCTTCTGCTCACCAAGGCTGCATAAAAAAAAAATTATGAATAGAAAGTTCAAAAGAACAGTATTTATCTGAAATAGAAAGCTTTGGTAACATTGTACTACTACTGTTCAGAACTTTTGAGTTTGTAAGAATTTTTTTTGTGGGAGGGAAAGAACTTAAAGAAATTAATACATTTATTGAGCAAGGACGCATTGAATTGATCAAGCGATAGTAAAGACATTTGTAATGTTACAAAAGCTTTATATTTCAGATTTCCTTTGAACTGTTGTAAACTTCCATCCATTAGCCCAAAAAACGGATTCTAACAGCTTGGTCAAAAGGAATTCTGCGTGTAAGCCTTTTCAGCATTTCGGTGAAGTTCTCTTAATTTATTGATATCTCATTTCAAATCTGACTCCATGAATAATTTTATCTGACTCCAATTTTATGTGACTCCATAAAGTGTGTTACGTTTAGAGTTTATCAGCTGATTTGACAATTAGTTGCGATTCAATTTAGATCGTTGATTTTTCTTAGTATCACTTATTTTCAAATATTTGTTCCACCATGGGACCCGGAGCCGCACAGAGGCTAGTGTCGCGAATCACTAGCTCTCACGACACAAATTAGTCAGTTTTGATATTACAGAGGATTGCAGAGTGAACTATTTTAACTTTAAGTGAGTCCCACAGGTTTACTCATAACAAAAAGTGTAATTTGATTGATAGCCACGAGAGCTGCAACTTATTTTACCAGCGACAGTCAGAAATCTGATTTTCTCTCATGCTTGGCTCGATGCTCCCGCTATGGAGTCCTCAGTTTGATTTGTCCCAACAGAGAGATTTGCGGAAGCTCCTACTTACTCCTCATGCGACACTACTAAAATAATGATTTCAGAAAGATACAGAATAAATCAAGATTAACATTTATTTTGGCCAGACAAGAAAATAATTAAGCAAAAATCCATGGTACACAACTGGTCAGCGTAAAAACATAAACACAGTCACAAAGTAATATGAAAATAATTTCAAAGAGTCATCATGTCTGACACAATACATGCAGTGTGTGTGAGTGTCTCAAAGACACTGACCCTGCACCACATGGGGGCTCTGGCTACAGAATGTTCCCCCCTGACAGCTCTGTTACCCTCCCTTAAATACTCCAACTAGAAAAAAAGGGTTGTAAATATTTGCAACACAATCACCTGGTTTTGGGGGAGAGGATCAGATATCTTTGAAGAGACCACTCAAAAAGGAGAAATGAATTCTCATTAGTTTTCAATCTTTCTAATACTACTAGTGACTGCAGTGAAACTGAGACCATTTTATCATTCGCACCGAGACCTTTAAAAGGACACCAAACATGAAAGGGATAAAACAATAGATTTACAAGATACTTAAAACGGTAACATATATAATAGGTAATATACTACTGTACATAATAATTTGTTAATAAAACGTTGTTTTTTTGTTTTTTTGTTTTTTTAGAGTGCATTTTTGAGATTAAAAAAAGATCGCCGCCGCCATGCAGACCCTGCCAAAGACGCCACTTGCGGACCTCGTCAACTCGCTCGCCGGTCTTCACCAGGAGCAACATCAGGACCTGCTGGCCGTGAGGGAGGAGCAACGAAAGCACTTTGAAGCCCTCCTTCGCGCCCAGCACGAAGACCGGGAGCTGTTCCGGAGCTGGTTTAGCCAGGGGATTCCAGCCATCCCCCAACCCACCAGCGACTCGGCAGCCACCCTGCACCTCTCGAAGATGGGCCCGGAGGACGATCTGGAGGCGTTCATCGACCTCTTCGAGAGGTCCGCCGAGTCCCGGGGATGGCCCAAAGCGGACTGGCCGATGCGGCTCCTGCCACTAGTGTCTGGGGAGGCGCAGGTAGCCACCCACCAACTGCCAGTCCAGAATCTCCTGGCTTATGATGACCTCAAGCGCGCGGTTCTACAGCGGGTTGGCCGGAGCCCCGAACAGTCCCTGGATGAGTCCGGCCGACCCTTCGCCTTTGCGCACCAGCTCCGGGACTCCTGCTGCAAGTGGCTGGTGGCCGACGGAAGCGACGTCGAGGTTATCATCGTTTGTGTGGTACTGGAGCAGTTCGTCGCGCGGCTTCCCAAAAAGTCCGCGCAGTGGGTCCAGTGCCACCGCCCGACGTCGCTGAGCCAGGCCATCCAGTTGACGGAGGATCAGATAGTGGCGTGCCACGGGGTCAGCGAACCCCTTCCTTCTGCCTCTCTCTCTCTCTACCCTCTTCTCTCCCCACCCCCTCTGTCTCCAAGCCTGTTCCCTTTCCTAGGTCCCGCGGCGGCTCAGCACCCCGGCCAGCCCCGCGGTGGAGGATGGGCGGAGCCAGTGACCCACCGGCACCTCCCCGGCCGGCGCCGAGGGGAGGCGCTACACCGCCAGATCCCCACCCCTCTTCCTCCTCCCCCGCGTTCTCTCCACGCCAAACTGCCGACCTACTTCCGGCAACTAGGGCAGCGGGAAGGTCTGGGCCGGCTTGTTGGCGCTGCAGGGATCCGGGCCATTTTATTGATCGCTGTCCGGTGATGGAGGTCGGGACGCTGGTCCGGTTTTCCGACGCTCCGCAAGCCGCCCCTGATCAAGCTGGATTGTACCTAATACCCGTGAGTATCAAGGGGGGTATGTATCAGGCCTTGGTGGATTCCGGTTGCAACCAGACCTCTATCCACCAAAGCCTGATTCAGCCTAAGGCATTAGGTAACAGCCGTGTGGTTACGGTGCGGTGTGTGCACGGGGAAGTGGTGAACTATCCGTTAGTGCCCGTCACTATTCAGTTTAGGGGACAAACGCATAGTGTCGAGGTTGCAGTTAACCCGCACCTCCGGCATCCGCTAATTCTGGGAACCAATTGGCCAGCTTTTAACAAATTATTGGGGCATTTGTGCGCGGATGCTTCTTGGGGAAAACGCTCGGAAGTGAAGATGGCGGTTGCTCAGTTGGGGGAGGCGGAACAGGGACCTCTGGCGGCGGTTTCAGGGGAAACGAGCGAGCTGGAGACACCGGTGCTCACAGAGCGCGATGACTTTCCCCTGGAACAGTCCCAGGATGACACGCTTAAAAATGCGTTTAATCAGGTCCGTTCCATCGACGGCCACCTCCTCCATCCTGATCAACCACTCTCCTTCCCATATTTTCCGGTTATAAAAGATAGGTTGTATCGGGTGACCCAAGACGCCCAGTAAAAGCAGGATACAACCCAGTTGTTAATTCCTAAAAGCCGCCGGGAAATGCTTTTCCAGGCAGCTCATTCTAACCCGATGGCCGGGCATTTAGGGCACACAGCTACGTTAAACCGTCTCATGGCCCGGTTCTTCTGGCCGGGCATTCACGAGAATGTACGCAAGTGGTGTGCGTCGTGTCGTGAATGTCAGTTGGTAAATCCACCGGCCACCCCAAAAGCACCATTGTGCCCACTTCCTCTGATGCAGGTCCCTTTCGAGCGAATTGGTATGGACCTCATCGGGCCATTAGAACGGTCAGCACAGGGGCATCGCTTCGCATTAGTCCTGGTGGATTATGCAACGCGATACCCGGAAGCAGTTCCACTCCGCACTATTTCAGTGAAAAGTGTTGCGAGTGCGCTGTTTTCATTAATCCCAAAAGAGATTCTCACCGTTCAAGGCACGGCGTTCATGTCACGGACAATCCGTGAACTATACGAGTTATTGGGTGTTAAATCCGTTCGCACCAGCGTCTATCACCCACAAACAGACGGTCTGGTGGAACGTTTTAATCGCACGTTGAAAACCATGATTCGGAAGTTCGTTCACGAGGACACCAAAAATTGGGATAAATGGCTAGAACCTCTCTTGTTTGCTGTTCGCGAGGTCCCGCAAGCCTCCACGGGGTTTTCCCCCTTCGAGCTTCTCTATGGCCGCCAGCCTCGGGGGGTGCTGGATGTCCTTAGAGAGACTTGGGAGGACGGACCGTCCGCGAGTAAAAACGAAATTCAGTATGTCCTGGACCTGAGAACAAAACTCCACACTTTGGGACGGCTATCAATGGAGAATTTGTTACAGGCCCAGGACCAGTGATACTTAGTAACGCGTTACTCTAATTTGACTACTTTTTCCAGTAACGAGTAATCTAACGCGTTACTATTTCCAAACCAGTAATCAGATTAAAGTAATTTATCCTATCTATGCCGGAAAACCCCTGCTGAGACTAAACAAGAAAGCAAAAATATATATTTTTACTAAGGAAAATGACAAAAATAGTAACTCACAGTGACTTGGCACTGTGAGTTACTATTTTTGTCATTTTCCTTAGTAAAAATATATATTTTTGCTTTCTTGTTTAGTCTCAGCAGGGGTTTTCCGGCATAGAGAATTACGAGGCGGTCGCCTCCGTCTGTCGACAAAACTCAAGACAGGCAGTCACTTGCTCAGATTAGGCATGTCGTGAAAATTAAATAATCATCAGAAATATATATTGTCACATTATCCTTCAGCAATCATTATTAGTATATTATGATTTGCTAGTAGCCTACAAAGTCATCTAAAGCCATTCCATAGCTGAATGTCTTTCCTCCGCTGTAGCTGTCATTCTCCGTTCAGCATTCGAACTGCGCGTCGCGTTTGGTTCCAGTCAGCAGCACGGTAAAGCTCACTCCAATATGATATATTACCGTTATAATACTTGATATGTTGATAAAATAATTTATCTTCCTGGAGTTTATCTAACGGTTTCTGAAAGATGTTGTGCTCGAGCTACCCAGGTGACAACACAGGGACTATTAAGTAGCATCACACGCACAATAACCGGAATTTAAAACTGTGAAGAAACAAATAATCAGTGAATGTTTGGACCGATATAGGCTACATAGTACACTAGGATTTGTGGGCTCAACGCTTATCTTCTCTTTATACCGTGAACTTTTCAATGTGCACTCGCGCTGCACTGCACACTCTGACTCCATGTTGCTTTAAGCGTATCATTCTGCACCCGGGATGCGCATAAGTGCTTTGTTGCCGCTCTGTTTTGAAGCGTTTCATATATTTTCAGTTCCCTTTCGAGGGAACTCCCACTGCATCGGTAACGACGAATTTGGGGACACTCCCTAAGCAACAGCGCGTCTGAAGTATGAATGAAATCAGGCCAATCCTGATTGGTGTTGCGTCATGACGTAACTATGACGGCGTACCCGGAAGGTACATATAGGGCAGCCCAGGCATAGTAATGGCAGTTATCGCTCTTCAGCATAGCGCTCTGTGTGAAATCTGTCTGTCTATTTATTGTTGTTTGTCAAAAAGTGAAAGTGTGTGTGAAATGGCGACTGGAAAGTGAGAGAGTTTAAGCAGTGTGTGCATCCGTGTCCCCGTTACATGTCGGGCTCGGATGCACACCTGCTGTGTGTGCAGTGTCTGGATGTTCAGCATACTCGGGCGGCTCTCGAGGGAGCCGCTTACGAGCGTTATGAAAGCTGACACTCAGGCTGCTCCGCTCTCGGCTGGTCGTGTTCAGTGAGACCAGCCAGCCTCGTGAGCCCTGTGGATCGGTCCCGCATCCGCCGAGGCGGTGCGGCGAGGCCGGTCATGGGGCTCACGGATGGACTGTCAGCGGGACTTGGGATTGCTGAGGCATCTTCCCAGTCTTTGTCTGACAGTTCAGATGTTCTCCTTCCCCGTGTGGAAGCCCGCGCTGCGGCTTCTTCCCCCGGGGCGGAGGACCCGATGCTTCAGCGGTCTGATTCTGAGGAATTAGACGCGCTCAGCATCGAGGCAGTCAAAGTCATGAAGCACTCCTTATGTATGCAATTAAGGTGAACACACGCGATCGGTGTGCATGAGATACTGGATGGCTGCATTTAAATCTGAGGATTTAAATGAAATATGAGCTGACTCTGAGGAGTTAGATATTCAGCCTGTCATTCAGACCATGTTTCACCGTATTGTTTGAAACTGTTTGGCTTTTTTTTTTCTCGAGGGATGAAAGCCAATTGTATTATGACGGCTTGAACCACGTTGCTGAGGCAACGCGGGGTTTATGAGTCCATATAATACAAATAAACAGTTCGTCTGATGATTACGGCCACATTTAATTCTGAGGAATTAAATAAAATATAATCTGACTTTGAGGAGTTAGATATTCAGCCTATCATTCAGACTTTGTTTCACCTTATTGTGGCTGCATTTAATTCTGAGGAATTAAATTAAAATATTATCTGACTTTGAGGAGTTAGATGTATTTTAATGCAGCCTGTCATTCAGTTCAGTTGGCACGGGGTTGGTGATTATGATGGCATTTAATTCCAAGGAATTGAGTGTCGTGTTATCCGACTTTGATAAATTGGATACTTTAATTCTGTCACCCAAGCGTGTTTAACTTGTGAACTGGATATTCATCTAAGATGGAGCCCTCCTGAAGTGATGTCATTCTCGCCGCCTTGTGGCCTGCGGGACACATCAGGTTTAGGCAAGGGCTAATCGCAGTGTCCGTCCCTTAGATGAGGCCCCTGCTGGCCAGCCCCCTCTCCCGGGTAGGAGCGACCGAGGTCGTTTTCCCCCAGGAGCTCTCGGGAAATCAGTGCTGTGTTCCCGCCGTCAAAGACGCTTCGGGCCTCACTGATTTCCCGCGCACGCACGCCGCCGTCGTCGCCTCCAGTAGGACTTGCGACTGGGCAGCGAACGTGTGCGCCAACCGAAAAACGTTCTCGACTGCTCCCTGCCGGTTAGCCGCTTCAGGGGGTCGGGAATGAGTTTCGGTTGACACCCGAGGCCAGCCTCGAGAGGCTGGTTCCCTTAGTAGATTATCTCGGCGCATGGTCATGCCTTCCGAGTGTGTCTACGTGGGTCCTGCAGACTGTAGAGCTGGGTTACAGGCTTCAGTTCGGTTCTCCTCCCCCGAAGTTCAACGGGGTGGTCCGGACTGTGGTCGGCCCAGGGCAGGTTCGGGCTATGGAACAAGAAGTACAGCCCTGTTAGCCAAGGAGGCCATAGAACGGGTCCCTCTTGCAGACAGGAAGTCCAGATTCTAATGCCGGTACTTCATAGTTCCTAAGAGGGATGGCGAGTTGTGTCCAACTTTAGACCTGAGGTACTTGAATCGTTCTCTGAGGAGATTCAGATTCAAGATGCTTAGCAATTCCTCCATTGTGATTCAGATCCAGTCTGAGGACTGGTCTGTCACGATGGGTCTGAAGAGGACGCATACTTCCCTGTATCCATCCTTCTGTGTCACAGGAAGTTCCTGAGATTCGCTTTGGGGGCAAAGCGTACCAATATCGGGTTCTTCCAGGCGGCCTAGCCCTTTGAGACTCTACACGCAGTAGCGTGTTGACGCCTTCTCAGAGAACTGTGTTCCTGGGAGTCGTATGGGATTCTCTACGTTGGGGGCACAATTGTCTCCCGCACGTATCGAGTCCATACGGGCGGTGGTCTCTAGAAGGAAGCTAGGCCACAGCATCACTGTGAAGCAGTTTAAGGACTGCTGGGGCTCATTGCGGCTGTGTCCAACAGAATATCTCTTGGCCTGCTGCATGAGATCCTTACAGTGATGGCTGGGAATCAAGGGGTTTTCCTCGAGGGGAAAACCATTCTGTATGATCAGGGTAACGCGCAGATGCCTTCGTTCCCTAGTCATATGGAAGAACCTTGGTTTCTGTCCCAAGGGCCAGTGTTAGGAGCGTCCTGTTGCCGGGATTCCGTTTCAACAGACGCCTCCCTCACTGGCTGGGACGTGGTCATGGCAGCCGCTTGCGAGAGGTCTGTGGGAGACCCGGCATTTCTCCTGGCACATCTATTGCCTGGAAATGCTGGCGGTCTAAAAAGCTCTGAGGAGCTTTTTCCCGGACCTCCGCGGCCACCATGTCCTGATACGGAAGTAAACCAGGTGGCTTTCCTTGAGGGGAAATCTATTCTGTATGATCAGGGTAACGCGCAGTGGCCTTCGTTCCCTAGTCATATGGAAATAGCCTTGGTTTCTGTCCCAGGTGCCAGTGTTGGGAGCGTCCTGTTGCCGGGAATCCGTTTCAACAGACGCCTCCCTCACTGGCTGGGACGGGGTCATGGCGGCCGCCTTGCGAGAGGTCTGTGGGAGACCCGGCATTTCTCCTGGCACATCTTTTGCCTGGAAATGCTGGCGGTCTACAAAGCTCTGAAGAGCTTTTTCCCGGACCTCCGCGGCCACCATGCCCTATACGAAGTAAACCAGGTGGCTTTCCTTAAGGGGAAATCCATTCTGTATGATCAGGGTAACGCGCAGTGGCCTTCGTTCCCTAGTCATATGGAAGAAACCTTGGTTTCTGTCCCAGGTGCCAGTGTTGGGAGCGTCCTGTTGCCGGAAAATCCGTTTCAACAGACGCCTCCCTCACTGGTTGGGGCACGGCATCAGGGGGTTGAGGTCGCGCCCTCTATGCAGACTGGCGCATCACATCCTCCTGTGGTCCCAAGGGAAACTGTTGTCCATCAGGGCAATGTATGTCCCGGGGGTCCAAAATCAGGGAGCAGACATCCTGTCGAGGCAGGGGCTGAGGCCCGGGGAATGGCGACTCCACCCGGAGGTGGTGGAGGCCATGTGCGAGAGATTTGGCCCAGTGGAAGTGGATTTATTCGCGTCTCGAGAGACGACCCACTTTCCACTGTGGTTTTCTCTCACGCATCCGGCCCCTCTGGGGCTGGATGCCATGGTGCAGACATGGCCGAGGCTACGTCTGTATGCATTTCCCCCGATCGCTCTGCTCCCGGGAGTCCTGGAGCGGGTCCGTCGACAAGGCGCCAACCTGCTTCTGGTGGCTCCACGTTGGCCGACTCGGGTTTGGTTCTCGGACATCATATCTCTGCTGGCAGGTCAACCCTGGGAGATTCCTCTGAGGAGGGATCTCCTGTCTCAGGCAGGGGGCACGATATTTCACCCCCGGCCCGAGTTATGGAACCTTTGGGTCTGGCCCCTGAGGGGGCCAGATACCTAGAGGCTGGCCTGCCGGCCGATGTGATCGAGACCTTACTCAGTTCCAGGGCTCCATCTACAAGGAGACTGTACAGCCTCAAGTGGAATGTGTTTTCCACTTGGTGTAGAGAGCGTGAGGTGGACCCAGTTAACTGCCCAGTGGCTTCAGTGCTGGAGTTCCTCCAAGATCGTTTCTCTGCAGGGCTTACCCCGTCCACACTCAAGGTGTACGTGGCTGCCATTGGGGCTTTCCACACACCGTTGGGTGATGGGCCTTTGGGTAGGCACCAGTTGGTTGTACGGTTCCTCCGTGGGGCTCGGAGGATGAGGCCTGCGGCTCGGTCCAGAGTCCCAACCTGGGACCTGGCAGTGGTTCTCGAGGGATTGGCTGAGGCCCCCTTCGAGCCACTAGAGTCAGCAGACCCAAAGAGCTTGACCCTTAAGATGGCCTTTCTCTTAGCCATCACTTCTCTGAGGAGGGTGGGGGACCTTCAGGCCTTGGCGCTTACGCCGACTTGCCTGGAGTTTGCCCCTGGCGAAGTGAAGGTCATCTTACACCCTAGGGCCGGTTATGTGCCCAAGGTGCCATCAAACGTGGTCAGGCCTTTGGTTCTTCAGGCATTTCATCCTCCGCCTCACGTGACGGCGGAAGAAGGGAGGCTTCACCTGCTCTGCCCGGTCAGAGCCCTTAAATTATATGTGGAGAAGTCTGCGCAGTGGAGGAAGCTGAGCAGCTATTAGTGTGTTTTGGTTCATCTAAGAAGGGGCTGCCTGCGTCAACCCAGACTATTAGTAACTGGATTGTCCAGGCAATAGCCACGGCCTATCAGGTGCGCAACCTGCCTTCACCTATGGCCGTGAGGGCACATTCCACCAGGGGCATGGCCTCTTCGGTGGCCCTCCTTTCTGGGGTCCCCTTGCAGGACATTTGCGAGGCGGCCGGATGGGCTACTCCACACACCTTTATTAGGTTTTATAGTCTGCACCTCCCTGCGACGCCCGGTGCTAGGGTACTCCAGTCCTAGCTGTGCCCGGTTTCCGGCTTCACACTAGGACTGGTGCTACCATCGGTGTGGCCTAGTGGGTACTCGTTCCCCAAATTCGTCGTTACCGATGCAGTGGGAGTTCCCTCGAAAGGGAACGGCTCGGGTTATGTATATAACCCTTGTTCCCTGAGAAAGGGAACGAGCACTGCATCTCGTCGCTACACCTCGGCAGGCCTGGAGCGCATGCTTCATCGCGATAACTGCCATTACTATGCCTGGGCTGCCCTATATGTACCTTCCGGGTACGCCGTCATAGTTACGTCATGACGCAACACCAATCAGGATTGGCCTGATTTCATTCATACTTCAGACGCGCTGTTGCTTAGGGAGTGTCCCCAAATTCGTCGTTACCGATGCAGTGCTCGTTCCCTTTCTCAGGGAACAAGGGTTATATACATAACCCGAGCCGTTTTGTGCACTTAAAGATTATTAAAAAATATATTGTTCTCACGTATCGATCATATATTTGTTGTCCCTTTACAGAGCTGCACATTACGTTTACAATAAAATATAAATCTTGTAATTTTATATTATTTGTGTAGGCCCATATAATTATTTACATTCATATATAAATATAAATTAAAAATTAAATATAAATTGTTTTTCATAAATGTATTTAATAAGGACACAAAGTAATTTGTACCTTTTCATTAACATGTTTAGATTTTATAAAATTAGTCAAGATTTTTTTTTTGAGAAACAATTTCAGGAGATACATTGTTGACGTTACTGTTAAAAATGCACTTTCCAATAAAGTGTTGGCAAAAACGGTTGTCATTTTTATGTTGAGGCTGCAGAGGTGTTGTTGGCAACTGATGAATGTAACTAATAAAGTAACTTGTAATCTAACTTAGTTACTTTTAAAATCAAGTAATCTGTAAAGTAACTTAGTTACTTTTAAAATCAAGTAATCTGTAAAGTAACTAAGTTACTTTTTCAAAGTAACTGTGATCACCTCTCGCAGTCCCAGCTCGCTGACGTAAAAACATTACAGGCCGAGTTTGCCGACGTGTTTTCGCCCCTACCTGGTCGCACCGACCTCATTCAACAATACGTTGAGACCGAGCCGGGCGTGGTGGTTCGCAGTCGGCCATACCGTTTACCTGAACACAAGAAAAAAGTAGTTCAGACTGAATTAGAGGCCATGCTAGAGATGGGAGTAATAGAAGAGTCCAGCAGTGACTGGGCCAGCCCGATAGTTTTGGTTCCAAAGCCTCACGACTCGGTCCGGTTCTGTGTGGACTACCGTAAGGTAAACGCGGTGTCGAAATTTGATGCGTACCCAATGCCAAGGGTTGACGAACTGCTTGATCGGCTAGGGACCGCCCGGTTTTATTCAACACTGGACTTAACTAAGGGTTATTGGCAGATCCCCTTGTCTCCAATGACCAAAGAAAAAACCGCCTTCACCACGCCGTTTGGGTAGCACCAATTTGTCACCCTTCCTTTCGGCTTGTTCAGAGCGTCCACCTTCCAGCGTCTGATGGACAGAATTCTCCGGCCGCATGCTGCGTATGCCGCTGCCTATCTCAATGATATCATCATCTACAGTGCAGACTGGCAGCGACATATGCAGAACCTGCGTGCTGTCCTGAAGTTGCTGAGAAGGGTGGGGCTCACGGCCAACCCGAAGAAGTGTGCGGTTGGGCGGGTGGAGGTAAGGTATCTGGGCTTCCACTTGGGTCATGGTCAGGTGCGTCCCCAAATTGATAAGACCGCGGCAGTTGCGACCTGTCCAAGACCTAAGACCAAAAAGGAGGTCAGACAGTTCCTGGGGCTAGCGGGATATTACAGAAGGTTTGTGCCTAATTATTCGGACCTCGCTAGCCCGCTGACTGATCTGACTAAAAACGAGGTACCAGATACGGTTCAGTGGACGGAGCGGTGCCAGCAGGCCTTCACCCAGATAAAGGCTGCTCTGTGTGGTGGGCCGCTCCTTCAGGCTCCTAACTTTTCTCTCCCTTTTTCTCTGCAGACTGACACCTCGGACAGAGGGTTGGGCACAGTCCTGTCCCAGGAGGTGGAGGGTGAAGAGCGGCCGGTGCTGTACATTAGTCATAAGCTCTCTAAGAGAGAGACTATGTACAGCACCATAGAGAAGGAGTGTTTGGCCATCAGGTGGGCCGTTGCTACTACCTACTACCTCACCCTTCGCTACTACCTCCTGGGGCGGGAGTTCACCCTCTGTTCGGACCACGCCCCCTTGCAGTGGCTCCTGCGCATGAAGGATACAAAAGCACGGATCACCCGTTGGTATCTAGCTTTACAGCCTTTTAAGTTCAAGGTGATCCACAGGCCGGGTGCACAGATGGCTGTGGCTGACTTCCTCTCCAGGATGGCTGGATGGCTCCCCGTCCTGAGTCGGGCGGTGGGGGTATGTGTACACGGAGGACGATCTGGAGGCGTTCATCGACCTCTTCGAGAGGTCCGCCGAGTCCCGGGGATGGCCCAAAGCGGACTGGCCGATGCGGCTCCTGCCACTAGTGTCTGGGGAGGCGCAGGTAGCCACCCACCAACTGCCAGTCCAGAATCTCCTGGCTTATGATGACCTCAAGCGCGCGGTTCTACAGCGGGTTGGCCGGAGCCCCGAACAGTCCCTGGATGAGTCCGGCCGACCCTTCGCCTTTGCGCACCAGCTCCGGGACTCCTGCTGCAAGTGGCTGATGGCCGACGGAAGCGACGTCGAGGTTATCATCGTTTGTGTGGTACTGGAGCAGTTCGTCGCGCGGCTTCCCAAAAAGTCCGCGCAGTGGGTCCAGTGCCACCGCCCGACGTCGCTGAGCCAGGCCATCCAGTTGACGGAGGATCAGATAGTGGCGTGCCACGGGGTCAGCGAACCCCTTCCTTCTGCCTCTCTCTCTCTCTACCCTCTTCTCTCCCCACCCCCTCTGTCTCCAAGCCTGTTCCCTTTCCTAGGTCCCGCGGCGGCTCAGCACCCCGGCCAGCCCCGCGGTGGAGGATGGGCGGAGCCAGTGACCCACCGGCACCTCCCCGGCCGGCGCCGAGGGGAGGCGCTACACCGCCAGATCCCCACCCCTCTTCCTCCTCCCCCGCGTTCTCTCCACGCCAAACTGCCGACCTACTTCCGGCAACTAGGGCAGCGGGAAGGTCTGGGCCGGCTTGTTGGCGCTGCAGGGATCCGGGCCATTTTATTGATCGCTGTCCGGTGATGGAGGTCGGGACGCTGGTCCGGTTTTCCGACGCTCCGCAAGCCGCCCCTGATCAAGCTGGATTGTACCTAATACCCGTGAGTATCAAGGGGGGTATGTATCAGGCCTTGGTGGATTCCGGTTGCAACCAGACCTCTATCCACCAAAGCCTGATTCAGCCTAAGGCATTAGGTAACAGCCGTGTGGTTACGGTGCGGTGTGTGCACGGGGAAGTGGTGAACTATCCGTTAGTGCCCGTCACTATTCAGTTTAGGGGACAAACGCATAGTGTCGAGGTTGCAGTTAACCCGCACCTCCGGCATCCGCTAATTCTGGGAACCAATTGGCCAGCTTTTAACAAATTATTGGGGCATTTGTGCGCGGATGCTTCTTGGGGAAAACGCTCGGAAGTGAAGATGGCGGTTGCTCAGTTGGGGGAGGCGGAACAGGGACCTCTGGCGGCGGTTTCAGGGGAAACGAGCGAGCTGGAGACACCGGTGCTCACAGAGCGCGATGACTTTCCCCTGGAACAGTCCCAGGATGACACGCTTAAAAATGCGTTTAATCAGGTCCGTTCCATCGACGGCCACCTCCTCCATCCTGATCAACCACTCTCCTTCCCATATTTTCCGGTTATAAAAGATAGGTTGTATCGGGTGACCCAAGACGCCCAGTAAAAGCAGGATACAACCCAGTTGTTAATTCCTAAAAGCCGCCGGGAAATGCTTTTCCAGGCAGCTCATTCTAACCCGATGGCCGGGCATTTAGGGCACACAGCTACGTTAAACCGTCTCATGGCCCGGTTCTTCTGGCCGGGCATTCACGAGAATGTACGCAAGTGGTGTGCGTCGTGTCGTGAATGTCAGTTGGTAAATCCACCGGCCACCCCAAAAGCACCATTGTGCCCACTTCCTCTGATGCAGGTCCCTTTCGAGCGAATTGGTATGGACCTCATCGGGCCATTAGAACGGTCAGCACGGGGGCATCGCTTCGCATTAGTCCTGGTGGATTATGCAACGCGATACCCGGAAGCAGTTCCACTCCGCACTATTTCAGTGAAAAGTGTTGCGAGTGCGCTGTTTTCATTAATCTCCCGGGTGGGAATCCCAAAAGAGATTCTCAACGTTCAAGGCACGGCGTTCATGTCACGGACAATCCGTGAACTATACGAGTTATTGGGTGTTAAATCCGTTCGCACCAGCGTCTATCACCCACAAACAGACGGTCTGGTGGAACGTTTTAATCGCACGTTGAAAACCATGATTCGGAAGTTCGTTCACGAGGACACCAAAAATTGGGATAAATGGCTAGAACCTCTCTTGTTTGCTGTTCGCGAGGTCCCGCAAGCCTCCACGGGGTTTTCCCCCTTCGAGCTTCTCTATGGCCGCCAGCCTCGGGGGGTGCTGGATGTCCTTAGAGAGACTTGGGAGGACGGACCGTCCGCGAGTAAAAACGAAATTCAGTATGTCCTGGACCTGAGAACAAAACTCCACACTTTGGGACGGCTATCAATGGAGAATTTGTTACAGGCCCAGGACCAGTGATACTTAGTAACGCGTTACTCTAATTTGACTACTTTTTCCAGTAACGAGTAATCTAACGCGTTACTATTTCCAAACCAGTAATCAGATTAAAGTAACTTATCCTATCTATGCCGGAAAACCCCTGCTGAGACTAAACAAGAAAGCAAAAATATATATTTTTACTAAGGAAAATGACAAAAATAGTAACTCACAGTGACTTGGCACTGTGAGTTACTATTTTTGTCATTTTCCTTAGTAAAAATATATATTTTTGCTTTCTTGTTTAGTCTCAGCAGGGGTTTTCCGGCATAGAGAATTACGAGGCGGTCGCCTCCGTCTGTCGACAAAACTCAAGACAGGCAGTCACTTGCTCAGATTAGGCATGTCGTGAAAATTAAATAATCATCAGAAATATATATTGTCACATTATCCTTCAGCAATCATTATTAGTATATTATGATTTGCTAGTAGCCTACAAAGTCATCTAAAGCCATTCCATAGCTGAATGTCTTTCCTCCGCTGTAGCTGTCATTCTCCGTTCAGCATTCGAACTGCGCGTCGCGTTTGGTTCCAGTCAGCAGCACGGTAAAGCTCACTCCAATATGATATATTACCGTTATAATACTTGATATGTTGATAAAATAATTTATCTTCCTGGAGTTTATCTAACGGTTTCTGAAAGATGTTGTGCTCGAGCTACCCAGGTGACAACACAGGGACTATTAAGTAGCATCACACGCACAATAACCGGAATTTAAAACTGTGAAGAAACAAATAATCAGTGAATGTTTGGACCGATATAGGCTACATAGTACACTAGGATTTGTGGGCTCAACGCTTATCTTCTCTTTATACCGTGAACTTTTCAATGTGCACTCGCGCTGCACTGCACACTCTGACTCCATGTTGCTTTAAGCGCATCATTCTGCACCCGGGATGCGCATAAGTGCTTTGTTGCCGCTCTGTTTTGAAGCGTTTCATATATTTTCAGTTTTGTGCACTTAAAGATTATTAAAAAATATATTGTTCTCACGTATCGATCATATATTTGTTGTCCCTTTACAGAGCTGCACATTACGTTTACAATAAAATATAAATCTTGTAATTTTATATTATTTGTGTAGGCCCATATAATTATTTAAATTCATATATAAATATAAATTAAAAATTAAATATAAATTGTTTTTCATAAATGTATTTAATAAGGACACAAAGTAATTTGTACCTTTTCATTAACATGTTTAGATTTTATAAAATTAGTCAAGATTTTTTTTTTGAGAAACAATTTCAGGAGATACATTGTTGACGTTACTGTTAAAAATGCACTTTCCAATAAAGTGTTGGCAAAAACGGTTGTCATTTTTATGTTGAGGCTGCAGAGGTGTTGTTGGCAACTGATGAATGTAACTAATAAAGTAACTTGTAATCTAACTTAGTTACTTTTAAAATCAAGTAATCTGTAAAGTAACTTAGTTACTTTTAAAATCAAGTAATCTGTAAAGTAACTAAGTTACTTTTTCAAAGTAACTGTGATCACCTCTCGCAGTCCCAGCTCGCTGACGTAAAAACATTACAGGCCGAGTTTGCCGACGTGTTTTCGCCCCTACCTGGTCGCACCGACCTCATTCAACAATACGTTGAGACCGAGCCGGGCGTGGTGGTTCGCAGTCGGCCATACCGTTTACCTGAACACAAGAAAAAAGTAGTTCAGACTGAATTAGAGGCCATGCTAGAGATGGGAGTAATAGAAGAGTCCAGCAGTGACTGGGCCAGCCCGATAGTTTTGGTTCCAAAGCCTCACGACTCGGTCCGGTTCTGTGTGGACTACCGTAAGGTAAACGCGGTGTCGAAATTTGATGCGTACCCAATGCCAAGGGTTGACGAACTGCTTGATCGGCTAGGGACCGCCCGGTTTTATTCAACACTGGACTTAACTAAGGGTTATTGGCAGATCCCCTTGTCTCCAATGACCAAAGAAAAAACCGCCTTCACCACGCCGTTTGGGTAGCACCAATTTGTCACCCTTCCTTTCGGCTTGTTCAGAGCGTCCACCTTCCAGCGTCTGATGGACAGAATTCTCCGGCCGCATGCTGCGTATGCCGCTGCCTATCTCAATGATATCATCATCTACAGTGCAGACTGGCAGCGACATATGCAGAACCTGCGTGCTGTCCTGAAGTTGCTGAGAAGGGTGGGGCTCACGGCCAACCCGAAGAAGTGTGCGGTTGGGCGGGTGGAGGTAAGGTATCTGGGCTTCCACTTGGGTCATGGTCAGGTGCGTCCCCAAATTGATAAGACCGCGGCAGTTGCGACCTGTCCAAGACCTAAGACCAAAAAGGAGGTCAGACAGTTCCTGGGGCTAGCGGGATATTACAGAAGGTTTGTGCCTAATTATTCGGACCTCGCTAGCCCGCTGACTGATCTGACTAAAAACGAGGTACCAGATACGGTTCAGTGGACGGAGCGGTGCCAGCAGGCCTTCACCCAGATAAAGGCTGCTCTGTGTGGTGGGCCGCTCCTTCAGGCTCCTAACTTTTCTCTCCCTTTTTCTCTGCAGACTGACACCTCGGACAGAGGGTTGGGCACAGTCCTGTCCCAGGAGGTGGAGGGTGAAGAGCGGCCGGTGCTGTACATTAGTCATAAGCTCTCTAAGAGAGAGACTATGTACAGCACCATAGAGAAGGAGTGTTTGGCCATCAGGTGGGCCGTTGCTACTACCTACTACCTCACCCTTCGCTACTACCTCCTGGGGCGGGAGTTCACCCTCTGTTCGGACCACGCCCCCTTGCAGTGGCTCCTGCGCATGAAGGATACAAAAGCACGGATCACCCGTTGGTATCTAGCTTTACAGCCTTTTAAGTTCAAGGTGATCCACAGGCCGGGTGCACAGATGGCTGTGGCTGACTTCCTCTCCAGGATGGCTGGATGGCTCCCCGTCCTGAGTCGGGCGGTGGGGGTATGTGGCGGAGGGGGCGTGGTTTCGCGAGGTCTGCAGCGGGAGAGAGAGGGCGGAGCCGAGCGGAGAGTAAGCAGGTCAAGTGCAGATCACAAACACCTGTGTCTCATTGCAGTAATTGGCGTGGAGAGACCGCATAAAAGCCGCTGCGGGACGAGGGAGAGGGAGAGAGAGACACACTGAAACTGGGACTCGAGAGAGGAGGACGTATGCAGAGAGGACCTGCCCAAACCGACGATTGATCCAGAGAAAGAGTTTATGTGAACGTTTATGTTGTGCGATGTGCACACCCTTTTGAGTATTGAGCAAAACGAAATAAAAGAGAACTCACGAGTCCCAGTACGCCGACCCCGTCTTCTTCCTTCCCACACCCACACGAACCTCTACTACAATGGTAAATCACCCTTAGCAACCCTCTCTTTGCTTGGGATTACAGGAACTTCACTCCAACGGTTCACTCCTACCTCTCAGGTAGATCCTTCAGAGTGTCTTCGAGTGGAGAGCTAACTTTCACTGATAACATCACAAAGGCAAACCCAATCATGCAGATGTACACTATACAGTATGGTCAGGTCTTATCTAATTGAGCATGTGGCACAGCTCTTTGCCCAGGCTCTTGTGATTTCTAGGCTGGACTACTGCAACCCGCTGCTAGCCAGGCTTACAGCATGGGCAATCAAGCCACTACAAATGATTCAGAATTCAGCAGTGCACGTTACACCTCTCTTCATCTCTCTCCATTGGTTACCAGTTGCTGCACACAAGTTAAAATCATTACTAAGTGTTTCCCCTAGGATTTTTTTTATATATGTATATTTCAGGGCTGAATGCCAGTTTTGTGGCCCCACCACAAAAAAGTAATAAATAAAAGGAAAAAGGCCTAGTTATTGTTTTTGTTGTTTTTGATACATATAACCTTAATAAATAAGGTTATGACTCTAAAAAATATTAAACCAACTCATGTATATTTTAAATATTGTTAGAGACAGTCAGTAATAAAATAAAAACAAATAAAATGATATATCACTGCATAGAAATACAGATGTTTCTGTCTTTTGTTATTTCGATATTTATTTAGCCATTGACGATATTTGTCCATTTTTTCCTTATTTGACAATTTTCACTGTTATTTGGTAGGGGGCGCTATTATGCCTCTCCTGAACGAGTACAGAATCTCCTGATCAAAAGACATGCGAAGAAGAAGAAGCAGAAACAAACGATCTCATATATAAGCAGATGCATATGTAAAATAACATGATCATCAATATTAAACAGCATATAAATCAAAAGTGCCTAATGTTACTGAATGAGATGTGGCCCCAGGACGAGCCCTAGGACTGAAGCTTTGGGGTGTTGATGGACTCCATCTGTGTTTTGATCTGAATCACATCCAGACATAATGTTAGTCTTTTACAAAAACGTGTTTTTCCTCAGATTTATGCTCAAAATGTTGCTTTATCATGAAACTTGTAACATTCAGTAAAAGAAGAATTCATGAAGCTAGAATAAAGCAGAGGCTCTGTTCTTTCTTTTGATATATGTTAAGATATTCTGTCGGCCATAAAACTTGTGAAAATGACCAAAAACACTGGCGGTGATGACAAATGTAATGTTTGCATTAACTTACGACATAACAGATTTGTTTACGATGATACTCGACAAGAACGGCATTTTAGACCACAATATCAGTATTTTAATAGATATATTTACAATTCTATCAAACATAAACTGTAAGTGCAGAAAATGTTTGTCTTTTATTTTGTATTTTGAGTAGGTGTTTCCGGGTAGTTGGTCACGTGTGTAGGTGGGTATTTACCTGAGAGTGTTTCCTGCATTTGGATATAGACCGTGTAGAGAGGGGGTGAGTGGGGAGGAATGCTCACTTTTGTTGACTGTTTGTAACGTTTACTATTCACTGCATCATGACAATAAAACGTTCCTGTTACATGTTTTAAATGGCAGGTAAACGCGTCACGAATCTTTCCGGCTGCTTAGCCTCTCAACGGCTGTAGTTGCCACTTCATTAGTCAACAAAATATGCACGCTATCTTGGGATTATGGACGCGAGCAGTATCTGCACAGACACAGCATGTTGTCGCGGACTCGCATCGTGAAGTGGATCAAAGGACACGACGCGCATGAAACGGCAGAAGAGGTATGTCAGCGATTTAAATAGATATGAGTGCATCGCTGTTGTGGAAGACGCTGTTATTGCCGTTGCATTGAATGGAACGCAGTTTGTGTTGCTCTTGCGTATGGATAGGCTCTCGTGCTGCCTCACTACGTTCATTCATTCATTGTTTGGCTCTGTGCGCGCTAAATACGGCGTTGTTTGGAATTTCAATTCAATTCAATTCAAATTTATTTGTATAGCGCTTTTCACAATACACATTGTTTCAAAGCAGCTTTACAGAAAGTGCATTTCATAAATGTACATTGAAAAATGTTAGAATGTTAAAGAAAAATGTTAGAAAAAGTTAATCAATCATGTATTAATTTAGGCCATAACAACGCTAGCGTTGAGTCGTCTCTTCACAGGCGTCAAGTCGTCTCATCACAGGTGTTGGGGCATCTGAA
Organism: Gobio gobio; assembly: GCF_949357685.1. Taxonomy (NCBI): domain Eukaryota; kingdom Metazoa; phylum Chordata; class Actinopteri; order Cypriniformes; family Gobionidae; genus Gobio; species Gobio gobio. The sequence continues at coordinate 55,048,974 of NC_137105.1, read as the reverse complement.
GTCTCCATGAGAGGCTGGTGTTATGGGTTGAAGGAAGATGGAAGACCAGGGAGGAGTGCAATACACAGTTCTTTATTTGACAACAGAAATTGTCTTACAAACGGGCTTACAAACGAATACTCTCTATTATTTACAGCGTATGAACATATCTCAGATACGATTCTCTATAAAAAACAATCGGATTGCTTTGATATCGCTACTTATATCCGAACTTCCGCTACTGGCCGTAGCCCGCTAGCATTGCACGCATGGTAACTTGTTTACACCCGGTAACCACTGATACCTACAATTCGCCATCGTAGCACATCTGCTACAATGGCGAATAACTCGGATGTGTGTCTAATGTTACCTTTGAGTGCAGGTGAGGACACGTTCGAGTTGCATTCGGTGCAGTTGGAGTTGGAGTCGTTGGAGAAGCAGATTCGCGGCCTTCTAGACAGACAAGCCGTGATGAGAGAGCGACGAACAGCACTTGAAACATCGCGCGCCGATGCTCTCAAGTCAGTGGATAGCAACCTTTTGACTCCGACCTCGTCTACTCCGAGTGTTTCTCTGCACAGGACCCAAGCACCCAGGACGCGATCATCATCCCTGGTTTCGTTCACTCCGGCACCGACACAGCACCATGGACCCTGGGTGTTTCCACAGCGGAAGACGCGAGCCAGGACCAGAGCTAGGACCTCTCCGCCCCTCCCGGTCTTCGAGATCTCCACCCGGAACCGCTTCTCCCCTCTTCGCGAGACGGAACGCAACGCTGTGGTCATCGGTACTTCCATCGTCCGGCATGTCCACGCTACCTCAGGTAAAGGCAAGGTTATCACTCACTGCTTTCCTGGTGCTCGTGTTCTCGATGTCGCTGCGCAGGTTCCCGAGATCCTGAACGGTGACGAGCGCATCGGAGCTGTCATGCTGCACGTGGGAACGAACGACACCAGGCTGCGGCAGACGGAGGTTCTGAAGAAGGACTACAGGAGTCTGGTCGAGACGGTGCGCAGAACATCGCCCGAAGCAACGATCATCGTGTCTGGACCGCTTCCCACGTACCGACTAGGACATGAAAAGTTCAGTAGATTATTTGCTCTAAATGAATGGTTAATGTCATGGTGTAATGAACAGAAGCTGCTCTTTGTAAATAATTGGAATCTGTTTTGGGAGCGACCTAGGCTCTTCCGTCCTGATGGCCTTCACCCCAGCAGAATCGGAGCGGCTCTTCTGTCGGACAACATCTCCTGGGCGTTGCACACCACCATATGACTAGTAAGTCAAAGTCCAAATCACAGTATTTGCTGTCCTAACTTAATTGACATAAGTACTGTCACGGGGTGAGGAATCACACGACAAGGCAGGCTGAGTGAAAAAGGCCCCGGAGGGTGGGTTTTATTTACAGTGCGTGTCAAAAGGTGAAAACAGTCAGTGAGCCGGTGCGTGATGGCTGGTGATCCTTGTGCTCGGTGGTGCTCAATCCTTGTGAAAGTGGGTGTCCAAACGTGCTCCAGTGAAGTGGGCTGTCGGTCACTCTCTGCTTTCTGGGGGAGAACAACAAAGAGAGGTTAGTCCAGCAGTGCATTCAGCTCGAGACCAGAGTCTGTCTGTCTGCTCATCCATAGCTGCTTATATGCCTCCGGGCTGACGAGGTGCAGCTGTGACCGATCAGCCCATGGTGATGACGTGCAGGTGTGTTGTTGCTGATTCCTCTGGGTGGACTCGTCACAGTACCAATGTAGAACATTATATAGAAACTGTGTCTATTCCTCGTTTAGTGAGGTCAAACATTAAATCTACTGTAGGATCTAGGAAAAATCTAATTGTGATTAAACCAGAAAATCTCAATATTAGTGAACAAAAACAATTTCTAAAACTAGGTCTTCTAAACATTAGATCGCTCACACCTAAGGCGGTTATTGTAAATGAAATGGTCACAGATAATAGTTTCGATGTACTTTGCCTTACTGAAACCTGGCTTAAGCCAAATGATTATTTCGGTCTTAATGAGTCTACTCCACCAGGATACTGTTATAAGCATGAGCCCCGTCTGATTGGTTGTAGCGGCGGTGTTGCAACAATCTATAGAGATATTCTTAATGTTACCCAGAAAACAGGTCACAGGTTTAATTCGTTTGAAGTACTAGTGCTAAATGTTACGCTCTTAGATGTAAGAAAGAAATCCGTATTATCTCTAGCCTTGGCTACTGTATATAGACCTCCAGGGTCCTATGCTGATTTCCTAAAAGAGTTTGCAGACTTTCTCTCAGATCTATTGGTCAACGTCGATAAAGCATTAATTGTTGGAGATTTTAACATACACGTAGATAACACAAATGATGCGTTAGGGGCTGCGTTTACAGATCTATTAAATTCCTTTTGGGTCAAGCAAAACGTCACTGGTCCCACTCATCATCTTAATCACACACTAGATTTAATTATATCACATGGAACCAACCCAACCGATATAGATATTATACAGCAAAGTGATGATGTCACTGACCATTACATGGTAACTTGCATACTGCGTACTGCTGAAATCTGTCATGCTGCGCCACGTTATCGACCAGGCAGAACAATCCTTCCAACCACTATAGATAGATTCTCAAATACCTTACCTGATCTGTCTCAGCTGCTCAAGTGAACCCAAACAAACAGATGAACTAGAGGAAATGACTAGCAGTATGAGCCCCATTTTCTCTAGTACATTAGAAATTGTTGCACCAATTAGATTAAAAAAGGTTAGAGAGAAAACTAAAGCACCATGGTACAACAGTGCTACACGTTATCAAGAGAGAAACTCGTAACTTAGAGCATAAATGGAAACAAAATAATTTAGAGGTCTTTAGAATCGCGTGGAAAGATAGTATGTCACGTTATAAAAAGGCCCTAACAGCAGCCAGGGCTGAGCATCTCCGCAAACTAATAGAAAATAACCAAAATAATCCAAGGTTTTTATTTAACACTGGGGCTAGACTAACAAATAAACAAGCATCGCCTGAACAAAATATTCCGTTACAGTTTAGTAGTAAAGATTTTATGAATTTCTTCACTGAGAAAATAGAAAGCATCAGAAACAAAATTGTAAATGTACAATCTTTAATGATGTCTTATGATTCAACCGCAATTATCGCCCCTCAAGAACTACTACACCGCTTTACAACTATAGGACAGGAAGAGCTAAATAAACTTATCATTGCATCTAAACCAACAACATGTTTATTAGATCCAATACCCACTAGACTATTGAAAGAGTTGTTACCTGTAGTGGAAGAGCCTCTTCTCAATATTATTAACTCGTCTTTATCTTTAGGTCATGTTCCAAGAATATTCAAGTTGGCAGTCATAAAACCTCTCATTAAGAAGCCACAATTAGATCATAATAACCTAGCAAATTACAGACCAATTTCAAATCTTCCATTCATTTCTAAAATACTAGAAAAAGTTGTGTCCGCTCAATTGTGCTCTTTCTTGCAAGAAAATGATATCTATGAAAAATTTCAATCAGGATTAATAAAATCACAAATTATTTACTTCTAGCTTCTGACCAAGGCTATATCTCAATACTAGTTCTACTCGATCTTAGTGCTGCGTTCGATACTATGGATCATAAAATACTCTTAGATCGACTTCAAAATTACACTGGTGTTCAGGGACAGGCATTAAACTGGTTTAGATCGTATTTATCAGACCGCTACCATTTTGTCTGTCTAAATGGGGAAAAATCAAAGATAACGTCAGTAGACTATGGGGTGCCGCAAGGATCCGTGCTAGGCCCTCTGCTATTCTCAATATATATGCTGCCACTTGGTAATATTATAAGAAAACATGGAATTAATTTCCACTGTTATGCTGATGACACTCAATTATATATTTCATCACGACCAGATGAAAACGCTAAATTGTATAAACTGACAGCGTGTGTTGATGATATTAAATACTGGATGACGTGTAATTTTCTGCTATTAAATTCAGATAAAACTGAGGTATTACTTATTGGTCCAAAAAACTGCCCACAAAACCTCTCACAATACAACTTTAACTTGGAAGGATGTCCTGTCACTTTATCCACTACAGTAAAAGACATGGGTGTTATATTAGACCGCAACTTGTCTTTCGAAAATCATATTTCATATGTTACAAGAATGGCATTTTTCCACCTTAGAAACATTGCTAAGCTACGTAACATGCTATCTATTTCTGATGCATAAAAGTTAGTTCATGCATTCATGACCTCGAGACTAGATTACTGTAATGCTTTATTAGCTGGTTGTCCTGCATCATCAATAAACAAGCTACAGTTAGTCCAAAACGCAGCTGCTAGAGGTCTTACTAGGTCAAGAAAATATGATCATATAACACCAATTTTATCATCTCTACACTGGTTACCTATTAAGTTCCGTATCAATTACAAAGTATTGCTACTGACCTATAAAGCCCTAAATGGTTTTGCTCCAGTGTATTTAACGGATCTTCTATCGCCCTACAATCCATCGCGCTCTTTAAGATCACTAAACTCGAGGCTTCTGGTCATTCCTAGGATATCTAAGTCCACTAAAGGAGGGAGGCCATTTTCACATTTAGCTCCTAAACTCTGGAATAGTCTTCCTGATATTGTTCGAGGTTCTCGCTGGGACTCGCTGTCCCAGTTTAAAACTAGATTAAAGACGCATCTCTTTAGCCAAGCATTCACATTATAATTACCTTTTATACTACAGTTAAATCAGATCAAAAGCATTAATATTCTGAACAGCAGATATGCTAATTATTTCCCATCTGCTTTTCTGTTGTTATCTCGGGACACTAGTCCCGAGGTAACTAGTTCGTCAGCTCCAGTTTGTATCCAGCCTCTCATGGAGACTTCAGATGCCCCAACACCTGTGATGAGACGACTCGACACCTGTGAAGAGACGACTCAACGCCAGCGTTGTTATGGCCTAAAATAATACATGATTGATTAACTTATTCTAACATTTTTCTTTAACATTCTCTTTCTAACATTTTTCAATGTACATTTATGAAATGCACTTTCTGTAAAGCTGCTTTGAAACAATGTGTATTGTGAAAAGCGCTATTCAAATAAATTTGAATTGAATTTAATTGAAAATAGTCCTCGGAAATAAACAGAAATGGAAGCTTCAGCTTAAGTTCTGCCAGGAAGACTTAATCACTTCGTCACTTATTAACTTAATCTCTATCCAATCACGTCTTCATATTTTCTGTATAAAGGTCGTACTTACACATGTTTGAGTTTGCAGATGCCGATGCGACAACAACCTCCATCCTCCCCACCACCACCAGGATGGTTCCGTCCATACCTCAAAAGGGGGGTCGGCTGCGCCCCTGCCTTCATCTTCAGGCAGGAATATGCTGATCGGCTACCCTCGGATTATAAACTATGGACGGGGCCTATGCCAAAACTTTATTATGCTTGCTGGGCTGTCAATAAATGTATGCTTCATTCATCATTCTATCTCCCGAGTCCTTCTGGTAGAACAGAAAAGTCCGGCGGGAAGCAGAGCCGACGCCGAATCTGCCAAACGGCTTGTTAAAGATCGCTTAGAGATCAGAGAGGACGGAGGCAGGGTCCCAGACGCCAATTGCCGTACAGGGAAAACCTCAGTGGTAGAGAAGGTGGACAGCCACAAGCCGGCTCTGAACAGGTACTCTGCAAACAGGCACAGCTTGAACACACAGTCTTTAGGCAGAGGGTAACTAACTAGATCAACAGCCAACGATCAAGTAGACAGGTAGGACAGGACATGACCAGATGAAAGTACGAGCGTCTCTCTAGCAAAGTGAAGCAATAATCCGACAATAAGACACAGGAAAGTAAAGGGAATAAGAAGCTGAGATAATCAAGGGAAAAGAGGAAGCAGGTGGGGGAATCAGAACGGGAAGGAGAAACAGCTGTAACAGATAATGAGCAATGAAGAGGCTAAGAGCGTAAAGTGAAAGTGAGAGCGTGAGTGTGTGGGTGACCACAAGAGGGAGACAGAGAGAAAGGAAAGAGAAGCCCAGGATCATAACAGTACCCCTCTCTCAACGAGCGCCACCCGGCGCTCCAGAAGGGTCCTGGCGGGACCGGAGGAAATCTGCGACAAGCGAGGGATCCAGGAAGTCCCGGGAGGGAACCCAGCTTCTCTCCTCAGGACCCTAACCCTCCCAATCAACGGCGCAAGTCGAGAATGCGACGAACCCTGTAAATAGGGGAATCATTAACAAGACTAGGAGCGCAAACTGGGCGGGAGGGAGGTTGCAAAGCTGGTTTAACGCAGGAAACGTGAAATACGGGATGAATCCGGCGTAATTTAGGTGGAAGGTGAAGTCTCACGGCGGCGGGACTAATGACCTTAGCGATGCGAAATGGTCCAATAAAACGGGGCGACAACTTGCGTGACTCGGACTGGAGGGGTAAGTTGGACGTAGATAACCATTCTCTCTGACCGCGAACGTAGCGAGGACTCTTAATTCTGTGTTTATTAGCAGAAACGGTCATGCGTCTTCTAGCTCGACAGAGGGCGGACCGCACTCGTCTCCAGGTACGCTTGCAGCGACTAATAAAAGCCTGAACGGACCGAACGTTAGATTCAGAGTCCTGGGATGTAAATAACGGTGGCTGATAACCAAGGCAACATTGGAACGGGAAAAGCCCGGTGGCGGAAGACAGAAGCGAATTATGGGCATATTCGGCCCAGGAAAGATGTTGAGACCAGGACGCGGGATTCTGGTGGGTAAAACTGCGCAGAATGCGGGCGATGATCTGATTGGTTCGCTCAGCTTGGCCGTTAGTCTGGGGATGATACCCGGACGAGAGACTGACGGAAGCCCCAATCAGGCGACAGAACTCTCCCCAAAACTGGGACGAGAACTGAGGACCCCTATCCGACACTACGTCAGAGGGTAACCCATGCAATCTAAAAACCTGATCTATCATGACCTGGGCGGTCTCCTTGGCCGAGGGAAGTTTAGCAAGCGGAATAAAATGTGCCGACTTAGAGAAACGGTCTACTACGGTGAGAATAACAGAGTTACCAGCCGACGAAGGAAGCCCAATGATAAAATCTAAGGCTAAGTGAGACCACGGTCGTGATGGCACCGGTAGCGGCCGCAGCAGACCGGCAGGAGGAGAATTACCAGCCTTGGTCTGAGCGCACGTCCTGCAGGATGAAACAAATCCTTGCACGTCGCGCTCCAAAGAGGGCCACCAGAAGCGCTGGCGGATAAAAGCGAGGGTGCCCCGGACGCCAGGATGGGCAGTTAATTTAGACGGATGGCCCCATTTAAGTACAGCTTGTCGTGTGGGTACAGGAACGAATAGAAGTCCCTTAGGAACTCCGCGCGGAATCGTGACCTGTGCAAGAGAGTGCTTAACCAGCCTTTCTATACCCCAGACGGACGCGCCAACAACCCGACCGAGGGAAAAATCTCCTCTGGTTCGGCGGGTGAGGACGACTCATAGAGACGAGATAAAGCGTCGGGCTTTACATTCTTGGCACCCGGGCGGTACGAGATTGTGAAATCGAACCGGGTAAAAAACAGAGCCCAGCGAGCCTGACGAGCGTTGAGTCTCTTAGCCTTACGGATGTACTCTAAGTTACGGTGATCAGTCCAACCAAAAACGGAACGGGAGCCCCCTCCAACCATTGTCGCCACTCGCCTAACGCTAGGCGGATGGCGAGCAACTCGCGGTTGCCCACATCATAATTCCGCTCAGCAGGAGAAAGACGGTGAGAAAAAAAAAGCGCAAGGGTGTAACTTTCCGTCAACTGCGGACCGCTGGGAAAGAACAGCCCCGACCCCCACCTCAGAAGCGTCGACCTCGACAATAAATTGCTTAGAGAGGTCGGGACTCTGAAGAATAGGTGCGGTAGTAAACCGGGACTTTAAAACCTCAAATGCAGATTGAGCAGCCTCTGACCACCGAAATTGAGACTTGGTAGAAGTTAGGGCGGTAAGTGGCGCGGCCACTTGACTAAAACCAGTAATGAAACGACTGTAAAAATTTGCGAATCCAAGAAAACGTTGGAGCGCTAGACGAGACTCGGGTACGGGCCAGTCCGTGACTACCTGGACCTTAGCCGGGTCCATACTGATCCCCTCTGCTGAGATGACCGAACCCAGAAACGTAACTGAGGAGGCATGGAAGGAACACTTCTCAGCCTTCACATTGAGGCGATTCTCCATTAGCCGTTGGAGGACACGACGGACTTGTTGGACGTGCACATGGAGTGACGGCGAAAAAATCAAAATATCGTCAAGGTAAACGAAGACGAACACGTTTAGCATGCCCCGTAGGACGTCATTCACTGAGGCCTGAAAAACCGCGGGGGCGTTTACTAACCCGAAGGGAAGGACTCGATACTCAAAGTGCCCAAGGGGTGTGTTAAACGCGGTCTTCCACTCGTCCCCCTCCCTTATACGCACTAGGTGATAGGTGTTACGTAAATCGAGCTTGGTAAAAACCCTGGCCCCCTGCAAGAGCTCGAAAGCCGATGACATCAGTGGCAATGGGTAACCGTTCTTGACAGTGTTGTCATTCAGACCTCGGTAGTCTATACAGGGACATAGAGAACCGTCCTTCTTCTTGACAAAGAAGAAACCGGCCCCAGCGGAAGAAGAGGAGGGAACTATGGTACCAGCGTTAAGTGAGTCGGATAGATAATTCTCAAGCGCCTCTCGTTTGGGAGCAGATAACGAATATAGTCTTCCCCGAGGAGGTGTGGTCCCCGGGAGAAGATCTATACAGCAATCATACGGACGATGGGGAGGGAGAGAAGTGGCCCGGGAACGGCTGAATACCTCTTGCAAATCGTGATACTCCTCCGGAACCCCAGACAGATCGCCCGGCTCCTCCTGAAAAACAGAAACAGACAAGACAGGGGGAACAGCAGAAGACAAACAATCAACATGACACGATAACTTCCAAGATAAAATAGATCCCTCCGCCCAGTTAAGCTGGGGATTATGGAGGACTAACCAAGGATGACCCAAAACCACAGGAGAATAGGGGGAATGAAAAACAAGAAAAGAAATAGTCTCTCTGTGATTTCCTGAGACAGTAAGAGTCAATGGAGAAGTTCTCTTCTGCACCCTAGGAAGGGCACTACCATCGAGGGCAAACAGTGGAGGGGAATCCTGTAAGTCCAAGAGGGGAATACCTTGTTCCAGGGCCCAAGACTCATCAATGAAGTTCCCCTCCGCCCTCGAGTCAATTAATGCCGAGCACGAAACTGACGATCCCGGCCAGCGGAGGTGTACAGGAAGAGAAGTGCAGGACTTAGAAGGAGAGACCCATGAAGTAGCGCTCGTAAGTAACCCTCCGCCTACTGACGAGCGTTGGCTTTTAACGGACACCTGGAGACAAAATGATTGGCGGCAGCACAGTACATGCAAAGGCGGTTCATGATCCTGCGTTGGCGTTCCCGGATCAATATACATAGACCCCCAAGCTGCATCGGCTCGGGATCCACGGAAACAGGATGTAAGGGCTCTCTCAGTGTAGCGGAGGAAAGCAGCGAAACCTCCACTCTGCGAGCCCTTCGTCGCACCTCAAATCGACTCGCGATGCGCAGAGCCAGCTCGATCAGAGAATCGAGGCTGTCCAGAACCTCCCGGGCAAAGACCTCATCCTTGACCTCTGAGTTCAGACCCTCGAGAAAGCGGGCCAGGAGAGCTGGACCGTTCCATCCACTGGTGGTAACCAGAGTGCGAAACTCTATTGAGTAATCAATGACTGACCTCCTCCCCTGGCGCAGAGTGGATAGAAGGCGGGACGCCTCATCTCCGTGAGCAGAGCGGTTGAAGACACGGACCATCTCCGCCTTGAACAGTGAGAACCTCTGGATACAGTCTGCCTCCGCTGCCCAGTTAGCCGCCGCCCACTCTCGCGCCCTTCGGTCCAGGAGCGAGATAACATAAGCCACCTTAGACCGTTCCTTGGCATAAGTCGAGGGCTGGAGAGAAAACACAACCTCGCATTGGGTGAGGAAAGAGCGACACTGTGTTGGCTCACCCAGATAGCACGGTGGGTTGTTAATGCGCGGCTCCGGTGAATCGCGCCGTCCAGTCGAACTCGTGGCCTCCTGACGATAGTAGTGGAGCTGTTGGGTCAGATCAGAGAGCTGGGCGGTCAAAGAGTCCACGGCAAGCCTCATGGCGGATAAATCCTCTTCATGCTTGCCCAACAGGACACCCTGGAGCTTGACGGCATTGTAAAAAGGATCGTCACCCGCCTGGTCCATCTCTTTGGTCGGATTATTCTGTTATGGGTTGAAGGAAGATGGAAGACCAGGGAGGAGTGCAATACACAGTTCTTTATTTGACAACAGAAATAGTCCTCGGAAATAAACAGAACAGAAAAGTCCGGCGGAAAGCAGAGCTGATGCCGAATCTGCCAAACGGCTGGTTAAAGATCGCTTAGAGATCAGAGAGGACGGAGGCAGGGTCCCAGACGCCAATTGCCGTACAGGGAAAACCTCAGTGGTAGAGAAGGTGGACAGCCACAAGCCGGCTCTGAACAGGTACTCTGCAAACAGGCACAGCTTGAACACACATTCTTCAGGCAGAGGGTAACTAACTAGATCAACAGCCAACGATCAAGTAGACAGGTAGGACAGGACAGGACCAGATGAAAGTACGAGCGTCTCTCTAGCAAAGTGAAGCAATAATCCGACAATAAGACACAGGAAAGTAGAGGGAATAAGAAGCTGAGATAATCAAGGGAAAAGAGGAAGCAGGTGGGGGAATCAGAACGGGAAGGAGAAACAGCTGTAACAGATAATGAGCAATGAAGAGGCTAAGAGCGTAAAGTGAAAGTGAGAGCGTGAGTGCGTGGGTGACCACAAGAGGGAGACAGAGAGAAAGGAAAGAGAAGCCCATGATCATAACAGCTGGATACAAACTGGAGCTGACGAACTATTTACCTCTGGACTAGTGTCCCGAGATAACAACAGAAAAGCAGATGGGAAATAATTAGCATATCTGCTGTTCAGAATATTAATGCTTTTGATCCGATTTAACTGTAGTATAAAAGGTAATTATAATGTGAATGCTTGGCTAAAGAGATGCGTCTTTAATCTAGTTTTAAACTGGGACAGCGAGTCTGAACCTCGAACAATATCAGGAAGACTATTCCAGAATTTAGGAGCTAAATGTGAAAATGCCCTCCCTCCTTTAGGGGACTTAGATATCCTAGGAATGACCAGAAGCCTCGAGTTTAGTGATCTTAAAGAGCGCGATGGATTGTAGGGCGATAGAAGATCTGTTAAATACACTGGAGCAAAACCATTTAGGGCTTTATAGGTCAGTAGCAATACTTTGTAATTGATACGGAACTTAATAGGTAACCAGTGTAGAGATGATAAAATTGGTGTTATATGATCATATTTTCTTGACCTAGTAAGACCTCTAGCAGCTGCGTTTTGGACTAACTGTAGCTTGTTTATTGATGATGCAGGACAACCAGCTAATAAAGCATTACAGTAATCTAGTCTCGAGGTCATGAATGCATGAACTAACTTTTATGCATCAGAAATAGATAGCATGTTACGTAGCTTAGCAATGTTTCTAAGGTGGAAAAATGCCGTTCTTGTAACATATGAAATATGATTTTCGAAAGACAAGTTGCGGTCTAATATAACACCCAGGTCTTTTACTGTAGTGGATAAAGTGACAGGACATCCTTCCAAGTTAAAGTTGTATTTTGAGAGGTTTTGTGGGCAGTTTTTTGGACCAATAAGTAATACCTCCGTTTTATTTGAATATAATAGCAGAAAATTACATGTCATCCAGTATTTAATTGAGTCACTTGTCTGGTGCGTTGGAGAATGAACTCTGAGGATATGGCGCACGCTGCTGATAGTGCAAACGAGAGCTTAAGCCCACGGCAAAAGCCTTGATGGCTAAAATTGAAGCCTTGCAAAAGGACCGCAAGAGTAAAGTGAATAAAGTGAAGAATGTGATTGCGTCAATGAAAGGGTTGATGAAATGTGATGACAACGTCTCACAAGTGTGCTCAATGCTGAAAATGGTACAATTGCTGATGGCTGATGCATCCGTGCTACATAAAAGTGTACTGCCTTTACTACCTCCAGAGGAACAAACCAAACAAAATGAATGGTTTGACTCCATTTCTAAACATTACAATGGCTTCGTAGAAGATGTGAAACTATGGATGACTGAAACCGGGAAATCACTTTCTGATATTCAGGAACCCAGGATTGTGGAAGTGGATGCAACAACTCAAGGGATTCGTCCATCTGATATTTCACCCTCTGTTGAAGTTGTGTCTACAACACATGATACTCAGCTCTCTAATGCACACCTACATGCTGGAATGGATTCTGGGGATGAAATTCAACCAATGGATAGTGTTTCAAATATAAGCAGCAAAAGATCTACTAGAGTGACATCTCATGGATCTCGATTCAGTCGATCTTCCATTTCTTCCACTCGTCTGAAGGCTGAGGCAGATGTGGCTGCTTTATTGGCCTCTCAACAAATGCTGCAAAAGAAACACGAATTAGAGGAACAGGAGGAACAGTTGAGGCGGAGGAGGGAAAAACTCAACTTGGAAACCAAATTAGCAGAATCAAAGGCCAGGGTAACGGTGTATCAAGATGTTCATTCAGAATCTCATATCTCTGTTAATAGAATCGTATCTAAGCATCTTCGTTCTGATGTGGAACCATTTGTTCCTTCGGCTAGTGCGCCAGTGGGAGTCCTTGCCTGCAACTTGTACATCACAAATTGATAAAGCACAAAGGATTTCAAGTTATTCTCAACCCCAGTCAGTACAACAACAACCATCAACAAGATCCAAAATGAAACCTTTACAGTCTGCATTGCCATCATTTGATAATCAGAATATTGGCTATGCTCCTGGATCAAGTTTTCAAAATGATGTGAGCCACCCAAGCATGCTTCAGCTCATTGGTAAGCAAAATGATATTGCTACTTTATTGGTTAAACAGCATAACTTGTCTTCACTTCCACCCAGAGAAATTCCGTACTTTGATGGAGATCCATTGAGCTTTCATGAGTTCATGCGCTCATTTGAGGAGGTGGTGGAAAAGAAAGCAGACAGCCCAGGGGATTGTCTGCACTTCCTGGAGCAATATACACGAGGACAGCCGAAAGAGCTTGTTAGAAGTTGCCAGCACATGAACCCTTCACAAGGTTACCCAAGGGCTAAGGCTTTGCTTAAAGGGTAACTAAACCCCTGCTCAGAGCTTAACTCCACCCACTGGCAATTTTCAAAAAATGCTGGAAAAGTGGGCAGAGCCCGGCGGACACAGAGGGGACAAACCGAGGGGCGGGGCTGAGCGGAGGGCGTGCACCTGAGACCCGCAGTGACGGACTGTTTGACAGCTGTCAGACTCGCGAGTCGCAAAGATGGAGAATGACTGGAGTGACGCCAGCTTTGCAACAGAGTGGTCATTTCTCTTACCTTCACCTGAAGTGGAGGAGGGTGGATTGTCTGTAACAGACACAAACCCGGAGCCTTATCAATGCGAGCCGCTGCTCAAACTGCGTTAACTCCCGATGCCGACGATGCTAGTGAAGCAGCCGCGCAAGAGAACTGACCTAATCTATCTGCGTCCGTGGCAACCACTTGCGTGTCAGGGTTTGAAAGCGCGTCTCATGTATGATAATTATCTGTACACATAACGGGCGGCAATAATATCGCAAGAAAAGCCTGACGTGTACTGACAACTGCATTATTTAACCGTATTTTCTTCAATACAATGTTAAAGCAAGTATCAGTGAGTTTCATTCATAATGTTTACTTCATGTAACATGACAGTTCATACTGGAGTGAAGCCATTCTCATCCTGTGATTGGGGGAAACATTTCTGAGGGCGTGGTGAGCTCGTGCTAGGGGCGCGGATAGTGAGCCGTTGGAGGTACCATCCTACGTCACGATGTACCACAACGTCCAATAGGAAAATTCAACTGCAGTAGCCACCGTTCAACCTTAAGAGGGCAGCACTTTGGCGGTTTTACACCATATTTTATAGAATTAAAACACTTTATACTCAAATGTCAAAACATTTACTTGAATCAATGAACAGCATTAATAAAGCCCCAGTATTACAGATCATTAACTAAAAAAAGTTGGTTTAGGGTTTAGTTACCCTTTAAGGAGAACTTTGGCAATGAGGTAAAAATATCTGCTTCATATATGGAAAAGGCTCTTTCTTAGAAAGTTATAAAATCTGAAGACGCTAAGGCTTTACAAGAGTATGGTCTTTTCCTAAGGAGCTGTTGTAACGCTATGCAAAACATTCACTATATGCATGAGCTGAACCTCACTACTAACATGCAAGTTATCCTCTCAAAGCTTCCTTATAAACTTAAAGACAAATGGAGAGTCGTTGCATATGAGTTAAAGGAACAACGCCATAATCAGTGTAATGACTAAGTCCTAAACGAAGTCTAATACTGGTTGCTAATACAGTGGATTAAGTTTGGACGTGTGCCCATGCGGTCTCACACAAATCAACGTAGAGTTCAGTAATGTTACTTTTATCTAGCAAGTTTATTCTCCTCCATATATCATACAGTGACAATATCTTAACTCATAATACATAACCAAAACAACAAACCTTATTGTTCACTACAGAGGCAAGACACAACATGGCACAATCGAAAACTGTTTGCTTCCCAAATCAGCAACACCTGTGTCTGAGTTTCCTCCAAGTTGAATGACCTACCCAGGCTGACCTGAGATCAGCTGAGCCACAAAGCACATACAGCCCCCCAGTGGCACAGGACAAAATTACATAAAATAATACAAAATGAATATGGCTCATACACTCCAGCCCCTAATTGCGTCTACCAGAGCAATTACACCAAATTCAAAAGAGCCATAAATACAGAGAATATAGCCCATATGAAATGGGAAACAATTACTCTTTAGCTTCATTAAGCAAGCATATTTTAGTTATGGGTTGTTCAATGATGTTTGTCTTGGTCTTCAAACGAACCACACGTACCAAACCTCTCTTATCAGGGAAGGTTTCCAGGACTCTTCCTAGCATCCATGACCCACGAGGAGCTGTGGAGTCCGCAACCATGACCAGGTCTCCAGGAACAAAACTCCTCTTCTCCTGGTTCCATTTTTGACGCTCCTGTAAAAGCGGTAAGTACTCGCGGATCCACCTCTTCCAAAAGAAATCCGAAATGTACTGGATTTGTTTCCACCTTCTCCTTGCGTAAACATCCCTTTTGTCCAACAGTCCTGGTGGAAGAACTGGTTTTCCTTTGAGGAGTAGCAGATGGTTTGGCGTCAACGCCTCAAGATCGTTGGGATCCTCTGACAGTCTTGTGATGGGGCGATCGTTAAGCATAGCTTCAGCCTCACAGAGCACGGTATGGAACCCTTCATCATCCAAGGTTTGCTGACGGAGCACAGAGTACAAGATCTTCCTGATCATCCGTATCATTCGCTCCCATGCGCCACCGTGATGTGACCCAGCTGGAGGGTTAATGGAAGCAGCAGTTTAAGGCTGATTTTCCAGAGACTGTTCATGAAGAGTTGACAGGAATGTCGAAGGAGGATACTCAGTTTCTGGATTTTGTGTCCCATTCAGCAAGACTGAAAAATTATCACTATTACATCGGTCTACCATTCAGAAATGCTGAAGTGGTCATGCCAGTGAACAGAAGAATTGCAGAACAACGAGCTTTAACTCTTCAAAAAAGGTTTAAAGCGAATTCTTCCTTTCATGCAGATTACACCACCTTTATGGAGGACGTCATCCATAAGGTTTATGCAGAAAGGGTACCTATGGCCGAACTGGAGAGATGTGATGGACGTTTGTGGTATATACCCCATCATGGTGTATACCATGCCAAAAAACACAAGATCAGGGTTGTGTTCGATTGTGGAGCCTCTTATCAGGGTACATCACTGAATAGTAAGCTTCTGCAAGGTCACTATTTAACCAGTGCATTGGTGAGTGTGCTTGTACGATTTAGACTGGAATCTGTTGCCCTGATGGCCGACATTGAATCCATGTTCCATCAAATACGAGTTCACCCAGAAGACTGCGATCTCTTGAGATTCCTGTGGTGGCCAGAAGGTAATGTGAATGGTAGTCTGGAGGAATATAGAATGGTGGTTCATTTATTTGGAGCTACATCATCACCGAGTTGCTCAAGTTTTGCATTGAGGAAATGTGCAATGGTTCAAAAGGATCTATTTGACTCCAAGACACTGGATGTTGTTTTTAATAACTTCTATGTGGATGACTGCCTTGTATCTGTACCTTCTGAATTAGATGCTGTGAAGTTGTACAAGGATCTCACTAGTATGTGTGCCAAAGGAGGATTTCATCTAACAAAATGGATGAGTAATAGCCGTGCTGTATTGGGCGCTATACCTGAAAAGGACAGAGAGAAGAAGGTAAAGGACCTGGACTTGGATTATGACACTTTGCCACTTGAAAGGGCATTGGGAGTGCAATGGTGTGCTGAATCAGATGCCTTTAATTTCAAAGTGGTTGTCAAAGATAGACCTCTTACCAGGAGAGGAATTCTCTCAGTGGTCAGCTCCATCTATGACCCTCTGGGGTTCTTATCACCTGTGATTTTGTCTGCCAAGAGGATACTGCAAGATCTGTGCAGAGAGGGAATAGGATGGGACAATGTTATTCCTCCAGTGTATGTTCAACGTTGGATGAACTGACTGGATGATCTGCATCACTTGGAGAGTTTTAAGCCTGATGGATTTGGAGAAGTTACATCTGCTGAAATGCACCACTTTTCAGATGCAAGCGAGCAAGGATATGGTGTGGTATCCTATCTGCTGCTTCGTAATGACCAACAACTGGCCTATTCTACTCTTCTGGTAAGTAAGGCAAGAGTTACACCATTAAGACCCATTACAATCCCTCGCCTGGAACTTACAGCTGCC
Source organism: Gobio gobio (assembly GCF_949357685.1). Classification (NCBI taxonomy): domain Eukaryota; kingdom Metazoa; phylum Chordata; class Actinopteri; order Cypriniformes; family Gobionidae; genus Gobio; species Gobio gobio. The sequence goes on along the minus strand of NC_137105.1, from coordinate 55,032,071 downwards.
ACGCTTGCTAGTCGTATTGACCAGATATGGACAAAAGAACTCAAGATGCCCTTTCAGGATTCTGTTTTTTGGACGGATAGCACTTCAGTACTCAAATATCTTCGGAATAAGACCTCAAGATTCAAGTGCTTTGTGGCTAATAGAGTGTCCAAAATTTTGAAGGTTTCTGATGTAGCACAGTGGAGGTACGTTAATTCGTCAAGCAATCCAGCAGATCTGGCGTCTAGAGTAGCAAAAGTGGATTCTTTCTTGAAGAGCGAGATGTGGATTTCTGGTCCCCCATTTCTTGTTCGACCAAAAGAAGAGTGGCCAATGGATCCCCCCGATAGGGATGTAATACCATCTCATGATCCTGAGATCAAAATGAGTGCTCTGGTAAACACGGTAGAAGTCAAAGAAGAATCTGACTCCCTATCATGCCTCCTCAATTACTTCTCTTCTTGGATTCGACTAAAGAAAGCCGCATTATGGATCCTTCGTCTGAGAAAAATCTTGATGGACCTTAGCAAGGAAAGGAAACGACTGCAGACTGCTCTTGTTTTCTCTGGTGCAGATCCATATCAACAAGGGACAACTATTATTAAGGAAATGCAGAAGTTCAAATCTACTGTGTGTAAGGACTTGCTTTCTTTGGGAGAACTAGAAAATGCTGAAATGGAAATCATCCGACTTCCTACGAAAGGATGGAGTAGTCAAGCGAAACAGTCCTCTCTATAGTCTTAATCCAATACTTCAGTCTGATATCATCAGGGTTCGAGGACGCCTTGATAAAGCATTGATTCCTGAAGACTCTAAGCACCCAATCATATTGGCTAAAGACTTGCACATCTCTAGTTTGATTCTGCGTCAAATTCATGAAGAAGTAGGACATGGTGGGCGGAACTACATGTTGGCTACCCTTCGACAGCGATATTGGATCCCTGGAGCGAGCGTAGCCATAACAAGAGTTTTCTCAAAATGTGTAGTTTGCAGAAAGTTCAATGAAATTGCAGGTCATCAACAGATGGCCGATCTGCCTCTAGATCGAGTTTCACCGGACAAACCACCCTTTACTCATGTCGGAGTGGATTGTTTCGGCCCTTTTGAGGTAAAACGAGGAAGAACCATCTTAAAGCGCTACGGAGTCATCTTCACCTGCTTGGCCATTAGAGCTGTTCGTATTGAAATGATTACATCACTGGACCCAGACTCATTCATTCATGCACTGAGACGTTTTATTGCTCGACGAGGACAAGTGGCTGAAATTCGTTCAGATAATGGAACGAACTTTGTCGGGGGTGAGCGTGAGTTACAAGAGGCGATCCAAAATTCAATCCTCCTACCGGCTCACACCATGGAGGGATTTGGGAAAGGCTCATCAGATCAATAAAAAAGATACTGAATTCCATTCTTCGAGGGCAAAGTTTGGATGAAGAAGGTCTTCATACATTTTTGTATGAAGCAGAATCCATACTTAACAACCGACCCATAACCAGATCATCATTTGATCCTAATGATTTGGAAGCGTTAACACCGAATCATCTTCTCCTTTTGAAAACAAAGCTTACCTGGATTGTTTGAGAAGGAAGATTTGTTTGCCCGTCGACGATGGCGTCAAATTCAATATTTGGCTATTCAGAACTTATTTTGGAAAAGATGGATTGGTGAATATCTACCCCTACTACAGGAATGCCAAAAGTGGATGGTAAAGACACGTAATCTTCAGCTGGGAGATGTCGTACTGGTAGTGGACGATAACGCACCTTGAAGTTCCTGGATCATGGGCAAGATTATTCACACGATAAAGGACATAAAGGGATTCACACGGCAAGTGAAAATCAAGACTGAGTACCTGCTTGACCAGACCAATTACTAAATTATGTCGTATTCTTGAAGCTGAGGAATCTAAAGACTAACTATGACTGACATTTGAGAGCTCTCAACTGACCTTTTTGACTTGACTTTTGACTTTTGACTTGTACTTGATTGCATTATTGACAACTGACTTTACTAACATTAACTTTTACTCAGCTACAAGGATGAACTAAAGGAACATTTGAGTTTTTTGGACATTCACACACACACACACACACACACACACACACACACACACACACACACACACACACACACACACACACACACACACACACACACACACACACACACACACACACTTTAACATTTCCTTAAGTGTTTTGTTAAAAAAAACAATGGGGTTACAACAATGAATTATGTAATGTGCAAGTTTATATTATCTGTATTTTGACTGTGTTGGTGATTATTACCGTTTTTATTGTGTAATAATCAGGGGCTGGAATGTAAGTGCAGAAAATGTTTGTCTTTTATTTTGTATTTTGAGAAGGTGTTTCCGGGTAGTTGGTCACGTGTGTAGGTGGGTATTTACCTGAGAGTGTTTCCTGCATTTGGATATAGACTGTGTAGAGAGGGGGTGAGTGGGGAGGAATGCTCACTTTTGTTGACCGTTTGTAACGTTTACCACGTTTCTGTCACATGTTTTAAATGGCAGGTAAACGCGTCACGAATCTTTCCTGCTGCTTAGCCTCTCAGCGGCTGTAGGTTGCCGCTTCATAAACAATGCACAAACATTTGCTTGACCAGTAGCAACAGCATCACATTGCAAAATGATTTATTTACCTCCAGCTCTCTTTTTAAATGTTTACTTTTTACTTAAAAAAAATGTCAAAACCTTTGAACACAAAGGCTTATATTATTATATATAATGTTATATTGTGTTGATTCGTGTAACTCTTATAACCACTTGTGACGATGTCCGTATGCCCCCCTTTTTTATTACTGTTAATATCTGTATCCTTTCATTTGTAAAAAAAAAAAAAAAAATGTCACCATTTTCACAGATTCACGTTTCTGTAGTTTTCACAGAGGGTGTCGTTTTCAAAAACTTGCACTTTGAAACTTGTTTTCAAAAGTAGTTTTTTTTAGGCCACCAAAACACCATTGTTGTGTAAATGAACGGCTAAAACACATAAAAAGTATTTTTAGTCATTGACCTTAGTAATCACTAATGATCGATCATCACTTAATTAATAAATTAATTATCTAATTAACTTTAACACTGCTTCAGTGTTACTTTTTAACACTCTGTAGATAGACACTGAGCAGTGTTAATTTTGCTGTGTAACTACAATAGAAATTATTTTATATTTAAACCAGATCAGGGTAAAGGGTTAAAGTTCTGCACATTTGACTATTCTCTAAATAGACATTTGGTCGCAAATTTGTTCCTCATTTCTCTAAACTCCTCCCGCCCGCCACATAAAAAAAAAAAAAAACGTACATTTTGTGTATTTAAAGGACACATATTATTGATGCAGCTCTTTAATAGGAGACACACTGCAAATAATGTTTCTTCTATGTTTGCTCACCTGTTTGGCACTGAGCACTTTTAGTGCTCAGGCAAAAGTGGTTGATAACGAGTGTAACAATTTTTTCTATGAAGGCACAAAACCAGATGGGATGGACCAGAATGCCAAGGGAATCTGTCAGAAGTTGGAATATGATGACTTTCTTTATGCTACACTCTATTCTGTTCCTAACAGAATTCCACTGTACAGTGCATACATTTTTGAACCTAAAGGCTCAGGTTCTTCATCACAAAAATGGCACATAGAGCCACAGGTAACAGTTTCTTGTACTATCAAAAAATTTAATTATCATTTTAGGCTCAGCGTTTCTGTAAGGAGAATGTGTTCAATTATTTGATTAATGTTTTGGTAATTTCTTTGTCATTACAAAAATATTGAAACATTAGATTGTTGAATGAATTGATGGAACTTTATCGATTTAACTAATGGAGCACTGTACAATTAACATTCAAAATGTGTAAATGAATAAATAAATCCTGTATGGCTCTAGGACATACTGTAGCAGAAACTGTTTTAACACAATATTTCTTCTGTAGCTGTGTCATAAAACCAAACCTGATCACATGATGCTCGAGGGAGAATATGAAGATGTAAATACTTTAAAAATAAATCAAGCCATCAGCAGCGATTATGAAAACACAGGATATGATCGTGGACATCTGTACCCCAACTCTTTCAAAAGCGGTGAGGATCGCAAGGCGACATTTACACTGACCAATGCTGCACCGATGGATGCTTGCTTCAACCGCGTTCATTGGAAGTTATGGGAGGGTTATTTGCAAAGTTTTTTAGATGACATACATAATTTTAATGATAAGGGGACAGCCTACATTGTCACAGGTACTGTACCTGGTGAGGCTAAAATACCACAAAGTGAAAACCAGGGCAGAGGTAGAGTCACAGTTCCATCTCATATATGGACAGCTGTTTGTTATGCATTTGGAAAAAAGTCATTTTCCTTTGGCTATATAGGAAAAAACCAGCCAGAATTCAACATAAAGTTAATGAGTGTTTCAGAGATGAATGTGGAGCTCGATAAACTATATAAAAGATCAAAACCATCAGTTAAGATTTTTAAAGATGATTGTTTCAGTGACAAACCAGAATCTGAAAATGCTAAAATTAAGTTTTTAAATCGAATTAAATTACCAGAGCACCAAAAACTTCAAATGTCTGAAGATGCTCAGAAAAACTTTCTTGCAGTCCAAAATGTCATCAGTAGTGACAGTGATAGTTCTTCTGCAAAAAAACCTAAAATTACTCAACTGACAGCAACACTTGCCTTTGACAGTTTAAGCTCTTTTTCCACCTCAGCAGAAACACTGAAAAGAAAGAATAGAAGTGCTTGTCTTTTAACTGGTGGCAAAAAACGTAGGAAGTCTGAAAAACGTGATAGTCTTAGAAAAAGGGAGGTGTCGGAGGGGTCTGAATCTGTTGAATGTCAGCTGGTCCCAGAGAAATCTGTTGATGGAAAAACTGCAGCTGATGGCTCGCCATGCAACGGTTTTGTGAATAATGGTTACGAATGTACATGTTTCACACAAGAAGGTAAAAGCAAGTCGTGCTGCTCCACTCCCTGCCTGTACCATGACCAACTAAAAGGCTACCATTGTTACTCAGGTGAGACAATGATACAGTGCTCACCCCAGTACTCACTCATCACAGTTGAAGGAAACAGATGTCAAGACGATCACCCCTGTGCCACATACGACAAAGACTACTACTGGTGTTACATAGACGACAATTCCTGGGAATTTTGCAGCCCCCCGCTGTGGGCAAGTAGGACTCAAGATGGAAAGTACTGCCGCAGTGACTACGCCTGTGCCAAATACAAAGAAGAAAAACCGTGGTGCTACACGGACGACGATAACAACTGGAACTATTGCTGTACTACTGACGACTACTTCTCAACTGTCAATCACAAAACTTGCAATCCTGATAAGCCATGTGGTTACTATGGCAAAAATTACCTGTGGTGCTACACCACTGATGGCAACTGGGATTATTGTTGCAAAGAGTTCAAATAGAGATTGTTGTGGGACAACATTGATTAATGCATTAATAACTAAAACAGGTATTCTGCAAAACCGATTTACATGTTTAATTGCTTTAACACTTACTAACCTTGAAACTCTTTTTTATATCAAAATAAAAGCAGCGAAGGGACTCTTAAGTTTGGATTTGTAAAAAAACTTCATACAATGTTATAGTAGCACTAAACCCAGACAGCAACATAGTGTCAAAACAAATGTGCCCCGGATCTGGGAGACACTATGCTGCTGTCTGGGTTTAGTGCTATTATAACATTGTTTGAAGTTTAGAAGTTACTGCCAGTGAATTCAACATAGCTGCAAAAAAAAGAACAAAAAGAAAAGAATGAATGAATAAATAAATGAAATGAAAACCAGCTGTAGACATAACGGTGTTATAAAATTATTCTAACATAGAGTGATTCAACTGAAACTCTGCTCATTAACATTATAAAATGAACATGCATTTCGTAATAATAATAAAATACATTATACGTGATGCTCCAGGGTCTTCATTTCACAGAGTGGACAAAATAAAGGAATCAACTGGTAGAGTCCAAATTAAACCAAATAAAAATGGAGAATTTTGAGTGCATTCAAATTTTGGGTACTGACTCAACTTGACTCAAACATGCAGTGAATGCATATTTTATTCTTTATATTACAGTAATGTAGTGACAAACTGCTATTCAGTATCACATGTAAAAGATTTGAACTTATCCACAGAAAAAGCTTCCTCAGTGTAAACACAATTGTTGACTCAACTTGACTCAGTAAAGTCATCTGGTTGTTATTTCATTATAACGTGTCAAGTTTAATTAAGTGATGATTGACCATTAGTGATGATACCTGCTGTTAAAAAATCACTGAAGGAAAGATGAACAAGAACAGAACATATACAGCAAATAACAGAACACATTGAATCTCTCAAAATCTCACCAGAGGGCGATAAAAAAAACTCCATTAAACAGCATTACTATCTTCACACAGTTTCAATTTATTTCATGAACAAAAGGTTTTTTTGAGAATAACAGTCAATAGTTATTAATAGTGTTTTGTTAAAAAAAGGTTAGATTTCAAGTCACCATAGTGTCACCAAGGTTTTTATAAATACAATGTTACAATGGGCAAAGAAAGACTAACACTAAACCAAAATTTTGGTGATTAGTGTTTCCTTTAGTTGGGCACTTGGGTCTTGAGGTTTAGTGTTTAGTGTTAGTGTTCTTTGCCCATTGTAACAGTGTATTTATAAAAACCTTTGTTGGAGCAAAGGAAGATAAGATAGAATTAGAACAGGTGATGTGCCCTTACAAAACAAAAATATATTGCAATATTCTATAATTTATATTGCAATACATTAGAAAATATATTTCAATGTATCAGAAACTTCCTCATATATTTGAAAATATATAGCAATATATGGATGGACAACCTAATGCTATATATTGATTCAGATATTAAAATACATTGATATACAAACAAAACTGTGTTACATTATTGCATGTATGTTTATTGAAACAAAGTATTTTTTTATGAGTTAAGCAAGCTCATGCATAGGTTTACAGAGAGGTTGATTAACAATAGTCCAAATCAAATTTGGCATGACATTCATTATATTTTACATTTTATAGCCATATGGATGGACCATATATGGCTATGTATTGATTCATATATTGTAAAATGGAGATGAGAGTATTATAAATTAAATTATCATTAACAGCAGCAATTACAAAAAAAATTTTTGAGTCCACTTTTTATTCCCCCACATGACATTTCATCCTCAACATTTTATTCCTCCACATGACATTTCATCATCAACATGACATTTCAGTCCTCTCAGGTCACTGTCCCTTCAGTGTCACAGTTCATGAATACATCGTCTCACCTTCTCTGTGTGTGGTTGTGTTGGAGGCGTGGTTTCTGATTGCTGAACACTCTGATCACTTCCACCTGCTGCACTCATCACCTGGGCTATTTATACGTGTGTCTCACTCAGCCTTGTTGTCAGACTGTTGCAGTTTGTCCGGTGGTTCCTGTCTGTTTTGTGTGTTCCTGGTCGTGGTTCTTCGTTCCGGATTTCTGGATCCCTCTGGTTCGGTTTGCCCATTGCGTCCCTGCGTCGCTGTTTTGAGTGGTGTTCTCTTCAGCCTGCCTTTGCCTGCTTCAGTCCTGCTTCATTCGTCTGTGCTTTGTCCAGCGATCTGTCCTAACTAGTGCTGTCAAACGATTAAAATATTTAATCGCGATTAATCGCATTAATGCCATAGTTAACTCACAATTAATCGCACATTTTTATTTATTCTAAATGCCCCTTGATTTCTTTTTGACCCATTATTTTTTCTTATTTTAATGCTCTTATCAACATAGAAAAGTGGATCGGCTTGCTTTGTTCAAATGTTTGTTTTATTGAAAACAACATTGGCATACTGTAGTGTTCGATTTCACACCAACATTCTCACTTGAAGCAGTCATTCACTCTTGGAGCAAATAATCGCTCACACAATGTAACACTGTCCATCAATAAAAGGGTGAAAAAAATACTTTGTTGCACAAACAGCCCCTTCAACAGCCCTTTCTAAGGGATCAAAACAGGGTGATACAAAATAAAATTACAAAGTGCACATGCAAGGTAAACTAGGACTCCGCCTATAGTGCAGTTAAACCAGGGGTCGCCAACTAGCGGACTCCGGTCCGAATATGGACCGCGAGATGCGTCCATCTGGACCGCGAAGCCTTTTGACGTAATGAAACCGTTAACGTTGCAATGCTCATTGTTACTACGTTCAGACCCAGACGCGCGGTCAAGCATGCAGTGAAGAAGAGGCTGATGGTGCGCTCACACCGGACGCGAATGACGCGACATGCACGCCGCTTAATTCACGCCGCAGAATGTCTATTTGCGTCTTTGCATTGACTTAAATCACTCGCGCAAAACGCTTCATTCGCGTCCGGTGTGAGCGCACCATCAGAGCAGAAAGCAGCGCTCAAGACAAGCACTTTTAGTTGAAGACCCCTGAGTTAAACCATGGCTTAATACGTTTCTCATTTCGGCGTCTCACGCTTGCCATCCACGTCTACTCTTTTAATGGCCCAAACGAGTGCGGGCAGCCGCAGCGTGCCTGATGTTTTGTTTCCGGTCTAGCTACATCCGGAGTGGTGTTGTAGTTTTTCTAACGTTACTAGTTGTTGTAACACCATGTGAAAAAACTACAAAGTTTGTTAGACCAAAAAGAACGTTAATCTCGCGATAAAAAAATTAACGCCGTTAAAATAGGTTTGCGTTAACGGCGTTAATAACGCGTTTAACTGACAGCACTAGTCCTAACTCTACTGTGAACCTGAGTATAATAAATACCTGTTGTTGAACTCGCTATTGGATCTTCTGCCTTTTTCCGGTCACCAGACGTAACATTCAGCTGCTGCTTTTGAAATAAACCTCATTCAGTTACTGTGAACTATATTGATGTCTTATTCAATCTATTATATTTTAAAATATATGACAGACATTGTACATTAGATTATTTCATATTTACCATGTGTACAATATATAATATGATAACTATATATAATATTATGTAATATAAATCAATATATTTAAGACATATGTTCCCATATAAATCTGATTATATTATCTTGTACATTGAGGTATATTATCACATATAATTTTACATATATATATATATATATATATATATATATATATATATATATATATATATATATACAATGGCTCTTCCAATATATAATTTCATATAATGAGGGATATATTTCAATATACATAACAATATATTATATAGTATAATAATAGCCTATGTATTTATTCAATATATGAAAACTGCAATAATTGCAGTATTGTCCCATATATTGCAATATATAACTTGCATATATTATATATTATTATATAATATATCATATGATATATTACTATGTAAATCTCACAATATATGGAGACACATGAAATATATTGTCATGTAATATATTGAGAAATATATTTTTGTTGCGTAAGGGCAAGCACAACTTCATTCCCTGGACTAAAGGTGAACGTGGTATTTTGGTTGTTAGGACATACCAGCGACGTGCCACAATAACGTCGCCACAACGATTATGGGAATCACAAAGTTACGTCGCTGGACCGTTATATGGACGAATATGGTCCGGTCCGTTTACGTCTTCACAACGTAACTGTGTTAGCTGGGTTGTGTTTTCTTCAAGGTCATAACATTTAAGTTTGTTTCATAAAAAGGTGGATTGTCCTCATATGAATCCGAGAAGTAAGAAGTGATAGTTGATCTAGTTATTAAAACACAGTCTTCATTGTGCGGCTCTGTTTATAAACTCACTTTACGACACAACTCCCTAAAATGGCCGTTAAACTGTAAAGATTAAGTTTAATATGATCGCACACAGAAAACACTGGACAATAATATGACATGATATCAGAAGCTGATGAATGAACTTACCGTAATGTGATATTTATGGCCGTTTTTAACTCCTGGAAATGTGACTTTACATATCGTCAGAATCGAGTCTTTCCTCTCGGTTTAGACTCTCAGGTGTTTCCTCAGAACGCGCATGCGCAGGAGGCCTCAGGTGTCAACAACACATAAACCCCGCCCATCTCTCTTCTTCTTCTTCTTCTTCTTCTTCTGTTTTATGGCGGTTTGGCAAACCAACTTAAAAAGGTGCATTCCCGCCACCTACTGATCTGGAGTGTGAAGCTCACATATAGGCTACTTAATCATCTCTTTACCTTAAAAAAAAAAAAAAAAAAAAAAACAATATTCAAATTCTATCCATTATTCCAATCCTTTTTAAATACTTCAACATTATTTCATATACCCTTGATTGCATTAACCCATTTCCTAATAGCACCTGCATCGATATATTATTTATTCCTATCATTTCTAATTCATGAGATAACTGAGATCTTTCACTTTCATATGCAACACATCTTAAAAGATTATGCTCTACCGTTTCTGGCAGACCACATTTGTCACATTAACCATTTTCATGTTTCCCCATCCTTTGCAGACTGTGATTTAATGTTGTATGCCCTATTCTCAATCTTGATATGATCACATCCTTCCTTCTATTGCCATACCTTATCCTTTCAGCACCAACACATCCCTGAACCTGATATAAATGTATTCCTTTTTGATCACAATCCCAATTTTTTTGCCATTTCTTTCTTACTTCAATCTTTATTAATCTCTTCATTTCAGCTTTACTTATTGAGACCGTAAATTCAACTTGATTTTGTTTCAGGGCTTTCTTTGCCAGCTGGTCCACTTCCTCATTCCCTTCCACTCCTACATGTGCCGGCACCCAAAGGAAATATACCATTATACCCAACTGCCTTACTCTGTACAAACACTGTAATATTTCATATATTACGTCTTGTCGTGCTTCAGATTTTCCACTCTGTAAACTTTTAAGGGCAGCCATTGAATCTGAACATATCACTGATGTATTAGGTTGCACCTCCTCTATCCACTGTAAAGCTATACATATTGCAATTAATTCGGTAGTATATACTGAAATATGATCTGATACTCTCCTTGCGATTTTGACTTTAAATTTAGGTATATACATAGCTGCTGCTGTTCTTCCAGATTCTGGTTCTTTAGACCCATCAGTATATGGGCCCTATCTTGCACCCAGCACAATTGACTTTGTACACCGACGCATGTGTCATTCCTATTTTGCACCCGCGCAAAGCGCGCTTTTCCCTCCACAGAAGCACGTCGCTAAACTAGTGAATGAACTTGCGCTCCCTGGGCGGTTCAGCGCAAAAAAGGAGGCGTGTTCCGGCGCAAACAATCCCTGGTGCTATTTTGCTGTTCCATTAAACAATTGCGCCACTGACCAGAAAAAACCTAGTCTAAAGTCAGTGGCGCGTTGCGCGTTGTTCATTATGCTATTTTAAGGGCGCATGCTTGACCATAATGTATAGCGTGCACAACGCGCATACACTTTGCTCATGTAACCTACACAGATGCAACAGTTATTTTTGCAAATCATAAATTGTTACACTAAAAAAATATTAACACATGAGATGACGGAAATCATTGTGGTGTGCCACGAAGATGTGAAAAAATAGGCATAAATCTAGCTTACAAATGATTCAGGCTAATTGTAATAATTAAGGATAAGACCTGTTTGCCCAATAGTGGCAAGACATATATGTATATAAGGACATCTGACAAATTGGTTTGTCCGTCAAGAACCAGGAAAAAAAATCGACTGAAAAACTGAAAAAACTGAAAGACTGAAAAAAAAAAAGACTGTGAAATCACCTTTACCATAATGTACAACATTACAACTTCACTTCTCTGTCTTTCACTGCTCTTACAAGAACATCAGTCTCCTCGGCTGTGAACCGCTCCTGGCGTGCGCCTGGTAAATACGCCATAATAATAGCAATCCATAATGGAACTTGCGCACCTGCTTATAAAGGGAATGTTGGATGACGCTCGGATTGGTTTATTCACGTTACGCCCAAACCACACCTATGAATAATGAAGCTACTTCAGACCAACCCATTTTAGATTTGCGCCGGGCGCAAGAGCCATTTATCCCGCCGGGAAAATAGCAACAGCGCCGAGACCCGCCCACAAAGTTACTTGCGCTTCGTGCTTTGACACTTGCGTTTCAGATCGTTAAAATAGGGCCCAAAATCTGTAATACTGAAAAATATTTTTGATTAATATATTGTTGTATCATTGTTACTGTTGAAATGTTTATATCCTTATTTTTAATCTCATTATGTATATCTAGATCAACTAGTGGCATTTGAAACAACCATGGAGGAATTGCAGGAATCGCCACTGATGGTGCAATCTCATAAACATTCAATCCCATATTCTGTGCCTCCTTCCCAACAGTCCACCCAAAACTTACTTTTTCTTTATATTCATACTCCCAACATTCTTTTAAAATTTTCTTAACTGGATGACATTCTAAATGACCCTTTACTCCAGTCCAGTATCCCATCTTCAATTGAAGTCTGCGTAATTCTAGAGGCATTTCTCCTGATTCTACCTGTAACGCTACCACTGGAGATGATCTCACTGCTCCGCAACAAATTCTCATTGCTTGAGATTGTATTGCCTCAATCATTTTAATACAAGTTTTACTTGCCGAGCTATACACCATGCTACCATAGTCAATGTTAGATCTTATTACTGCTTTATATATTCTTTTCAATGACTGTCTACTTGCCCCCATTCTACTCCTGCTAAGCACCTTAATATGTTTATCCCTTTTTTACATTTTTCTATCATTTTCTGCATATGTATTCTGAAGTTTATTTTTGAGTCCATCCACATTCCTAAATATCGAACTACATTTACTTCTTCTAACTGATGCCCATACATTTTAATATTCATAGATGGTTTAACTTTCTTATTCGAAAAACATAACACCTGAGTTTTTGCCACAGAAAATCTAAAACCCCATTTCTTTGCCCAATTCTCAACCTCATTTACTGCATTTTGCATTTTCTTTTCTACATAAGCAACATTTATCCATAAGCCCCCTTATCCATAAAGCTCCATCATCCGCATACAATGACCTACTTACTCCCACATCCACATTAGAAAAAATGTAATTTATCATCAAGTTAAAAAGAATAGGACTACTTACACTTCCTTGAGGAGTACCATTCTCTATAGGATATATGAATATGAGGACCCCACTCTTACTTGAATTGTTCTTCCATACATAAAATTCAAGATCCAATTATACATTTTCCCTTCTATCCCCATACTATCTAACTTCATTAATATACCCTCCTTCCAAAGCATGTCATACGCCTTTTCTACGTCAAAAAACACACCAATTACAACCTCTTTACTAACTTGTGCTTTTCTTATTTCGTTTTCCAGACATAATACTGAATCCATGGTATTTCTCCCTTTTCGAAATCCACTCTGATAAGCTGATAAAAGGTTATTGCTTTCTATAACATACAACAATCTATTCATAACCATTCGTTCCATTAGCTTACACATGTTTGATGTCAATGATATTGGTCTGTAATTGCTGGTCTGAGTATTATCCTTCCCAGGTTTTGCTATTGGTACAATAACTCCATGCTTCCATGCTTCTGGCAAAGTCCCTGTCTCCCATACCATATTAAAAAGTTTTAGTATCATACTCAATGACATATCTGATAAATGTTTAACCATCTCATTACATATATCATCTTTACCAGGGGAAGTCTGTTTAACACCTGCCAAAGCTCTCTTCATCTCAAACAATGTAAAATTAGAATCTAATGTACCTCCTGCTGGTATTTTTTTTTTAAATATCTTAATATTGTCCTTCACACTCTGTTCCCTATACTTCCTCATATCATCTGGCATATTTGCGTTACTGTGTACCTTTACAAATGATTCCACTAGCATCTCTGCTTTATCGCTATCTGTTACCGCAATTTTATCATTATTTGCTAAAACAGGTATATTATTTTTCCTCTGAATCCCTCCCATCTTCCTAATCATACCCCATAACTCATTAATGTCTATTTCTTCCCCGATGCTATTACAAAATTCTCTCCAATAATTTCTCTTTGATACTCTAATTTCTCTCCTCACCAATGCCTGAGCTCTCTTATAGCTTATATAATCATTGAACACTAATGTTTTCCTTGCTTTCTTAAGAGCTTTATTTCTTTTTTTATTTCTTAATTCACTACATCTTTCATTCCACCATGGAACTGCCTTTCTTTTCTTGGTATTTTTATTTTTTCCAATTACCTCCTCTGCTGTATTCCTAATAATTTCATTTATTTTTTCATTTAACATCTCTGTGTCTCCATTCACTTCATTTAATTCATCCATTTTATTATTACACAATTCTTTAAACATATCCCAGTTGGCATTCTTCAACTTCCACCTTGGATTACTCTCCACTACTGCTTGAGTTACATTCACCCCTATTTTAAAAATTATTGAAAAATGGTCACTTCCAATTGTGCTTTGATTCATTATGCTCCATTCACATTTCCCTGCCAAGTTTTCAGACATTAACGTTATGTCCAATGCAGAATCATGCCCACGAGTAACATCTATTCTTGTATCACCCCCATCATTACCACAAACTAATCCTCCCCAATAAAGCATTTCTTCCACCACCAGCCCATTAAAATCTGTTCTAGCACTCCCCCACAATGAATTATGTGCGTTAAAATCACCACACCATATCACTTTGCTTCCTTTATTCCCTCCAATACTTTCCAGTACATTCTTATTTAACTTCTCACATGGATTATAAAAATGTATCACTTTTATACTTTGATTCCCTTCCCATATGTCCACCACCACTACCTCTTGTTCTATATCAACTTCTACCTTTCTAAACCCAATTCCTTGTTTAATAAATGTAGCTACCCCACCACCATTCCCTTGTTTTCCATCTCTCCTTATTATTGTATACCCTTGTATTATAAAATTCAACTGTGGTTTGAGCCATGTTTCTTGCACACAAATTAAATCAGGGCCATTTTCTTGATTTGATATAAATTTCTTAAATTCTTGCCCATTAGCAATTAGACTTTGAGCATTCCACTGCAGTATTAATATTACCATTAAGATCCACCACATCCTGATTGCGTGTTTGTTATCTGTACTTTTAACTTCTCATTAATCATGTCTACAGTTATTCCTTCCATCTCTAAGTACTTTTCAGCTGCTTTGATTATTATTTTGATTCTTTCTGTCCGACTTTCTGTTTGTGCAGAGCAGTTCACAACTTCTGCCATGAATGATACAAATGCCACTTTGTCTGCAATCTTTGATGTCTCATTAACTTCCCCCTGTTCATCGTTCATAATTTTTCCTTGAGGAATTGATACCGTAATACTTGCTACTTCGTTATTTTTTCCGACTTTCTTTAGTGCTTCCGCATATGATATTCCTTCCTCTACTCTGACGTTCTGTACTTGGACTGCGTGTTTCCTCACCTTACATCCTCCATATCCCGCACTGTGATCACCACCACAATTACAGCACTTGGGAGAAACGTCTTGTCCACACTTGCCGTACTCATGCTCACCCCCGCATCTCGCGCATCTCTGTTTACCCCTGCCGCTACATGTCCATACTTTTGGCATTTATAACATCTTAGCGGAGGGGGGATATATGGTCTTACCATGTAACTCACAAATCCTAAGAACACTCTACTAGGTAGTTTCTCTTCATCAAAGTTAATCATCACTGAAAAACTGTCAGTTTTCTCATTGTTTCTATTGCATGTCAATCTCTTAACGTCTAACACTGCTGCTCCAGTTAAACCTTTCTTAATCTTTTCTACTGGAACATCTGGGGAGATACCTGAAATAACTCCTTTAACCCATTTTTTTTCTTCTGGGATCGAACATATCACTTTTTGCCTAGAGCTGTTCTTTGTTGTTTGTTATCTTTACAAAATAACATCAATCTACCATCCCTGAATGTCTTAACACTTTCGATCGTTCCGATCATTTCCTTAATAGCTTTAGAAAGCTTCAACGGATTAATGGCATTACTAGACCCAGCAGCAAATTTCATCACTACCTTATACTCTTCTTTTATCCTTCTTGCCACATAATTTCCTTTCTCACTATCAGTTTCTGATACCTGACCACTATTTTTCTTTCTTTTCCTGTTTACTACTACATTCCATTCACCTTTCCCATTCCCTCCGCTGTCCGCGCCAATCATTTCATCCTCCATTTCCGGATCACTACCGGAATCAACACCACTTCCTACCATGCACGCTCCAGTCACAGATCAGCTGTTGCCAAACCGCCTCGCGAGAGTCCCCTCTACCGGTCAGCCACGATCCAACAACAACCCTTCACTCTTACCCTTCCTTCGAGCTGTGTCAAATGACCCGCCCATCTCTCATTCTCATTCATTATTTATATTCACTGCACTTCCAGTTTAGTTATCATTTGTTTCACTGAAATTCTTTATAAATTAATGTTTTTGTCATTAATATACACTCCACATTTCTTTACATTTCCCTCACAATTATCTGTAATTGTTTTATTAATGTAAAATAGTGTATTACAATCTCTGATGTCTTTTGTTTCTATTTATGAATGTTTATCTATATTGAATTTAATTTCTCCAAGAGGAATCTCTATTCTGTCGTTCATTTGATGGTGTTTGATATTAACATCTGAATGTTTAGTGATTTTAAGTCACATCTGCTAAGTGAATGAATGTATTAAAGCTTTCTGTCCTTTTCCTCCATGTTAGGATTCTTGTGTTTGTTCACATTGCTGAGAGAAATCAATAACATGAACACAATATAATTTCTTTATCGCAGGTCAACAACAAACTGAACTGAACACGAGCCGAGAACTAGTGATGGAGAAACTGAGCTTTTCCAAACTCCGAATCAACTGAACCGATTCATTGACTAAATGATTCACTCTTGTGAAGCGCTCGAGACACGCTGGCGACCCCTGCTGGTCAAAACTGTGACACTGCAATGAGAACTCAGACCAAACATGTGTGATGAGACTCTTTATAACACAACTTTATTACATTACATATAATCCACCATTAAATATGAAGTGTCTGGTTAATTTGTGTTATTTTATTCATTTGTAGAGCTTGTTGTGTGTGTTTTGTAGGCAGGCCTTGGAGACAATTCACTTTCACTCATGTTTTATTATGCATGTTTACTGAAATTCATTAAAACTGAACCGACATGATAAAACTGATCCGATCTGTTAAACTCATGTGTGATGAGACTCTTTATAAAACAACTGCACGTTTTCATGAAAGTGCAATTTATTACATGTGATCTACCGTCTGTATAATTTGTGCTTGTGTTTGTGTGTTTTAGGGCTTGGAAGCAATTCACTTTCAATATTTCTATGAGAACCCATGATCCAGTGTCTTTTGAAGTTTTGAAAATCTACCAATTGCTTGTGGAAATTGCACCAAAGCTATTAAAAAAGCAAGTAAGCTGATTAGATTAGATTAGATTAGATTCAACTTTATTGTCATTACACAAGTACAAGTACAAGGCAACGAAATGCAGTTTAGGTCTAACCAGAAGTGCAATAGCAGCAAGTGCAGGATATACAATGGATGCGTAAGTGCAGGACATGGATATGTACTGAATATGTATAAATATGTATAAATAGAGAGACGTTATTACTATAAACAGAACTGAATTTACAGGTGAATATGTACAGTGAATAAATATACAGATGGCTATTACTATAAACAGAATTTACAGGTGAATATGTACTATGAATACAATATACAGATGGCTATTACTATAAACAGAATTTTACAGATAGAGGTATACAATAATATGCTAGGCTAATATGAGGAATAGCAGTGGATTAGGGTAGTGCAATAAATTATGGACAGAGCTATCCGGAAAAAAAAAAGTGTAAAGTGCAGTGGAAAGTGGTTGCATATTACAGTTAAAAGTACAGTGCAAAATGCAAATGTAAACATTGGTACTATAAATACAGTCGGCAGTGCAAATGAGCATAATCCAGTTAAGATGTGGCAGTGCAAGATGCATATGTAAACAGTTGTTACTGTGATAAACAGTCGGTAGTGCAAATAACAAAGTGAAGGAAGATGTGAGGTAGGAGAGTTATCAGTTTATGAGGGAAGTGGATCAACGGGGGTTTGAGTTCAATAAAGAGACAGCTCTGGGGAAAAAACTGTTCTTTAGTCTGCTGGTCCTGGTCCGGTGGATCCTGAAACGCCTGCCGGAGGGCAGGAGAGAAAACAGTCTGTGGGCTGGGTGAGAGGAGTCCTTGAGGATGCTGCGAGCTCGATGCAGACAGCGTTTCCTCTGGATGTGTTCGATGGCAGGCAGTGGAGTCCCTGTGATGCGCTGGGCAGTTTTCACCACCCGCTGCAGTGCCTTGCGCTCCGCAACAGAGCAGCTCCCATACCATACTGCCACACAGTTGGTCAGGATGCTTTCTATTGCGCAGCGATAGAAGTTCACCAGGATAGCCGAGGAGAGCTGATTCTTCCTCAGTGTCCTCAGGAAGAAGAGGCGCTGGTGAGCCTTCTTGACCAGGCTGGAGGTGTTGGTCGTCCACGACATGTCCGCCGAGATGTGGATCCCCAGGAACTTGAAACTGGAGACACGTTCAACAGCCATTCCATTGATGTGGATGGTGTCGTGTGTGCCTCTTGACTCCTTCCTGAAGTCCACGATGAGCTCCTTCGTTTTGGTGGTGTTGAGGAGCAGGTTATTATCAGCGCACCTTGTGGCCAGGTGCTGGATCTCCTCCCTATAGGCAGTCTCATCGTTGTTGCTGATGAGCCCAATCACCGTAGTGTCGTCCGCAAACTTGACGATGGAATTAGATCCATACACAGGCTTGCAGTCGGCGGTGAAGAGGGAGTAGAGAAACGGACTTAGCACACAGCCCTGTGGTACACCAGTGTTGAGTGTGATGGATGTGGAGCAGGTGAATCCTGAACGAACATTCTGGGGTCTGTCAGTTAGGAAGTCCAAAATCCAGTTACACATTGAAGTGTTGATGCCCAGGTCTCCAAGTTTGGCTATTAACTTGGATGGGATGACAGTGTTGAATGCTGAGCTGAAGTCAACAAACAGCATGCGTGCATACGTGTTCTTATGGTCCAGATGGGTGAGCACAGAGTGCAGTGCCATGGAAACGGCATCCTCTGTGCTCCTATTGCTGCGGTAGGCAAACTGGTGTGAGTCCAATGTGGATGGTATAGAGTCTTTTAGGTGTTCCAGGACCAGCCGCTCAAAGCACTTCATGACGATGGGTGTGAGTGCTACAGGGCGGTAGTCATTAGGGCACCTCGGGTTAGAGTGTTTCGGCACTGGCACAATGGAAGTGCGTTTAAAGCATGTCGGTACAGCTGCTTGGGCAAGAGACAGGTTGAAAATGTCTGTAAAAACCCCAGCGAGCTGCTCCGCACATGCCCTGAGCACACGTCCAGGGATGTTGTCTGGTCCAGCAGCCTTGTGTGCGCTGATCCGGCTCAGTGCCTTGCAGACATCTGTGGAGGAGAGTGTGATTGGTGGGTGGTCAGCTGAGGGTTTGAGCTTGGTGGCAGTTTCTCTGTTGTCTCTTTCAAAACGAGCATAAAAGTAATTTAGCTCGTTCAGGAAGTTGACATCAGTGGCTGCGGGGGTGGAGTGGGGGGGTTTGTAGTCACTGATGGCCTGGATGCCCTGCCACATGCGTCGAGGGTCAGAGTTGGAAAAGTGACCCTCTATCTTTAGCTTGTAGCAGTGCTTGGCCTTTTTGATGCCCCTCTTCAGGTTAGCTCTGGATGTACTGTAGGCTTGTGCATCACCTGATCTGAAGGCAGTATTGCGTGACTTCAGCAGGAGTCGAACTTCCCTGTTCATCCAAGGCTTCTGATTAGGGTATGTGGTGATCTGTTTCTGGGTTGTAACACTGTCGATGGTGGTATTGATATGATCCAATACAGAGGAAGTGAATGAGTCAATGTCCGTGTGAGCGCCACTGGTGGCTTGAGAAGCAAACATACTCCAGTCTGTGTTTAGAAACCTTTCCTGGAGTGTGGAATCAACCCCCGCAGGCCACACCTTGATGGTCTTTACTGATGGCTTCACACGGTTGATGAGGGGTGAATATTTGGGTGATAGAAACAAAGAGAGGTGGTCTGACTGTCCCAGGTGGGGGAGGGGTGTCGCAACGTAAGCGCCAGCCATGTTTGTGTAAACATGGTCTAAGGTTTTGTTTCCTCTGGTGTGGCAGGAAACATGCTGGTGAAACTTGATATTTCCCCTTAACCCTTGAACCCATAACATGTCTTATTGCGGCGTATAAACTCAAAATCAATCCAAACGCCACGGCAGGCTAAGACATGTGGGTTAACACTGAAGACGCGTCACGCTTAACCACTATAAAAGGTCTTTATTGCTCTATTATTGGCCGGTCCAGATAGCTGGTTCTAGTTTTAATCCGTACACGTCGTACCAGTCCATTTTTTTTCTGGAACAGTATCCACAATTCTTCCTGTAATCAAAGCATTTCGAGGTGCCATATCGTCCACTAGCACGACAAGATCTCCTGGAACAAAGTTTATTTTGGCAGTATTCCACTTCTGGCGCTCCTGCTCACCCTGCCGCCATGATCCAAAACCCGATAATATCTGACTCTGCTGCAACCATATCATCCACGGACAGGACACCCTTTGGCACTTGAGCCCTAATACCTTCCATCTGGACCTGTAGCTCTTTCTCCAGCTGCTCAGCACCTAGGTCCGATTCAGAAAGGGTTTCGATCAGCAGCTTTCGATGTCGCACCAGAGACAGAAGCAAAGTCTTAAACTTAAGAAACCAACCAACAGCCCTTTTAAGATGAAGCCAGGAGGAAAAGTAGCCGATAAGCTTCTCCACTGGACTGACCTGCTCAACTTGAGCAGCGTTCACCATCACAGCCTTGACCTCTGGGTCTCCAACAAGAGGGTCTTCCAAGGTCTCAGGATTTTCGGGCCACCTGCTCTCAGGCTCATGCAGAAAGTCAGGACCGTTGAACCACGCACCAGTCTTTAGCAATGACTGAACCTTAACACCTCTAGTGGCTAGATCCGCAGGGTTGGTTGATGTATTCACGCATCTCCACTGGGATACGTTAGACACCTTCAATATTTCAGACACTCTGTTTGCTATGAAGATTTTAAATCTGGATGTCTCGTTTTTTATGCTGTCCGTCCAAAAGACTGACTCTTGGAGGTCCATTTGCAGCTCTTTCCTCCACAACTTGTCCATCCTGCTAGCCACCACTGCGGCAGTCAGCTCCATACGGGGAATGGTGACAAGCTTTAAAGGAGCTACTCGTGCCTTTCCCATTACAAATGCACTGTGAGTTTGCCCACTATCATCGTGGAGCAACAGATAAGTCACAGTCCCAAATCCTTCCTCACTTGCGTCTGCAAAGTGGTGAAGCTGAGCAGAGACAAGACGACCACAGTCCAAAGGTTTTAAGCACCTACTGACCTCCCAATTTTCAAGGTCGTGAAGGTCTTCCAGCCAAGCCATCCATTCTCCGGCAACAGAAGAGGGCAAAGGATCGTCCCATCCCAAACATCTCCTGCAAAGGTCTTGGAGGATTTTCTTGGCGGACAAGACAACAGGTGCCAAGAAACCAAGAGGGTCGTAAATCGAACTAACCACTGACAATATTCCTCTTCTTGTGAGAGGATGGTTTTTGAGGGTGATTTTAAACTTGAACGAGTCAGATTTAACACACCACTGTACCCCCAAAACACTTTCTACAGGCAAAGCGTCGCTATCCAAATCCAGATCTTTCACCTCTTTGGCTCGCTCCTCCTGAGGACAGTGCGTCGATTATTAATCCATTTTGTGAGCTTGAAACCGCCTTCAGCACACAAAGACCTAAGCTCTCGACATAAGGACACTGCTTCCTCTTCAGAGCCAACCGACACCAAACAATCGTCGACGTAGAAATGGTGCAAGATGGTGTTAACAGCCATAGGACTGAAGCGCCTTTGATTGTCTTCAGCACACTTCCTCAGGGCGAAACAGGCACAACTAGGGGAGGAAGTAGGACCAAACAGATGCACCCTCGTTCTGTACTCCACTAGCTCCCGACTGCAATCTCCATCAGGCCACCACATGAATCTCAACAAGTCAGAGTCTTCAGCTGGCACTCTGACCTGATGAAACATGGCCTCAATATCTGCCATTAGCACCACAGGTTCTTTGCGGAATCTTGTGAGGACTCCTACCAACAAGTTTGTGAGATCTGGTCCTTGAAAAAGCTGTGAGTTCAAAGACGTCCCCTGAAATGTGACCCCACAATCAAAAACTACCCGCAGTTTTTTTCTTTTTAGAATGATACACCCCATGATGGGGTATATACCACACCCTTCCATCACAGCGGGTCAGTTGTTCAATTGGAACTCTCTGCGTAGCCATTAGCCAGCATTTCAGACATGAATGTAATGTAATCAGAGCGAAAAGATGGATCTTTATTCAAACGCCTTTTGAGACTCAATGCACGCTGTTCTGCAACGGTCTTATTGTTTGGCATTTTGAGATATCTTTGTCTTACCGGCAAACCAATACTGTAATGACCATCAATGAGCTTGACAGACTCTGAGACAGACTCAATTAAGCGCATATCCTCCCTTGACAGACCAGGTTGTTCATCCTGTAGAGTTTCCGGGAAATCCACCTTCAGCTGCCTCTCCCAAAGCTCATCAAGCCTCGCCACAGAGATCCGATTGACTGTGATGTCAGGCTGCAAACACTGATCACTGATCTGACAATCTCCTCGGAGCGGGCCATTCACCGTCCAACCCAGGATGGTCTTAATCGCATAAGGGCCCCCGTCCACCGCACAAATCACCTCCCACGGCTCCAGAGCTTGAGGGACGTTAGTGCCGATCAGAAGGTCCACATCAGCATCGATCTCTGGTATTTTTATGTGTCTCAAGTGCAGCCACCTTTGGAGATCTTTTGAGCATGGAATGTTACCTCGATGAACAGGCATACTCCGTTGTGTAAAAATCTCAGGCAGGCCACAAAAGTTGTCCGAATCCAGCCCGGCGACTTCCAAGTCTGACAACTTGTAACTGTCCACCACTTTCTCTTGTCCCATAGTTCTAAGGAGGATTCCCAGCTTCTTCCCTGTAAGATTGAGTCGGTTCATGAGTTGCTCTGTACAAAACGAGGCAGTACTCCCCGGATCCAAAAACGCATACATGACCAAAATCTCTTGCCCCCTTTTGGATTTCACCTGAACGGGCAAAATAGAGAGCGTACAGTCCTGCTTACCGGCCCCAGTCAAACCACTAGACTGAACAGACACCACAGCACCTTCTCTGGCCATTTCCAAGACACCATTGGCCTGAGTTGAACTCTTTTGTTTTGCTTTGGAGTGGATATGCAACAATGTAGGGTGCCTATAATTGCATACTCTACACATTAGACCTTTCCTGCAATCTTTACTCATGTGCCCAACGCACAGACATCCAAAGCACATACGATTCTCCTTCAAAAAAGAAATTTTTTCATCTTGTGTCCGTTTATCCAAAAGAAGGCAAACATCAAAAGAATGTCCAGCTCCACAAAACAAACAAACCTTCACTGGTGAGCTCTTCTCTCTTTTGTTCCCAGGCTCCACTTTCCTCTCAACAGGTGCTACAGTAGTGGCAAAACTACTGCCTCTAGCTTTTGAACTAGTTTGAGATTTGACAATTTTTGTTTCCTTTCTTCCTGTCACAGGTGCATCTTGTATATTTCCAAAAAGTGGGTCACTTGCTAACTTGACTTGCCTCTCCACAAACTCCACAATGTCTGAAAACGTAGCTCTACGACGAAACTTCTCTTGAACATCGCAAGCCACACTTCTCCAACGATCCCGCAGCTTATAAGGCAGCTTTTTCACAATAGTTTGCATATTTACAGGCACGTTCAGATCACTTACGGCGACTCCCATAGAGTTGCAACATTCCCGCAACAATAGACTGTAGGCCTGTAAAGCTTTGATATCTTCAGCTTTAACCATCGGCCATGAAAGCACCTTATCCATGTAGGCAGAGGACACTTTGAATGGATCACCAAAATGCCCCTGAAGTAATGACTTTGCCTTAGTGTATCCATGAGATGGAGGCAGATGTTGACAACTTCGGATCAAAGCCCTGGGCTGACCTTTCGTATACTGCTCGAGATAATACAAACAGTCCTCATGACTTTGGGTTCTCCCTTCAATATTATGTTCAAATCCCCTCATGTACGTTTGATACCGTAGTGGATCTCCGTCAAAAACTTGTAGGTCTTGCTTGGGTAAGAGAAAAAGTGATTGTTGTCCAACCAATAAAGATGTAATTAGATTTTGCCTTTCCAAAACTGTAAGAAAACGCTGATCAGGGTTACTCACTGTTACAGGTGCAACTTTATACTGAGAGCGAGTAGCTGATGGATGAAAAGCTCCGTCTAACGGAGTGGACAAACCAGCCCCAGTCACAGCAATAGGCACGGCAGCAGGCAGAGTATGCAGATTGGGTGGACCAGCCCCGGTCACGGCAACGGGCACAGCAGCAGGCAGACCAATTTTGTTGTGTGTCTTGGGCCTCACAGAAGCATCACCTGCAAGCAAAGCTTCACCTGAGGTCTCTGCAGCCGATGGCTGAGTATTGAACTTGGGCACAAATGTTGCAGCGTCATGGCTTAACTGTGTTCTCTTCCCTTTTTTCAAATAGGAATTCATCCCATCTGATTGAACAGAAACATGAGAAACACGAGATCCTTCTGAAGTCTTTAACACACTTACTTTGGCCATAGATGCTGCCAGCTCCATGTCCAGGTCCAGTTCCTCCTTCTTTCTCCTCAACAGCTCCTGCTGTTCCTCCAAGGCGTGCTTCCGACTCAGCAACTTTTGACGAGCCAAAAGAGCAGCTATTTCAGCCTCAGCCCTTAACCTGGATGATGATATAGTGGACATAGATTTACTCATCGTAGTACTGCATTTCTTTGACCTCACTGACACATTGGAAATGCTATCACTTGGCCTAACATCGTCCTCTACTGTATTTCCCATCACTTTAAATATACCAGCATCAATGTCATTGGAAACAATAGGTCCTAAACATGGGAGAACAACGCCCTCTGCTGGTGCTTCTGGCGCCTCCAACAGCCATTTATTCGTCTCCTCCACAAAAGCAGTTTTATGTTCTTTAACACTGTCAAACCAAGCATTTTGTTTTTCTTGTTCTTCAGGTGGGAGCATTGGAACTACAGCACCATGAAGATGACTTGCTTCATCAAACAAGCTCCATACATTTTCAAGACATGAACGCATTTTCTCAGCATTACCAGCACAGTGCATCAGATCTTTAATTTATTTTATTGCACCCTTAATCCTTCTTACTTTTGCTTGGAGTTCCTCTTGAAGCCTTTCCACCTTATGTTCAAAAGCCTTAGGTGTAAGTGTTATTTTTCTCTTATCACTTGCTTCTTTTACCACATCAAATCTGGTATTCTTCAACTCCGGGCCATTCACCGTCCAACCCAGGATGGTCTTAATCGCATAAGGGCCCCCGTCCACCGCACAAATCACCTCCCACGGCTCCAGAGCTTGAGGGACGTTAGTGCCGATCAGAAGGTCCACATCAGCATCGATCTCTGGTATTTTTATGTGTCTCAAGTGCAGCCACCTTTGGAGATCTTTTGAGCATGGAATGTTACCTCGATGAACAGGCATACTCCGTTGTGTAAAAATCTCAGGCAGGCCACAAAAGTTGTCCGAATCCAGCCCGGCGACTTCCAAGTCCGACAACTTGTAACTGTCCACCACTTTCTCTTGTCCCATAGTTCTAAGGAGGATTCCCAGCTTCTTCCCTGTAAGATTGAGTCGGTTCATGAGTTGCTCTGTACAAAACGAGGCAGTACTCCCCGGATCCAAAAACGCATACATGACCAAAATCTCTTGCCCCCTTTTGGATTTCACCTGAACGGGCAAAATAGAGAGCGTACAGTCCTGCTTACCGGCCCCAGTCAAGCCACTAGACTGAACAGACACCACGGCACCTTCTCTGGCCATTTCCAAGACACCATTGGCCTGAGTTGAACTCTTTTGTTTTGCTTTGGAGTGGATATGCAACAATGTAGGGTGTAATGACCTTCCCCTTTAATTTGCTTCGCTTTGCGCTACCACTAGAGGGAGCACTAACGTGTATAAGTAAACAGGAAACTAAGCAATGGCAGTGCACGTTTGTTCTCGAGCTAACATCAACTCGGGGAAAAATGGTTCAAACTTTTGTGTCCCTTTGGCAAGCAGAGCGAGGTATGTTAAGTTTGTTTCATGTATTTCTTTGGTAAGATTTGATTAATTTGAACAATGTTAAATGTGTAGTGAATGTTGGTTAAGTTTGTTTATGAATTTTTACTTTAAATATGTTTGTTTCTTTTGTTATTTTGTTTTCTTGTAGTTTTACGGTGCCATGTGCTGTGATGCTATTGTTATGGTGCAAAGAGAGAGAATTTGCAACAAAGAATTGAGACCATGAACACTTCAGCTATGAAGTTTATTGCATCTGAGTAAAAATAAAACAAGAGCACCCGTCAGAAACTCTCTGCCTCATTCTTCGACGCCAAGGGCCGCTACAGTAAAACTCGCTGCTTCACATGGCGTTTGCATCGCGTGGCTGCTGTTTCTTCGCATGAGTGGGGTCCGACGCTGCAAACAAAGCCTTCATCGATTCACTGTCGTGTGCATGCAACAGCAAGAGACTGTTTCCACGTAAGGACTGCAACATTACACAGTCAACTTGGAATGCTTTTATTCACGAAAGACTGAAGGTAATTGCAAACGAACATTGTTGTTACGGACTCATGGAAAAAAATTGTGATTTTTAGTGAAACTTTTTGAGATTTTGTGGCTTGTAAAAAAAAAAAAAAAAAAAAAAAAAAAAGATTTTGTAGTAAGTTTATAAATGAAGGGTGATTATTGATGAAGTTGAAGTTATGGATTTTGAGTATTCGTCTTACAAGTATTGACTGCCATAGTTAATGCTGGGTTTATATTTGTGGGATGCCTAACAAAATAAGTGTAAAGGGTTGAATGTCAATTTATAATTGTGTTGCATATACGATTTGACTGTTCCTGTTTGCTAAATTATTTGAGTGTCAATATAGATGTCTGATATGAGTAAATTATTGCTCTAAGTTTGTAGACAGACAAAATGGAAGACACCGTTGAACAAGCGGTAGCACAGGCAAGTCAAAAACCAGTTCCTGATAAAGATTTAAACATTTCTGCAGGAATGCAACCGGTTAGATCAAGATCAAGTTCTCGAAAAAGAAATCGTACAGAGAAAGGCCTAGAAATGCATAAACAGGAGGCAAAGAAGCATGAGAAAGCTTTTAACAAGGCTTATGACTTCTGGAAGCAGACAGCTAAGGAAACTAGGTCTAAACTGAAAGCTTTATGCACAGGTGAAGAGCTTGAACAAATTTTAAAGGACATTCAAAGTAGACACGATATAGTTACCCAGCATTATGCTCCCTTACTGCGTAATCAGACTACAACGCCTGAGATTGTCAAAAGAGTAGATGTATGTGCCACTTTGACTGCAGAAATCAGTGATTTGGTGAGCAAACGAATAGAAACTGTTGATGAAATCCATAAAAGGGAAGTCGTGAAAGAAAGAGTAAGGCAGATATTAAATAAAGACGAGTATGAATCTATCTTTGGTTACACCAATACAGATACTATAACCTCAGAATTATCACAGACTTCAGATTGCCTATTAACGACATCAGAATCCTCCTCCAAAGCTTCCAGTAAGCGAGCTGATGCAGAAGCAGACCTTGCAGCAAAAGTAGAGCAAGTAAAGGCTATGCAAGAAATTCACGATCAGCAGGCCCGATTACTTAAGATGGAGAAAGACTGGGAGCTGAACGAAGCAAGAATGCAAGCAGAGGTGAAACAGAAGGGAAAAGAGATGCACCTAAGACTTGAGGCAGAAAGGACAAAGTTGAAGGTGCTACAAGCAAAAAAGGAAGTTAAGGTAGCCGCAGCTCGAGTCAATGCCTACAATAATTGTGAGAGCGATCTTGAAGATGAGGAGGAGAGAGGAGATGCAACTCAGGCTGAATGGGGAGAGGCCGATAATAAATCCCAGCTGAATTCTGAGGTAAAGTCATTCCATTCTCAACAAGTGCTTCATAAGGTAAAGACAACTCAAGAGACTGAGAACTTAGCTCAAGTGTTAGCAAACTCCCTAAGCATAAGTCGATTACCTGTTCCAGAGCCAACGACTTTCACTGGGGATCCCTTGAAGTTCATTGATTGGAAAATGTCTTTTACAGCACTTATTGACCATAAGTTAATTCCATCGAGTGAGAAGATGTTCTACTTGAAAACCTATGTTGCTGGAGAAGCTCGTAAAGCTGTGGAAGGTTTCTTTTACAGAAATTCTGCAGATGCATATCAGGGTGCCTGGAAGGTCCTTGAGGAGAGGTATGGAAATCCATTCATTGTTCAGAGAGCTTTTCGAGAAAAACTCATGCGGTGGCCTAAGGTGGGAGTAAATGATCCTCTTTCTTTACGAGAGTTCACTGACTTTCTACAAGGCTGTGTTGAAGCTATTCCATATGTTAAAGGTTTGGCTATTTTGAATGACTGTGAGGAAAATTACAAACTACTCAAGAAATTACCAGAGTGGATTGTACGCAAATGGAACAAAATTGTGGTCGAAGAGCTGGACGCGACTGGTGAGTTTCCAGGCTTTAAGCGATTTGCAGAGTTCTTGCAGAAAGAGTCCAAGATGGCTTGCTGTCCTTTCACCTCTCCACTTCTAATGAGTTTCAAGGTTCCAGATGAGAGATTTCCCAAAAGAGCCAAAGCCTTCAACACAAAGGTTCAAGTTAAAGATTCACCAAGGCTAGAATTCAAGATAACATGTTCTGTTTGTAAGAGCGAAGCTCACAGCATTGTTAAATGTCCGACCTTTGCAGAAAAGCCCATGGATGACAAAAGGTCTTTTATTCGTGAGAACCATCTTTGTTTTGGATGTCTCAGAAAGGGCCATATTTCTAAGGACTGCAAAAGACGACATATTTGTGGCACATGTGGCTTGCGCCATCCTACCTGTTTGCATGAAGACAAAGGGTCTCTGAAGGTATCAAGAATGGATTTCACTCCTACAACAGTCCACACAAGTCAAGAAGTTCAAAGGGTTATGTCTCATGCAGTAACACAACGCGAGTCTGCTACCTCGAGCATTGTTCCGGTCTTTATTTCAACAGTTGAGGAGCCACATAATGAGATACTTACTTATGCTTTACTGGATACACAGAGTGACACAACTTTTATTTTTAAAGATTTTCTTGATGAGCTCCAAGTAAGCAGTCAAGCAGTGAAGCTGAGACTTAGTACTATGACGACCACAGATACAGTCACGGCAAGTAAGAAGGTTAGTGGGCTGCAAGTTCGAGGATTCCAAGGGGGAAAATGCATCAAAGTTCAGCAAGCCTATACATGTGACTTCATTCCTGTGGATAAAGCTTATATTCCAACCAGAAAAACTGCATTGCAATGGCCTCACCTCAAGCACATAGCCAATGAGTTGTCACCACTTCAGAGCTGTGATATAGGATTGTTGATTGGCTATGATTGTCCTTCAGCGTTGGCTCCCTTAGAGGTCATCATCGGCAATGAAAACGAGCCTTTTGCACAGAAAACAGAGCTGGGTTGGAGCATCATAGGCCTTTGTAATCCCCATCTGGACAGACAAGGAAGTCAAAGTTTCGTGCATCGAGTCTCTGCGAAAGAAATGTCAGTTCCATCAGCTAATGATGTCTTAAAGGTATTGGAGTCAGACTTCAATGAAAGGAGTTATGAGGACAAATATGTGTCCCAGGAAGATGTCCGTTTTATACGCATTCTTAGTGATAACATCAAACATAAAGAAAATGGACATTTTCAACTGCCCCTTCCCTTTAAGAGCAGCAGCCCTCCTTCATTACCTAATAATAAGAAGCTTGCTATGGTACGTTTACAGCACTTAAAGAAGAAGCTGAAGTCAAATCAACAGTATTATGATAAGTATAAGGCATTCATGGAGGAAATGTTCAGCAAGGGAGATGCCGAGTTGGCTCCTAGAATATGTGATGGAGAAACAGCGTGGTATATACCACATCACGGTGTTTACCACCCTCATAAGCCAGACAAGTTGAGGGTGGTATTTGACTGCTCTGCAAAGTTTTGTGGTATTTCTCTTAATGACACTCTCCTCACTGGTCCAGACTTAATCAATTCTATGGTGGGAGTACTTTGCCGGTTCCGGAGGGAAGCTGTTGCTGTTACATGCGATATCGAAAAGATGTTCCATCAATTCCATGTTCCTCCTGAGGAAAGAAATTACTTGAGATTCTTCTGGTGGGAGAATGGAGATTTGGAAGAAGAACCTCAAGAATATAGAATGACTGTACATCTTTTCGGCGCTGCTTCATCTCCGGGATGTGCCAACTTTGGTCTTAAATATCTAGCAGAGCAGTATAAATCTGAGTATCCCACAGCTTCGTCATTCGTGAAGAAGAACTTCTATGTTGATGACGGCTTGATTTCAGTCCCACTGATCCAGGAAGCGAAAGAGTTAATTGCCAAGGCTCAAACCTTGTGCAAGCATGGAGGGTTACGCCTTCATAAGTTTAATTCAAATGAGAAAGAAGTTCTACATTGTGTGGATTCTTCAGAGTGGGCAATGACTAACGAACCGCTTAACCTGAATCCTGAAGTAACAGGATATGTTCTTGGAATTCAGTGGTCTACGAAAGATGACACATTTAGCACGCCTTCAACACGTCGGGGTATTCTGTCCATTGTTGCTTCTCTGTTCGACCCTATTGGGTTTGTCGCGCCTTTTCTTCTGAAAGGAAAATGTATTTTACAGGAGCTGTGCCGTAGAAATGTTGGATGGGATGATCCTCTTCCTGATGACTTATTCCTACGGTGGGAGGAGTGGAAAGGTAGTTTTCAGGACTTGAAAGATTTCAGCATACAACGATGCTATCATCCACCATCTTTTAGTAACATCATCTGGACAGAACTGCACCATTTCTCGGATGCTAGCAACATAGGGTATGGTGCATGTTCTTATCTTCGATTCAAGAATGATAAAGACGAAGTATACTGTAGTCTTGTAATGGCGAAAGCTCGAGTTGCACCAACAAAGATCAAAAGTATTCCGAGATTGGAATTGTCCGCTGCCGTAGTTTCTGCCAGAATGAGTGTTATGTTAAAGGCTGAACTGGAAATGAAGATCGATCAAGAGTTCTTTTGGACTGACTCACAGGTTGTACTAGCATATGTTAACAATGAAGCCAGAAGATTTCATGTGTTTGTTGCAAATCGTGTCCAGCTAATCAGGGAAACCACAAGTCCAAGCCGGTGGTATTATGTTAATACAGCTGAAAATCCTGCGGATCACGTCTCTAGAGGTCTTCTTGTCTCAGATATATCCTCAACAAACTGGCTGTCAGCACCCACATTCCTGTGGAAACAAGATGTTTGTCCAACTCCTAACCCTTCAAATACTCTACTTGTAGGAGACCCTGAGGTCAGACTAGTTCAAGCTTTTGCGACCAAAGGAGGTGTTAATGCGGACTTTCTTGACCGATTCAGTCAATTTTCTTCCTGGAGAACCCTCATTAATGTCATTGCTAGAATAAAAAGGCTAGCCACAAGACATAAAGGTCTTAAGGGCGTTGTGACTGTGGAAGAATATGAAAGGGCATCTGAGGTTGTCATTAAGCTCATTCAACAACAGGCTTTTCCCCAAGAGTTCCGAGAAATTCAGGGAGGACACATTCTTCAGAGATCAAATTCGCTTTTCAATCTCAATCCGGTGTTGAAGGGAGGTCTTCTTCGTGTTGGAGGAAGGTTGAACCAGTCTTCTCTCAGTGAAGAGGTCAAGTATCCAGTCATTTTGCCAAAAGATAGCCATGTCACTAAACTCATTTTGACACACTACCATGCCAAAATTTGTCATCAAGGAAGCTATCAAACACTCATGGAGCTCAGAGCAAATGGATTTTGGGTTATCGGCGGCAGTAAATCCATAGCTAAGTTGATCTACAAATGTGTGCAATGTAGAAAGCTCAGACGGCCAGTAGAGGAGCAGCAAATGGCTGAGCTTCCAAAAGAACGCACTGAAGCTTCTGCTCCTTTCTGTTACACTGGTATGGACTGCTTTGGTCCATTTATCATAAAGAAGAGTCGAAAGGAGTGTAAAAGGTATGGTCTTCTGTTCACTTGCCTTTCTTCACGAGCTGTCCATATCGAAATGCTGGAGGATCTGTCGACAGACATGTTCATTAATGCTCTAAGGTGTTTCATCAGCCTCCGTGGAGCTGTACGTCAACTTTACTGTGATTGTGGTACAAATTTTGTGGGAGCGAGAAATGAGCTTCGTGAAGCTCTTAAAGAATGTGAGGTTAAGAGACTGGAATCATTTCTTTCTGAAAATCAGTGTGAGTTCATCTTCAACGCTGCGTCAGCTAGTCACTCGGGTGGTGTCTGGGAACGCCAAATTAGGACTGTGCGAAATGTACTGAATGCTACACTTTCTCAATGCCCAGGCAGACTTGATGACTCCTCCCTTCGAACATTGTTTTATGAAGCGATGGCTGTTGTTAATAGTCGACCATTAACTGTAGATGGAATAAACGACCCTAAGTCACTGGAACCCTTAACACCAAACCATCTTATCTTAATGAAATCCAAGGCCGCTCTTCCTCCTCCTGGAAAATGTGTGAAGGAAGACATGTATGCCACAAAAAGGTGGCGTAGAGTCCAGTACTTAATCGAACAGTTCTGGAGTCGATGGAAAAGAGAGTATCCCCTGAATATTTCCACACGACAGAAGTGGCATGTACCCCGACGTAATCTCAAGGTGAATGACATAGTCATCATCAAAGATGACATGTTGCCAAGGAATCACTGGCAGTTAGGTCGAGTTGTTGAGGTCATTCAAGGCAGCGATGGCTTAGTACGGCGAGTTAAAGTTCAAACAGGAGAACGAAAACTAAAGTCTAAGTTAGGGCATCACTCTAAATCTTCAGTCATTGAGCGACCAATTCAAAAACTAGTAGTTCTACTTGAGAGTGAATGATTCATTAGTGCAGGCGATTCTCTTGCATTAAACAAAGGTTAGCACAAGGATTTATATATTTATTTTTATTTGTGTTATGTAATTTTTTTTTTGTTGAAAAGGGTTTTGGAATTTAAAATCATGTTTGGGTTTGTGTTTATTGTAACATGATTTGGTGGGAGTGTAATGACCTTCCCCTTTAATTTGCTTCGCTTTGCGCTACCACTAGAGGGAGCACTAACGTGTATAAGTAAACAGGAAACTAAGCAATGGCAGTGCACGTTTGTTCTCGAGCTAACATCAACTCGGGGAAAAATGGTTCAAACTTTTGTGTCCCTTTGGCAAGCAGAGCGAGGTATGTTAAGTTTGTTTCATGTATTTCTTTGGTAAGATTTGATTAATTTGAACAATGTTAAATGTGTAGTGAATGTTGGTTAAGTTTGTTTATGAATTTTTACTTTAAATATGTTTGTTTCTTTTGTTATTTTGTTTTCTTGTAGTTTTACGGTGCCATGTGCTGTGATGCTATTGTTATGGTGCAAAGAGAGAGAATTTGCAACAAAGAATTGAGACCATGAACACTTCAGCTATGAAGTTTATTGCATCTGAGTAAAAATAAAACAAGAGCACCCGTCAGAAACTCTCTGCCTCATTCTTCGACGCCAAGGGCCGCTACATAGGGTGCCTATAATTGCATACTCTACACATTAGACCTTTCCTGCAATCTTTACTCATGTGCCCAACGCACAGACATCCAAAGCACATACGATTCTCCTTCAAAAAAGAAATTTTTTCATCTTGTGTCCGTTTATCCAAAAGAAGGCAAACATCAAAAGAATGTCCAGCTCCACAAAACAAACAAACCTTCACTGGTGAGCTCTTCTCTCTTTTGTTCCCAGGCTCCACTTTCCTCTCAACAGGTGCTACAGTAGTGGCAAAACTACTGCCTCTAGCTTTTGAACTAGTTTGAGATTTGACAATTTTTGTTTCCTTTCTTCCTGTCACAGGTGCATCTTGTATATTTCCAAAAAGTGGGTCACTTGCTAACTTGACTTGCCTCTCCACAAACTCCACAATGTCTGAAAACGTAGCTCTACGACGAAAATTCTCTTGAACATCGCAAGCCACACTTCTCCAACGATCCCGCAGCTTATAAGGCAGCTTTTTCACAATAGTTTGCAAATTTACAGGCACTTGCTTCTTTTACCACATCAAATCTAGTATTCTTCAACTCCATTTTTCATTTACAAAATACTCCAATAATCACCAAAATATCTGCCAATGAAATTAAACAGCGCACTCTTATTTATGGCTTATGTTTCCACGTGAACAAGATACAATAAGTTGTCTTTGATTCCCTCTAAATTATCCACAAAGGCTAAGCTAAACTCAACCCTAGTCTTCTGTGCATACTAGCGGTGGGTATTTATGTACCTACATACCGATAGTCTTGAACCAGACTGACCGTCTTAGAACCAGAACTACGGCGGCACTCCCAAGTGCAATGCTTCACCCGCTTGACGCACAAACCAAAACACTGCAAAAAGTCCCAAAACAAACAAACAGTACAATCACCTTATGTGAAAGTAACGCTGAGCCTAGCAGGGAATACAATCATTCGTTGACAACCAATCCACAAACGTTTATAAACATAGTACCTTTAAATCGAGGCGACTGTGATAACCAAATGAGCATCGTAGCAGCAAATGAATGAATGAATGGGCTTACGCAAGTCCAATGCGCGTTCGCGTCTATCGTTTACAACTATGAAAGCGATCTCCCACATCCAATGTTGTCCCGACAATACGTTTGAATCGGCGCTTCAACAAACTTTCTGTTGACTCAATATTGCGGCGTATAAACTCAAAATCAATCCAAACGCCGCGGCAGGCTAAGACATGTGGGTTAACACTGAAGACGCGCCACGCTTAACCACTATAAAAGGTCTTTTTTGCTCTATTTCGCAAGGAACAAACACTTACTTCAACAGATGTTCTTCGTGAACTGTACAAAATACCTCAGTGAAATCACAGGAGATGTTGAGGAGAACAATGATGGTAACAGTGGCTGTGAAGGTGCAGTGACGGTGGCGTTGACGGTCAACAGAAAGTTTCACCCCATGCTCACCCTGCCGCCATGATCCAAAACCCTTGCCCGCCACACAGGTGAACACACACATTAATACACCCACAGTAACCGATGACGCCACTTAGCGCACGCACATACACAACAGTATAGAAAGAAAGGAAATACCATAAAAGACCAATCAAACCCAATTTATGGCTCCTACATGTCTCATGACTGTTGTGTTTGCTCCAGGGTGTGTTTTATTGACATGGGATTGATCAGAAACCCAGTAAACACTGTGACATTTTCTGAACCCCAGATCCACTTGTCCTTTGTGAGTAGCATATAGACTCGATCCCCTTTCTCCAACAGCAGCGTTAAGCCGTTTCCTCCATTCTCTGGAGAACCTTCACTCTTGTGATGAACTGCTGTTGCTTCTTGCTTTCCATTCCTCATCAAGACCAGCCTTGTTCCATGTGTAACTCCACAATGGTAGAAGAAACTGAAATAGTAAACTCCTCGTAGCGCTGCTGTGAATATCCCTGTTAAAGCGTGACACAGATCTCCATGGAACAGCTGGACATGCATTATACACGTGTGTTGATATTGTTTTCAGCGGTGTGGATGAACAATACCTGTGGCCTGGTTGTAGGCATCACCAACATTAGTGTAGACATTCTTGTAAACCAGTGTCGTATCTTTGTCAACTGGTCCAAAGAAACCCTTGGATCCTAATGAAGCTGAAAACACCAGCTTTGGCTTGTCTGAAGAGAACATACGCCTTCTTAAAATGAGGACAATCGGCTCAGTAGCAATGCAAACAAATGATATCGGCCTAGAACACTTTTTCAAACACATTTCTATGCAAAACAAAGATTATTGGAGCGTTTTATAGGGGAAAAAACTAAACACTATTTCAGTCTGTCTACTTCAAAACTCCATATTTAATTCAATGGGATTCATGACATTTCTTTGTCATTATTTTTGAAAACTGTAAATCCTCCAGCAATAGTTTTTCCCCAATAGATATTC
This sequence comes from Gobio gobio, assembly GCF_949357685.1. Classification (NCBI taxonomy): domain Eukaryota; kingdom Metazoa; phylum Chordata; class Actinopteri; order Cypriniformes; family Gobionidae; genus Gobio; species Gobio gobio. The sequence continues at coordinate 54,995,948 of NC_137105.1, read as the reverse complement.
TAGCACACAGGTCTTCAAACACATCAGTCTCACCTCGGCTTTCCTTCTTGAGTTCCTCAATCTGAGCTTCACTGTCAGCCAGTCTGAGCTCCAGAGCTTTGAGTCACGTCTCCATTCCTCCAAGATCCTTCAGTAGTTCTGCACATATTCCCAGAGGACAAGTACGCGGGTCGTTTTCATCTTTAGTGCTCAATTCAGAGGCCACTAGTTCAAATATAAGACATTTGCACAGAAGCAGAAGAACTGCTGTTGTTAAGCTCATTCTTAATGCTAAAGTGTGTTAGAGATGTGTGTGCTGTATTCATCAGAATGCCACAAATCTGACGCTTTTATACCGTCATCTGCAATAATTCACATGTGATGGACAATTTAGCCAATGCCAGGCAAACACAGCATATGACTGTTTCTCAAAAACACTGTTGCTCTACATTTGTGCTTAATGTTTCACAAATGGATGCAATATTGACAGACTAAAGCTGTGGATGTTTTCTTTGGCAGCTTCATCTGTAAAAACACTGAACTCTGGACGTTCACTAATGCTCACAAATCGTCTCGGTTACGTATGGTAACCCTCGTTCCCTGAAGGAGGGAACGGAGACGTACGTCGGACGTACCGACGAATTGGGATCACTTCAGGGAGCCCCTATCAGCTTCGAGATATAGAGAACAGGCCAATGGGCCATTGGCGTGCGAGATTTGCATCTCGCACTCCGCCCCGCGCCGCGGGTATAAACAGGAAGCGAGAGCGAATGCACGCTGTTTTTCACTGAGGAGCCGAACTTAGTGGCTCAACCTGCAGTGATGGTACAGCAACTGTGGCGACGGGACGTACGTCTCCGTTCCCTCCAACAGGGAACGAGGGTTACCATACGTAACCGAGACGTTCCCATTCAGACGGTCACGTTCGACGTACGTCGGACGTACCGACGAATTGGGATCCCCTATGGAAAACGCCACAGTTACTACCACTTCCAGCGCCCAGCGATGAGCCCCTCAGACCCCGGTCTGATGCGGGCGGGAAAGTTCACGCAGGGAGAGTCCAAGCTGCTGTTCCACAAGACCCATTCAGCTGACTGTATTGGATAACGCTGGGAAAGCGTGCCTGTGAAGGCAGCTGCGGAAGCCACATCATGCCCAGAGGGAGTTAACATGTGGAGAATACACGTATGGGCTGGCCGTGGGCAGCACAACATACGGAAGTCCCAGGGGTGGCCCCGGCCAATTAGTGGAGGGGGAACAACACGTACCTGGAACGGCAGAGGACACTCTGCCTAGGGAAAGACACGGGCTCGCCGTAGGGAGCCGTACCGTGGAAGAATACACACATGGGACCGCCGTGGGGGTCACTACATATGGAACCCAGCCTAACACAAGTTCCACCAATGCATACGAGTGTTAGACCTGGCGTCGAACGCTCCGCCACGTCCGACTGCCGCGGGTTGCGGAGGACTCAACAGGGTTCGCCGATCCGGGGAACTCGACTGGAGCAGAATAAGCGCACGCATCCGTCTACCATAGGGGAGGGAATGGCGCAGCAAGCCGACACTAGAACGGGCACTTCGGTGTTACTGACTATGGGAAGTGAGCACACAGGAAGAAACCGGCTCTACACGGAGGCTATTTAATCTAGCGAACGTGTTAGGTGTCGCCCAGCCCGCAGCTCTACAAATATCTGTCAGCGAGGCGCCACGAGCCAGCGCCCAGGAAGAGGCAACACCCCTAGTGTAGTGGGCTCTTAACCCGAGCGGGCAGGGCACCTCTTGGGACTGATAAGCCAAGACGATGGCATCCACTATCCAGTGGGCCATCCTCTGCTTGGAGACAGCCTTTCCCTTCTGCTGTCCTCCGTAACAGACGAAGAGCTGCTCTGAGGTCCTGAAGCTTTGCGTTCTATCCACGTAAGTCCGGAGAGCACGGACGGGACAGAGAAAAGCTAGGGCTGGGTCTGCCTCCTCCGAAGGCAGCGCTTGCAGGCTCACCACTTGGTCCCGGAAGGGAGTAGTGGGAACCTTGGGCACATATCCAGGCCGGGGTCTCATGATCACATGAGAGTTACCGGGCCCGAATTCCAGGCACGATTCGTCAACCGAAAATGCCTGCAGGTCCCCTACCCTCTTGATGGAGGCCAACGCAGTCAGGAGTATTGTCTTTAACGACAGAATTTTCAACTCAGCTGACTGCAGAGGCTCAAAGGGTTCTCTCTGTAGTGCAGTTAGCACCAGAGTTAAGTCCCAAGAGGGTATGGAGGGAGGACGAGGCGGATTTAACCTCCTCGCCCCCCTAAGGAACCTGTCGACCAGATCGTGCTTACCTAGAGATTTTCCATCTACTAGCTCATGATTAGCGGCGATAGCGGCAACATAGACTTTGAGGGTGGAGGGAGACAGCCTTCGCTCCAACCCATCTTGTAGAAAGGCAAGCACAGATCCGATCAAACATCTTCGGGGGTCTTCTCGGCGAGAAGAGCACCAATCGACGAACAGGTTCCACTTCAGCGCATAGAGGCGCCTCGTAGGGGGGCTCTAGCGGAAGTGATGGTGTCAACTACCGCTTGCGGTAGGTCACCTAGAACCTCCGCGTCCCGTCCAGGGACCAGACATGGAATTTCCAGAGGTCTGGACGCAGGTGCCAAGGGTGCCCCGTCTCTGAGTCAGGAGGTCCTTCCTCAGAGGAATGGGCCAGGGAGGTGCTGTCGCAAGGAGCACTAGTTCCGGGAACCAAGTCCGGTTGGGCCAATATAGAGCAACCAACAGGACTTGCTCCTCGTCCTCCCTGACTTTGCACATTGTCTGCGCTAAAAGGCTCACTGGGGGAAACGCATACTTGCGTTCTTCCCGGGGCCAGCTGTGGCCAGGGCATCCGACCCGAGGGTTCCCTCGGTCAAGGAATAAAACCACTGACAGTGGGTCGTCTCTGGGGAGGCAAACAGGTCTACCTGTGCGGCCCCGAAACGACTCCAGATTAGCTGGACCGCCTGGGGATGGAGTCGCCATTCTCCCGGAAGCACCGGCTGACGTGACAGCTCGTCGGCTGCACGATTGAGCAGGCCCGGAATGTGAATGGCACGAAGCGACCTCAGATGCTTCTGACTCCATAAGGGGAGATGGCGGGCGAGTTGTGATATGCGACGAGAGCGTAGACCACCCTGTTTTTTGACGTACGCAACGGTCGCAGTGTTGTCCGTACGGACCAGAACGTGCTTGCCTCTGAGCGGAACTTTGAAGCGGCTGAGTGTAAGACGAACTGCTAACAACTCGAGGCAATTGATATGCCATTGCAGTTGAGGCCCCGTCCACAGACCCGAAACTGCAAGCCCATTGTACGTGGCACCCCAACCCGTGGATGAGGCATCCGTGGAGACAACGGAGTGCCTGGACACTTGTTCTAGGGGAACTCCCGCCCGTAGAAACAAAGGGTCCGACCATGGGCCGAAGGTTTGGCGGCACCTCGGAGTCACTTGGACACGGAGGGAACCGCTGTGCCACGCCCATCTCGGGACTCGATCGTGTAGCCAGCATTGAAGCGGTGTCATATGAAGCAATCCGAGCGGCGTTACAGCGGCTGCGGATGCCATATGCCCCAGGAGCCTCTGAAAATGTTTCAGTGGTACCGCTGTCCTGCCTTTGAACGAATTCAAGCAGTTCAACACTGACTGGATGCGCTCCTCTGTGAGGCGCGCTGTCATGGCGACCGAGTCTATCTCCATACCGAGAAAAGAGATCCTCTGTGTGAAACAGAGTTTGCTCTTCTCCCAGTTGACCCGAAGTCCCAACTGGCTGAGGTGACTGAGCACCTTGTCCCTGTGTTCGCACAACTGCTCTCACGACTGGGCAAGGATCAGCCAGTCGTCGAGGTAGTTGAGAATGCGAACACCATGCTCTCTCATGGGGGCAATGGCCACCTCCGCAACCTTCGTAAAGACGCGGGCGACAGGGACAGGCCGAAGGGCAAGACGCGGTACTGACATGCCCGTCCCTCGAACGCGAAGCGCAGAAAGGGCCGGTCGAGGGGAAACGAGAATGAAAGTACGCGTCCTTCAGGTCGATCGCTGCAAACCAATCTTGGGGACGGACGCACCTGAAGATGTGCTTCTGCGTTAGCATTCTGAACGGCAGCCTGTGAAGGAGCCGGTTCAAGAATCGCAGGTCCAAGACCGGCCATAACCCGCCGCCTTTCTTGGGTACAATGAAGTACGGGCTGTTGAACCCGGACCTCATATCGGCTGGAGGGACCGGCTCCATCGCGTCCTTCGCCAGTAGGACTGCGATCTCCGCCCGGAGCACGGGGGCGCTCTCCTTCGCTACTGGGAAGTGAACGCCCCCAAACTTAGGGGGACGCCTGGCGAACTGAATCGCATAGCCGAGTCTGATGGTACGGCCCCGAGATGGGCTGGGAAGCTCTAGCCAGGCTTCCAGACACCGAGCAAGGGGATTAACCACAGACGTACCCGCAGCGGGGCAGCAACGCGGAATGCAGGGATCCGACTCGGACGGCATGGAGCGGCCCGAAGTGGGATCTGAGTGTGCTGTGCAACACTTACCTGCGTCCGCGGAGGGGGCGTGCGAGTGTGGGGAGGCTGCTTGAGTGCGTTCCCACAGCCGGCGCCCCCTGCTGGCGAAGGGAGAGGCGTCTGAGGGTGGCGAGGCATGGGAGCGTCGACCACCGCCAAGCGCGCTCCCAAATGAAGGAGGGGCTGAGCGTGGCAAGGCTTTGTGGCGTTGCGCACGGTCTGCCTCACCTCCTTCCGCAGCGGGGAACAAGAGTGGCGAGGCATAGCGTCGCGCACTGTTGTCCACGCACCGCTGAGAAGAGGGGAATGAGAGTGGTGAGGCTTTGTAGCGTCATACACTGCCATTCTCGCCCTCTTGTGGGGAGGGGAATGAAAGCGGCTAGGCTCTGTAGCGTCACACGCTGCCATTCCTGAACTCCCGAGACCCAGAGGTATTGGAACTGCTCTTTTTTTTTTTTTTTTTTTGGGTACCACTGGCTGTTTTTAACATCAGTGGCGAAACAGAATTACTAATGGTTTTCCACCCGGCCCTCCTCCGGGGAAGAACAGTTCCAGACCAAATCCGGGTCAATTGTGTTTCTGGACCAGGGTGGACATCGTCTAGCCAAGGGCCAGTGCTGTGCGCAGCTCAACCTCGGCTCAGAACTACCCTCGTGGACTAAGCAGGGCGGAGGTGGCCTGCCAGTGGCACTGCCACCCCACCGATGAGGGTAGTGAGAGAGAGGAAAACTTTATACAGATTATGGCCCTATTGGTGTTCCATATTTTGGCACCAATAGTTCCACAATGCCAAAGCCTTCCAATGCACATCCGAAAAAAGGCAAGGGGCAGGCAAGGCGATTTACGCGTTGCACTATGCCTCAGCCATCCGGGAAAGCATGGCTGTCAAGTATGAATCTGATTCAGCACGAGCGCCCACTATTACGGTGGGAATCTCAGCATCATCTTCATTTTCAACACATAACAGCCCTCTCTCCGATGCAGCGATTGACATCTGTCCTCTGCTAGAGCCCCAAATGAAACGCTAGGTCCCCTTTCAAGGACCAGCAATCCCATCTGTAGGCTACCAGCAGACACGTGAGACAGTGGGCGTGGCCGTGAGACGGCACACGGCGCGCTGAACACTCAAGCCCTTATGAAAAAGGCAAGACGAACAGCGCGCCGACGTGGCTATGCACTCATGAGAGAGCATAGACCACCCACGAACACAGTCTCAACATGCTTGCGATGCGATAGAGGAGTGAGGGGCCCACAGAGATGTACGCGGCGGGGAAGCCTCACTGTAATCCTCAGGCCACCCAGGCTTATCAGCCAAAATAGTCCCCCCTCTGGTGCACCAGAAAAGAGACTAGATCGGGGTATAAGCGAAGGGACTCAACCCCGTTTGAGGCATCATAGTCTCGACCGCGCATCGGAGGCGCCGAGTGACGCGCGCAGAGTTGCCGTGGCAACCCGCGCTGTCACCCGGCAGCCAGACGGCACACGGCGCGCTGAACACTCAAACCCTCACGCGGAAGGTGAGATGACCAGCGCGTCGACGTGATCCCGTTCCCCTGAGAGAACATGGATCACCCACGAACACAGTCTCAACATGTTTATGCGAGAGGGATCGTGGCCGTCAGGACAGGAAACAACCGCATCCAGAAACGCACGAGTGGAATGACGTCTTGAAAAAGACGCAGTGTCACACCCGTGTTGCTCTTTTGTGAGGAAACGCTCTTTAAACAGTGCTGAAGCACCCAGGGGAAGACCGCGGCAACACACAGGTGGTAAGTGCAGTCCTGTGGTGCACTCACTGAAACAAACGCCCTCACCAAACCGACAGTTGCTGTGAGAACAGCAGTTTGTTATGCTGATGCAGCGGTGAACATGCGGTCGCGCTGATTGTGCCTTTTCGCCAACACAGAGCGTCCTTTTCGTTCTCTGGAGCATCTCTCTTGCAGATAGGCTCTCTTTTAGAAAAGCAGTCTTGCTTCATCAACGCCGTTCGGCTCCGAAGTGAATGACAGCGTGCATTCGCTCTCGCTTCCTGTTTATACCCGCGACGCGGGGCGGAGCGCGAGATGCAAATCTCGCACGCCAATGGCTCATTGGCCTGTTCTCTATATCTCGAAGCTGATAGGGGCTCCCTGAAGTGATCCCAATTCGTCGGTACGTCCGACGTACGCCGAACGTGACCGACTGAAAGGGAACTGTGTTTTAGAACAGCACTTGTGATATGGATGAACACATCTATATTATTATCATGTAAAGCTGTTTATTTGTAATGTTTTTAGAATATCATGTGTAATACACATTGTTAAAAGCGCTATATAAATAAAGTTGACTTGACTTGACTTGACTTAATATTATAGCCAGTAAAAGGGGGGATTATGAACAGAACAAATCTCTGGAAATCCCCTTTGAATCAAACCTTTGACTTGTGCACTATGGGATGGCAGAAACTGTAAAGTGCTTGATGTCCCACTGACACCTGTTGTCTTGATCATGCTCATGTGTTTGATGATAGTCATTAGTTTGGTCTTTATAGCTCTCGTGTTCCCATTGGTCTGTGTTTAGCTTTGCCCGTGTAAGCACTGTTCCGTAAGTTGACGTGAGCCGAGCCGTGTCTTTGTTTGCTTTATGTTTGCTCATGTTTGGGAAATAAAGCTGCACTGGTTCTCCAACATGCCTGCAGTGACTCATGACAGAACGCTGGACTGTCCAATATGAGCAGCAGTTTGAGTATTTCACCTTCATCAAGACAAACATCAGGAGAACATCAAGCACAAAGAACATCACAGGGACGCTCAGAGAATGCTGGGAGAAGTTAGAGAATGTTGTTTTCTCTCAATGTTACGAGAATGTGTTTGAACTAGGAAAACATTACAAGACATTATTTCAGGAGCGTTTATTACTAACATTTCCACAACTATTACATAACGTTAGTGAAAGTTCCCGTTCCTCTTTTCCTGTTAGCTGGGTATAAACAGAACACACACACTTTTTCTGTTGTGTTGTTTTCCACACGTCTTGTTAGATTTGACATGTGGGATGTTTTTTGGGTGACCAAGCTTTTCATGCTTACTTATTTATTTTACTATCATTATTGTATTATTTTACTATTATTTGTTGTTTATAGTTGCTGTTCTTCAGTTTATTGTATGTACTTCTGCTGTTATTTTATTTTCTCCCTTTATTTGTAGTTCATATATGAATGCTGCTTCAACACAATTCACATCATATGACAGATTCATAATTGTATTTCTCTTTTTATTTATTTTTTATACTTAGAACTATCCTTGTTCTGTTTCCATGGCCCTTTTTATTAACGAGAGACGGACTATAATACATATATGGGATATTTCAGTGGCATCTGTAATTGTTTGATGTTTTCTGTTTATGTGGAGGAAAAGAGAAACAGATTTGACTTGTGCTGTCTAGTTATGTTTGAGTTTGTGTTCTTGCTTTAGAAAAAGTAAGCTTTGCTCTTTATGACTCCATGTTTTGGACGGTGTACCTCCAGAGACTCTCACACAGTTTAGTGGAACTACTACTACTACAGTCAAATGGGAATCTTAAAGTAAAGTTTGATCTGTTATTTGTGTGTTCAAATATTTAATGTTCTTACTTTACTGTGAAATCCAGACCTGTGGCTGTAAGAAATGAATGGCTTACATTTGACGTTCAGACGTTTTCATAACATTTCCAGAATTATAGAATGGCCTGTTCCTCTAACGTTCACATTAACCAGGAAAAACATTGAGAAATAGCGTTTTCATAACTCAGTGTGAATGTTAATCATAGAGCATATTTCTGTCCGCTGGGGAGGAGTGTGTTGAGGAGTGGCTAAAGTTATCTCAGGGGGATTTTAATGATCTGGCCTTGAAGGACATTTCTTAAGGCTATCGCTGGTCTCTGGAGCTCTGGGCCTGCACTGTAAAAAATCCAACTTGCAAAAAGTTGTAATAACTAATATATATTAGTTAACTGGACAAAAAAACTAAAAAAAGTTGACTTGACAAGTGGAAATAAGTTGGTTCAAAAATTGTCTGACCAACTTAATTTGAACTGTTGACTGGACATGCACATGCAAGTTTACATACACACATGTTGGTTTGGTGGTTGGAGCATGCGTGCTTTGCATGCAGACGGAGCTCACATGGAACGATAGCGCCATTTTGATCGTCAAAAGTGCAGCACGAGATCACAACAAACTTCATCGTTTAAAGTAAGTAATGGTATCTTTATTGTTTGACTGGTTTTGAAAATAAAGTCATAAGTAATGTAGTGTCACTGGACAAGCTTATTTTAAAGCAAGTTTGCATGAACGTTCTTAAGGAAAAAATATGTTGCAATCGAGGTTTTATCTTGCACATCTTAGAACTTCATGTTTTGCCATCCTGGCTATATTTATCACAGTTATCGAAAATAATGTGGGATTTGTCACTCAACTCAAAATATAATCGCGTTGTTTATTACCTCAGAAAACACCGTCAGAGCTCACATGGAATGATAGCGCCATAAGTTACAGTACGAGATCACGACAAACTTCTTCATTTAAAGTAAGTATCTTTATTCATTGTATAATATTAATTAGATTGTTAAAATGTTTGTAAAACAACAGATAATAAGCATTTTGTTTAACACATGCAATCTAACATACAATCTAACAAATCTTACTTCATGTTTTGCTATTCTGGCTATATTTATCACAGTTATTGGAAATAATGTGCGATTTTTCATATAGACTAAACTAAAAGTATATGTGTGTTGTTTATTACCTCAGAAAACACGGTCTGAGCTCACATGGAATGATAGCGCCATACAGAGATCACGACAAACTTCATCGTTTAAAGTAAGATATTCATTTGATTATATTCCTGATTGTTAAAATGTTTGTAAAACATCAGATCATAAAGAATTTTGTTTAACACATGCAGTCTAACTAACAAATCTAACTTCATGTTTTGCTATTCTGGCTATATTTATCACAGTTATTGGAAATAATGTGCAATTTTTCATATAGACTCAACTAAAAATATATTTGTGTTGTTTATTACCTCAGAAAACACGGTCTGAGCTCACATGGAATGATAGCGCCATACAGTACGAGATCACGACAAACTTCATCGTTTAAAGTAAGTATCTTTATTCATTTGATTATATTCATTAGATTGTTAAAATGTTTGTAAAACATCAGTTTGATCATTAAGCATTGTTTAACACATGCAATCTAACATACAATCTAACAAATCTAACTTCATGTTTTACTATTCTGGCTATATTTATCACAGTTATTGGAAATAATGTGCGATTTTTCATATTGACTGAACTAAAAATATATGTGTGTTGTTTATTACCTCAGAAAACACGGTCTGAGCTCACATGGAATGATAGCGCCATACAGTACGAGATCACGACAAACTTCATCTTTTCAAACTTCATCGTTTAAAGTAAGTATCTTTATTCATTTTATTATATTCCTTAGATTGTTAAAATGTTTGTAAAACATCAGATCATAAATAATTTTGTTTAACACATGCAATCTAACTAACAAATCTAACTTCATGTTTTGATATTCTGGCTAGATTTATCAGTTATTGGAAATAATGTGCAAATTTTTATTTTATTTTTTTCATATAGACTCAACTAAAAATATATTTGTGTTGTTTATTACCTCAGAAAACACGGTCTGAGCTCACATGGAATGATAGCGCCATACAGTACGAGATCACGACAAACTTCATCGTTTAAAGTAAGTATCTTTATTCATTTGATTATATTCATTAGATTGTTAAAATGTTTGTAAAACATCAGTTTGATCATTAAGCATTGTTTAACACATGCAATCTAACATACAATCTAACAAATCTAACTTCATGTTTTACTATTCTGGCTATATTTATCGCAGTTATTGTAAATAATGTGCAATTTGTCTCGTAGACTTAACTCAAAAATATATTTGTGTTGTTAATTACATCATAGAAAACGCTGTCGGAATTCACATGGAATGAAAGCGCCTTATGCTGCGTTCACACCAAACGCGAATAGAGCGTCCGGAGCGAATGATTACCATGTTAAGTCGATGCAAACACGCATTGACGCGCGTCTGGATGTCCTGCGGCGCGTTTTAGCGTGGCGCAAAGGACGCAAATTCGCCTCGTTCGCACGTCCAAGTGGTGCTTTTTGTGCATTCACGCGTTTCAAGCGAATTCGCGTCTGACGCCCAAGTTGAAAGATCTGAACTTTGCCATCTATTCGCGCTGTGTTAACCAATCAGGAGCCTGCTCGCTGCTGTCACGTGGTAAAGTGACATGATGAGAATCCCAGCATAATTTAAAAATACTGTTATTGTGTCACAAAATGTAGTTTTAAGAATTTTTCAAGCAAGAATGTAGTTCTTTAAAGCTCAAATCTGTGGTTTATTTGTAATCGCCTATTTGCAAATTGTATCTTGCGGTTTTGGAGTTGTGAGATCCAGGCGATAACCGTGCGCTCGTTAACCCCGGCGAGAGCAGCCTTACCTCGGCCAGTCCTTCTAGCGTTTGCCGCTGGCTCTGATGTCTCTGTAGTGGTTAAACATGATATATAATTCCTCTTGTGTAGATCTAACAGGCGATCTTTGGGCTCATGAATCTATCATTTATTGCCTGTCAAATTGTTTTGAATGAGGGCAAAGAGAAGTTTCATAACTTTATTTTTTAGGATATTTAAATATACATGCAGTGAAGATAATCCAGGTAGTGCGTTGCCTGGACCACATTTGTGTGGCTATTAATGTTTAATATATTTTTTTTATGAAAATGAAAAGAGACAGAGTGGTGTTTCATGACATATTTCTCCTGGAGCGCCTTGAACACACGTCTATTTAGCTTCAAACACTCGATTTATACGCACGTCCAAAATTCGCTGTGGATGTGCGAATGGATTCAAAATGTTCAAGCATCCAACTAGACGCGAATTTAACGCTCCATTCGCGTTTGGTGTGAATGTAGCATTACAGTACAAGATCACTATTTTTACCAGTTATCGGAAATGTGTGAAATGTGTTGTTTATTAGATCACAGAAAAAGCATGATAAAGTGGATTAGTTATATTAAAGGAACACGCCGACTTTTTGGGACTTAAGCTTATTCACAGTATCCCCCAGAGTTAGATAAGTCCATACATACAATTTTCATCTCCGTGCCATAACTCAGTCTGATGCACCCACCGCTAGCCTAGCTTAGCACAAAGACTGGAGGTAAACGGCTCCAGCTAGCCTACTGCTCAATAAGTGACAAAATAATGCCAACATTTTCTTATTTACATTGTGTACTAAGACCAACGGAAAATGAAACGTTGCGATTTTCTAGGCCGATATGGCTAGGAACTATACTCTCATTCCTGCGTAATAATCCAGGAACTTTGCTGCCCTACCATGGGTGCAGCGGCACAATGATATTACACGGCACCTGAAAATAGTATCCAGCACTCTCTCTGTGTAAGCAGGTTGTCACGTTGATGGAAGTTAGACTATTTTCAGGCACTGTGTAATATCATTGTGCCGCTGCACTCATGGTAGGGCAGCAAAGTTCCTGGATTATTACGCAGGAATGAGAGTATAGTTCCTAGCCATATTGGCCTAGAAAATCGCAACGTTTCATTTTCCATTGGTCTTAGTACACGATTTAACACATCACAACATGTAAATAAAAATGTTGGCGATTGAATTTAGCATTAATCAGCATATTTCAATACACTGTTCTTTATGATCATTATGATCAATGACAGCCTCACTGACAGTCATCATTCACTTGCATTCTGTAAATGATAAATGATGCAATTAAATATAAATTAGCATTATTAAAAGAATATGCAACCTTTTATAATGTATATTATATCAAACTGTTACATTCCAACCACTATACAAAGATATGAAGTATGTGTCAGGTGTTTTGTTCATACAATGTAGGTCAATTGGATTCAAAACTTTTATTAACATACAAAAGGACAGTTCAGTATGTACATTGCAAAACTATGATATTTGGTTGTTTCATGTAATTAGTTGTTTTTCTAAATAAAAAAGATACAAAACTGAGATCAGCTGATAATGATGTATTCGTTGTTTCATTAGGACACATCTCCAGCAGACAGACCAGAGTGATGAAAATGGGAATTCTTGCTGTAACTGAGGATTATGTCACCCCTAGCGCGCTGCCTTTCTTTACAAACTTTGCTGTTGTTTTGGAGGAGGCAATTGTTCTGAAAGACATTTCAGACCTACCATCTGCTCTTTCTTGCCTGTTTGGGCTTATCTACGCCTTGGATTTTGAATACCCAAAAGAACTCAAATATACTTTTGAGATAATCGAGAAGGTGTTTTTGGAAATGGGCACGCACTGCTCTGCAAGGGTACAGTCCTTGAAAACTAAACTCTTGCTGTGAACATTCAAATCTTGTGTGGGCATCTTTGAAGTTGGACAGATATTAAATAGTATCTTGAAAGGATAGTTCACTGAAAAATTTTAAATTATGTCATTTATTCACCCTCAAGTTGTTACAAACTGGTATGAATTCATTTGTTTTGTTGAAAACAAAAGAAGATATTTTGAAGAGTTTGTTACCAGGCTGATTTAGGCCACCATTGTCTAGTAAATTTATACCAGTTTGGAACAACTTAAGGGTGAGTAAAGGATGACATAATTTTTATTTTTCTGTGAACTATGAAACATACGAAAGGATTGTTGAACTGTGAATTGTTAAATTATGTTTTAAGAATGTTTAGTTTTTTTGGTGCTATGGAAATGGGCACTTTCTGCTCTGCAGTCTCTGAAAACTAAACTTGCTAGGAACGTTGAAATTTTGATGTGAGCATCCTTTTTAAAAAAACATCTTTTTGTTTTTTATTGATTTTTGACATTTTCCAGGATTGTTTTTTTATTTTATTTTAATCGACTCATTTTTTTCTGTTAAGAAAGATTGCTATTATTTGACCTTGGTTGGTATTTATTTCAATATTCAGTATAATAAACAACTTGAAAACTGCAGTTATAGTTTTATTTTTTTACATTGTGTAAATGCTAACTAGAACAAAACATCTTTGTCCGTACAACTCACAGAAAAAAGCTCACATAACAATTTATTGAAACAAACCAACAAGGAATTACAAGTCGTTTTAACTAAAAAAACTGTGTTAGCTGAACAAAAAAGAGTCATGTGACTTTACTCAGTGATTTGGGTTGAAAAAAGTTCACGTAACATAATTTATTGAAACAAACCAACAAGGAATTACAAGTCATTTTAACTAAATAAACTGTGTTAGCTGAACAAAAATGAGTCCTGTGACTTTACTCAGTGATTTGGGTTGAGTGAACAACTTCGTCCAAAGTTGAGTAAACTCAAAAAAGCTGTGCAGCAAGTTGCCTTGAAATTTTGAGTTGAGTCAACTTTTCATTTTTTACAGTGTGGTTTATCAATCTAACGCAGAAACCAGCGCAGAAATCATCTCACCACAGGGTTCACGTGTGATTCATCAATTGCTCGTTTGCCACCAATCCCATCGCACGAATGATAAATGTGGCGCTAAAAACAATCGTCATTCATATCTCCTCATCTTCCAGAAAGCTTTGCTATATTTCCTGCACTTCTTTATCATCTTGTTGAGATCTCCATACACTGGAAAAATGTGCCGTAGAATTCATACTGGCAGGAGCTTTTGGAGGATCATCATTGGCTGCTGCCAAGCCACTCCATAGCAACCAAACAGAGCACCCTAGCAACCGTTTAACAAGACCTGTATCTCTGCATCAGAACGTTGTGTAAAGATGGGGGTCGGATCTTTGACTCATGCTAGCAAACTGGACTTTCAACATGCTAGACATGCTAGCAGTGAATAGCTACATGCTAATGGCAATTAGCTTAGGGTTAAAACATGATAAACACAAGTAAAAGTGTTAGCATCATGCTAGCTAAATACTAATCGTGTTAACATCATGCTAGCAGCATGCTAATTGTGTTAGCATTAATGCTAGCAACATGCTAATTGTGTTCACGTCTTGTTAAAAACATGCTAGCAAACATGGTAATTGTGTTAGCATTAATGCTAACAACATGCTAATTGTGTCCACGTCTTGTTAAAAACATGCTAGCAACATGGTAATTGTGTTAGCATCATCCTAGCAAAATGTGAATTGTGTTAGTATTATGATAGCAGCATGCTAATTGTGTTAGCAATAATGCTAGAAACATGCTAATTGTGTTCACATCTTGTTAAAAACATGTTGGCAAAACGGTAATTGTGTTAGCATCATGCTAGCAAAAGGCTAATTATGTTAACGACAATGCTAATCATGTTTGCATTATGCTAGCAAATTGGTAATTGTGTTAACATCATGTTAACAAAAATGCCAATAGTGTTAACATTATGTTAACAAAAATGTTAGTTGTGTTAGCATCTTGTTGAAAACATATATTAGCAACACGGTAATTATGTTAGCATTATGATAGCAACATGCTAATTGAGTAAGCATCATGCTACCAACATGCTAATCATGCTATCATCTTTTAATAGCAAAAATAATAGCAAAAATGGTGATTGTGTTATTATAATTTCAACATGTTAATTGTGTTAGCATAATGTTAACAACCTGCTAATTGTGTTAACATATTGCTAAAAAAAATGTTAGCAACAAGCTAATTGTGTTAACATATTACTAAAAAGATACTAGCAGAATGCTAATTGAGTAAACATCATGCCACCAACATGCTAGTCATGCTAGCATCTTGTTAAACAAATGTTAGCAAAAATAGTAGTTGTGTTATCATAATGCTAACAACAAGTTAATCGTGTTAGCATCATGCTAGCAAACCTGCTAATTGTGTTATTATTTAATTGTGTTAGCATAATACTAGCAATATACTAATTATGTTAACATTATGTTATCAACTTGATAATCATATTAGTATCTCGGAAAAAAATGCTAACAAACATGGTAATCATGTCAACATTATGGTAGCAACATGCTAATCATGCTAGCATCTTGTTAAACAAATGTTAGCAAACATGAAAATCGTGTTAGCATTATGCTAGCAACATGTTAATCGTGTTAGCATTATGCTAACAACATGCTAATTGAATTAGCATCATGCTTCTTCATCATCGTTAGCATAATGCTAGCTGCATGTTAATCGTATTAGCATTATGTTAGCAAAACAAGCTAATTGTGTTCTCATCTTGTTAACAAACATGAAATTTGTGTTAGCATTATGTTAGCAGCATGCTAATTGAGTTAGCATCATGCTTCATCATCCTCATGACACATTTATTTGTAAGGACCTTCAGCTTAAAGTGTGGTGGAAAATGCAGGTTTTTGCTGCAAACACTGGAAGATGTGAAATCCCGAACTATTTCCCCAAACGTCAGTTCCAGTGAGTCCTAGTGACCATTACAGTTGATTGAGCACAAGTGGGAAACGAATGCTGCCGTTCTCCAGACCAGAGCAATGCATGAGAGCCTGTAGTTGCTCCTGACAGTGAACCAACATGACTTTAGCTGTGGAGCTGACAGGATTCCAGCACAGACGGTGTTTGGCACACACACTGAACCTCACGCCACAGAGCCTTAAAGCTAGCGCTGTAGCTCGACTGCTAGCGCAGATTCAGAGGATTTCTGTGTTCTTCCACAGGAGCAGCACAGCAGCGGCAGCACTGAAGAGGAACCAGACCATGCTGGACCTTCCACAGCTCAAGTTGAGGACAGATGTTGCAGTCCGGTGGACCAGCGCATATGAGATGCTCTCCCGTTTCCTCCAGCAGCATCTGCCATCTGTGCTGACCTCTGACCTCCTGAGGTCAGCTGTTCACTGTCATTACTGACACTACTGAAGGGCCTTAAACAAGATTACACTCATGATTTCAGCTCATTTTCTGATGTGTTGCTGATGTGTTCTGTCCTGTTATTCAAGGTTTAGGAAACGTTCATCTTATTTTCAACTGAAATGATTAAATTCATCTTTTAGTTAATGTTGCTCTGCTGTTTCTAAAGGTGAGAAAGAGAGTCTCTGACATCTGCACCTCGACTGAGATGGAAATCTCAAATGCTGAAGAGGTCAAGCCCTCAAGCCTGTGCTGGTGGAAACAAATGTCCTGTGTGAGGAGAAGAGCCAACAGTTTCTATCATTGCTCCGCTTCACACACAACTGTTGAGTGACATGAGCAGCACTGCTAAAGACTCAAAGAGATGAAGATCTACCAAGAGCTCTCAGAGAGATATAATTCTTCAGAGGAGAAGAGCAACCTCTACATCTCATCAGCCTTAGACCCTCGGTTTAAATATCTGCCCTTCCCATCACCAGAGGACACGCATCAGACATCTACCAAAGTGTGTCAAAGGCGGATCTTAAGGGAAAGTCCTTTATTAATCCTCTAAATGTTCAGCTCAAGTTTTAGACTTTAAACCCATTCAATTACTGCTAAAATATACACCATCTAGTAAATATCTTCAGTCAGTATTTATAAGCTCTTTAGATGTAAAACTATATGATTGTATTTGACTACTGAGCCTTTTCTTCAATAATAATGCAGCAGGTCAACAGGTGTCCACTGTTTTCTTCCAGGAGGCGGCAGACTTAATGGCCAGCAGATTTCAGATCTCTCCTCCTCCTGAGCAGGAAGAAGCACCAGGTACTGTTTGCTGCTGAGGGGATGATAGACTACAGTGAGCCTGGAAAAGATCTTTCACTTTCCAAAGAGGAGGAAATCTGTGCTTGCTGATCCGCTTGGACAGACGCTCAACAGCAGTAGCACCAGTACGTCCACACCTTCAGCTGCTCCAGAGCTGGGTCTGGAAGAGAAACATGCATATGTGACTCTCCCCTTAATCTACTGGGAATGCTTTTGCATTCAAGATAAACCAGCTCTAAGCACTGAAATGTGTCCATGCTTACAGAAAATAAGTTGCCCAGTTGTAATATGTGCCTTAAGTTGATTTACAGAAGAGTTTACAGTGGACAGAAACTCTTGTTAGAAAGCACTGCAGTGTGTTCATGTTCACAGAATAGTTCATTGCACCCTTTGGTACTGAAATGTGGCCATATTTTGTTATATAAGGTTTTATACCTGGTGTTTGTCTTTTATCATCACTATTTTTAGTAATATATGCATTTCACAATTTCTTTTCAGCAATAAATCTGTAGTTTGAGGGGTTTTGTTAAATGTAATTTGCTCAAATGTGAGATGTTGCTGCTATGACTGATAAGTTAGAGATGTGAGCTTTCTTTACTACACATGATTTAGTCACAAACTGTTCTCTCTGGCAAATAATCATTGTTCAAGCTTATGGCTGTTTGTCAGCTGTGTGTGCACTTCTGCACTTATTGTACATTGTTGCTGTTCTATAAAATAGATGAACTGTTAATAAATGAAATACATCATGTGCACCAATATACACCAATATGACCTTTCAAGAGGCTCTGTCTGCCTATGATAGCAAGAGGCCTGTGTGAGAGATTTTATCAAAGCCAGCCAATTTTCCCCTGCTGCGTTCTAGAGATTTGTCCTCCTAATATGCTGTGGTGGGGCCCCTAGATGACCAGCACTGAAGTTTGGGATCCCTCGGGCCCTTAGGGCAAAGGACACGCACAACCTATACCATTCATTTTCATAGGCTGTTCGTGTACAATGAACGGAAAGGTACGATTGTCTCTGAGACTGACATATGTGTCTCGTCTCGGGCCCCTGGGGCGGTGCCCAGAGTTCTGTGTCCCACGGGCCTATTTTCGTGCTTAATTGGCCTAATTGGAAAAGCCGGGGTCAAAAGGTCAGGCACATTAATGCAATGCACACCATCTTGGGACATGAAACGAGGGTCAACTGGAACACCGGGAAGATTCTTCAATGGGGCGAATTGTTTGTGGGTAAAAAGTCGTGGTGGTCGAGTCATCAGTCTGCACTGGCTGCCAATAGCCGCTCGCATCAAATTCAAGGCACTAGTGAACTATGAACCTAAACTCACTCGTTCAGACTTACACACCCTCCAGGAGCTTACATTCTGCCAGTGAACGACGCCTTGTGGTGCCATCACAAAGAGGCATGAAATCTCTCTCACGGAGCTTTTCCTGGACCGCCCCCACCTGGTGGAATGACCTGCCTTTCTCAATTTGTGCGGCCGAGTCTGTGGCCATTTTCAAAAAACATCTAAAGACACATCTCTTCCAGCAGCACCTGACCAATCAAGAATAGCACTTATCATTCTATTCATTTTCTGTCTGTCTAATTTATTTAAAAAATTTAAAAAAACTGTCCTGTGTGTTCTGTGCTAGATTAACTGAGACTTGTTACAGCACTTGCATACTGTTGCCCTTGACTGTTCTAGTTGCTTCTTTTGCTCTCATTTGTAAGTCGCTTTGGATAAAAGCGTCTGCTAAAGGACTAAATGTAAATGTGATATTGCTGTGCTGATATTATTCTCAGTCCAGTATAATCAGACTGATGCTGTGCTGATATTGATATTGCTGTGCTGATATTATTCTCAGTCCAGTATAATCAGACTGATGCTGTGCTGATATTGATATAGCTGTGCTGATATTGATATTGCTGTGCTGATATTATTCTCAGTCCAGTATAATCAGACTGATGCTGTGCTGATATTGATATTGCTGTGCTGATATTATTCTCAGTCCAGTATAATCAGACTGATGCTGTGCTGATACTGATATAGCTGTGCTGATATTATTCTCAGTCCAGTATAATCTGCTGCTGTGCTGATATGGAGAGGCTCAGTGTCGCTCACCTGTGCTGCTGCATCACACTGTCCTGCGGCTGAGCCTTGTTCTCCAGCGCTCTCTGGTACACCATCTCAGCCTGGGACAGCTGCCCTCTCTTCTCAAACTGATGAGCCCAGTCTATATACAGCGCCGCCGCCTGCGTCCCCACGCCTCGGCCGTGAAGATGGCTGTACACCTCCATCGGGTCGCTGTAGAAATTGGCCTGGACAGAGAGAGGCAGGTGTGTGTTCATCTCACAGAGCCAGATCCTGCCTTCAGAAGAGTGTGTGTGAGAGAGCAAGAGTGCACCTACACATCTGACGCAGTGAGCGACGTATCGCGGGTCGTTGTGGTACCGCTCATCTTGAAGGAAGGTCTGAACGATGCGCTCCAGCACCACAGACAAACCCTTCCTCTCCTCCACTGACAGCTTGCTCTCCAGAAACTGAACAAACCTGCCACACACCAGCCATGAGTGACAGACAGAGAGGGGATCATTTCATCACAGCTATAATAAAGACATTAATACGGTGGCCGAGACAGCTCAACGCGCTGCAAATGAAGAAAACACATGCAAATAGAAAAAACATCTTCAGTTTGACAACACATGTGCTGCAAAAGTCCACAACACATGCAAATAGAGAAACGCCGCAAAAGTCCACAACATGCAAATAGAGAAACGCAGCTGCAAATAGGCCTGCTCATAATGCACATACGATCAGAATGTTCAAATAAATAATTAAACACTTTCAGCTGCATCCCACCGAAGACTAATGTACGTCAATTGTTGGTGTTCCCTTAACACTTTCGGTTTGGTATGGCAGTCCCGGCGCCAGGACAAACGATTTGGGGTATTATTTTGTGTTAAAAAATATTATTAATAATAAATAATATATATATTTTTTATAATTTACTTGATTTGATGACTCAAATCCCAATTAATTATTCACTGCAGAAAGTGAAACTAAAAGTCAGCGATGAGAGCTCTTCTTCAACATGTTCTGATAACACTATTTAACCTAAATTTATGTATTAATATTTCCCTTGTGGCCCGTAGTTAAAAGAAATGAGAACAGATAGGTGTTATACAAGTTTTTTTTTTTTTTAATGAGGAGTTAGCTAATCTTATTACAGCGTGTCAGTTATGTGATGCACTATAAATTATTGTAGTGCAAATTAAAATATTAATTTAACTCTAAAAGTAGCCTAATCATCATCATCATCATCATCATCATTCAGATCATCGCAGAAAGGGCCAGTTCGCCGGGCCTGGAATGTGTTGCAGCGCGTATTTGCATGTGTTGTAGACTTTTTGCAGCACATGTGTTGTCAAACTGAAGAAGATGTTTTTTCTATTTGCATGTGTTTTCTTCATTTGCACGCGTTGAGCTGTCTCGGCCACCGTACATTAAAGATGTTCTTACTTATCCCAGGGGTCTAACGGGTCATCTCCAGCATAGCTGCGCACGCTCAGCTCAAACGCCCTGCAGTGATGAAGAGATCATCAGTGTTATTCACTTCACCGGTCATAATGTTACGCCTGATCGGTGTAGAGGAAAGTGTTCACCGGTCATAATGTTACGCCTGATCGGTGTAGAGGAAAGTGTTCACCGGTCATAATGTTACGCCTGATCGGTGTAGAGGAAAGTGTTCACCGGTCATAATGTTACGCCTGATCGGTGTAGAGGAAAGTGTTCACCGGTCATAATGTTACGCCTGATTGGTGTAGAGGAAAGTGTTCACCGGTCATAATGTTACGCCTGATCGGTATAGAGGAAAGTGTTCACCGGTCATAATGTTACGCCTGATCGGTGTAGAGGAAAGTGTTCACCGGTCATAATGTTACGCCTGATCGGTGTAGAGGAAAGTGTTCACCGGTCATCGTTTATTCAGGATTCTTTGAGGAATTGAAAGCTCATAAGAACAGTTTTTATCTGAAATCTTTTTTCTACTACATTCAAAAGTTTTGGGTCAGTAAGAACTTTTTATTGATTTATTTTTTGGGAAAGAACTGAATAGATTTATTCAGCAAGGATGCATTACAGTATTTCTCAATTGCTAAAACACATTTCTTGAAACCTTCACCCATATTCTAAAAACTTTAGCTGATCTACACTGGAGTGTGTGTGTGTGTGTGTGAACAGCTGATCTACACTGGAGTGTGTGTGTGTGTGTGTGTGTGTGTGTGTGTGTGTGTGTGTGTGTGTGTGTGTGTGTGAACAGCTGATCTACACTGGAGTGTGTGTGTGTGTGTGTGTGTGTGTGTGAACAGCTGATCTACACTGGAGTGTGTGTGTGTGTGTGTGTGTGTGTGTGTGTGTGTGTGTGTGTGTGTGAACAGCTGATCTACACTGGAGTGTGTGTGTGTGTGTGTGTGAACAGCTGATCTACACTGGAGTGTGTGTGTGGACTGGTAATCATCACGTTATGGGGACAAAATGTCCCCACAAAGATAGCAATATCCGAAATCCTCATCCTTGTGGGGACATTTTTAGGTCCCCTTGAGGAAAACATCTTATAAATCAGACTAAGTGATGTTTTTTGAAAATGTAAAATTGCAGAATGTCTCCTGTGAGGGTTAGGTTTAGGGGCAGGGGCAGTGTAGGGGGATATAATATACGGTATGTACGGTATAAAAACCATTACGCCTATGGAGAGTCCCCATAAAAGATGAAAACCAAACATGTGTGTGTGTGTGTGTGTGTGTGTGAACAGCTGATCTACACTGGAGTGTGTGTGTGTGTGTGTGTGTGTGTGTGTGTGTGTGTGTGTGTGTGTGTGTGTGTGTGTGTGTGTGTGTGTGTGTGTGTGTGTGTGTGTGTGTGTGTGTGTGTGTGTGTGTGTGTGTGTGTGAACAGCTGATCTACACTGGAGTGTCGTGAAGGATTCGGGAAGCCTATGTGTCTTAGATGAAAGGTTTATTACATCCATAATCAGTGGGGTGAGTAAATCTTTAAATTCCTTATAGAATTCAGGTGGGAAACCATCTTCTCCTGGGGATTTATTAGATTGAAGTGAATTGAGGGCTTTTATTATTTCTACCTGGGTCCAAATTTATTTTATCTTCTTCACTAATTTTTTGTAGTTCGATTCTAGATAGAAAATTGTCTATATGGGTCAAATCTTTAGGTAACTCTGACTTGTACAAATTTGAATAAAAGTGTTTAAATGTATCATTAATTTCTGTTGGACTATACGAGATCGATCCTGTTTCAGTTTGAATAGCATTAATATTTGTAGCGTTTTCCTCTGCTTTCAGTTGCCAGGATAATACTTTATGTGCTTTCTCTCCCAATTCATAATACCTCTGCCTAGTTCTTAAAATGGCTCTTTCAATTTTGTAAGTCTCTAATGTGTTGTATTGGAGTTTTTTCTGAACTAAGGATTGATATGTGTCAGAAGAACCATTTCTTTGATAATCTTTTTCTAGGAGTAAGATTTATTTTTCTAATTTGTCAATATCTTCTGTGTGTTGCTTTTTCAGACCTTTTGTAAAGGAGATTATTTGCCCTCTCAGATAGGCTTTCAACGTATCCCATAAAATAAAGCTATCAGGGGAGGAAGCACAGTTTATTTCACAAAACAATTTAATCTGGTCTCTTATGAATGTGCAAAAATCAGTTCTTTGAAGGAGAGTGGGATTAAGGCGCCACCTATATGGTGTTTTGGGTTTATCTGTGAATAAAATGGACAAAGTCAGTGGTGAATGACCCGATAACGTTCTTGATTAATATTCAGAGTCTAATACTCTATGGAATAATTGGGTGGATATTAAGAATAAATCGATTCTAGTATGAGATTTATGAGGGCAAGAATAAAAGGAATAATCCCGGGTTTGAGGGTGCATCCGCCTCCAAATGTCTATTAAATTTAGATCTTTCATAAATGTTTGAGTGGTCTTGGCTGCTTTTGAGTTTGAGATGGCCTTTGTTGATTTGTCCATTATAGGATCTAAGCAAAAGTTGAAGTCCCCTCCTATAAGTATGTTTTGTTGTCCCCCCACAGCCTTTAGAAACATATTTTGCATGAATAATTCATCATCATAATTAGGTGCATATAAATTTAGGAGTGACCATTGTTCTGAGAATATTCTACAATTAACAAAAACATAGCGTCCTGTGGAGTCAATATCAGTATCAAGTATTTCCAAAGGTGTATTTTTATTTATTAAAATGGCTACTCCTCTGGCTCTTGAATTGAATGAAGATGACACTACCTGCCCCACCCATTCTCTCTTTAATTTTTTATGTTCCTGCGCAGTGAGGTGAGTTTCTTGTAGGAAAACGTCTCGGTTACGTATGGTAACCCTCGTTCCCTGAAGGAGGGAACGGAGACGTACGTCGGTAATAACCAACGAATTGGGATCACTTCAGAGAGCCCCTATCAGCTTCGAGAACTTAAGAACAGGCCAATGAACAATTGGCGTGCGAGATTTGCCTCTCGCACCGCCCCGCGCCGCGGGTATAAACAGGAAGCGAGAGCACCGCACTGACGTTTTTCACTGAGGAGCCGAACCAGTGACTCGGCCAAGCAGTGATGGAAGGAACTGTGGCGACGGGACGTACGTCTCCGTTCCCTCCTTCAGGGAACGAGGGTTACCATACGTAACCGAGACGTTCCCTTTCAGTCGGTCACTACGACGTACGTCGGTAATAACCGACGAATTGGGATCCCTATGGAAAACGCCACAGTTACTACCACTTCCAGCGCCCAGCGAGAGCCCCTCAGACCCCGTTCTGAAGCGGGCGGGAAGATTCACGCTAGAAGAGTCATACTGCTGTTCCGCAAGACCTATTCAGCAGACTTGATTGGATAACGCTGGGAAAGCGTGCCCGAAGGACGCTGCGGGAGCCACATCATGCCCAGAGGGAGTTACCATGTGGAAGAATACGTATGGGCTGGCCGTGGGCAGCTCGACATACGAAGTCCCAGGGGAGGCCCCGGCCTAATGCAGGCGGGGGACGACACCGTACTGAGACGGCAGAGAACTCTGCCAAGGGAAAGACACGAGCTCGCCGTAGGGAGCTGTACCGTGGAAAATACACGTATGGGACCGCCGTAGGGGTCACGACATACGGAACCCAGCCTGACACAAGTTCCACAATGCATACGAGTGCCAGACCTGGCGTCGGACGCTCCGCAACATCCGACTGCCGAGGGGTGCGGAGGACTCAACAGGGTTCGCCAATCCTGGGGAACTCGACTGGAGGAATAAGCGTATCTACGTATGAAACGTATCCGTTCCAGGGGAAGGGAATGGCGCAGCAAGCCGACACTAGAACGGGCACTTCAGTGAAGCTGACTATGGGAAGCGAGCACACGAGAAGCCACCGGCTCTACACGCAGGCTATAAAACCTAGCGAACGTGTTGGGTGTCGCCCAGCCCGCAGCTCTACAAATGTCTGTCAGCGAGGCGCCACGAGCCGGCGCCCAGGAAGAAGCTACACCCCAGGTGGAGTGAGCTCTAACCCCGAGCGGGCAGGGCACGTCTTGGGATTCATACGCCAAGACGATGGCATCCACTATCCAGTGGGCCATCCTCTGCTTGGAGACAGCCTTTCCCTTCTGCTGTCCTCCGTAACAGACGAAGAGCTGCTCTGAGGTCTAGAAGCTTTGCGTTCTGTCCATGTAAGTCCGGAGAGCACGGACGGGACAGAGCAAAGCTAGGGCTGGGTCTGCCTCTGCCTCCTCCGAAGGCAGCGCTTGCAGGCTCACCACTTGGTCCCGGAAGGGAGTAGTGGGAACCTTGGGCACATATCCAGGCCAGGGTCTCAGGATCACCTGAGAATCACCCGGCCCGAATTCCAGGCACGATTCGTCGACCGAAAATGCCTGCAGGTCCCCTACCCTCTTAACTGAGGCCAATGCAATCAGGAGTATTGTCTTTAGAGACAAGATCTTAAGCTCTACTGACTGTAAAGGCTCGAAGGGCGCCCTCTGAAGTGCGGTCAGCACCAGAGTCAAGTCCCAAGAGGGTATAGAGAAAGGGCGAGGAGGATTTAGTCTCCTCGCTCCCCTCAGGAACCTGACGATCAGATCATGCTTGCCTAAGGACTCACCATTAATGAGGTCATGGCTTGCGGCGATAGCGGCAACATATACCTTGAGGGTGGAGGGAGACAGCCCTCGCTCCAACCCGTCTTGAAGAAAAGATAGCACAGATCCGATCGAACACTTCCGGGGGTCTTCTCGGCGAGAAGAGCACCAGTCGACGAACAGGTTCCACTTCAACGCATGTAGCCGTCTCGTAGAGGGGGCTCTGGCGGAAGCGATGGTGTCGACTACCGCTTGCGGTAGGTCACCTAGAACTTCCGCGTCCCGTCCAGGGACCAGACATGGAGTTTCCAGAGGTCTGGACGCGGATGCCATAGGGTGCCCCGTCTCTGAGACAGAAGGTCCTGCCTCAGAGGAATGGGCCAAGGAGGTGCTGTCGCGAGGAGCACTAGTTCCGGGAACCAAGTCCTGTTGGGCCAGTACGGAGCTACCAAGAGGAGCTGCTCCTCGTCCTCCCTGACCTTGCACTGTGTCTGTGCAAGAAGGCTCACTGGGGGGAACGCATATTTGCGTAGGCCCCGGGGCCAGCTGTGTGCCAGGGCATCCGTGCCGAGGGTTCCCCCGGGCAGGGAATAGTACCACTGGCAGTGGGTCGTGTCGGGGCGGCAAACAGATCGATCTGTGCGGCCCCAAGCGACTCCAAATCAGCTGGACCACCTGGGGGTGGAGTCTCCACTCCCCGGGCAGCACGGGCAACCGTGACAGCTCGTCGGCCGCACGATTGAGCGGGCCCGGAATGTGGATGGCACGAAGGGACCTCAGATGCTTCGGACTCCACAGAAGGAGATGGCGGGCGAGTTGGGACATGCGGCGGGAGCGTAGACCACCCTGTTTGATGATGTACGCAACGGCCGCAGTGCTGTCCGTCCGGATCAGAACGTGCTTGTCTTTGAGCGACCCTTTGAGGTGGCTGAGAGCAAGACGAACCGCCAGCAACTCCAGGCAATTGATATGCCATTGCAGTTGGGGCCCCGTCCACAGACCCGATACTGCAAGCCCGTTGTATGTGGCACCCCAGCCCGTGGATGAGGCATCCGTGGAGACAACAGAATGCCTGGACACTTGTTCTAGAGGCACTCCTGCCCGTAGAAATGAAGGGTCCGACCACGGGCTGAAGGTTTGGCGGCATCTCGGCGTCACTTGGACACGGAGGGACCCGCTGTGCCACGCCCATCTCGGGACTCGGTCGTGTAGCCAGTGTTGAAGCGGTCTCATATGGAGCAGCCCTAGCGGCGTTACTGCGGCTGCTGCTGCCATATGCCCCAGGAGCCTCTGAAATTATTTCAGTGGAACCGCTGTACTGCGTTTGAACGTATTCAAGCAGCTCAACACCGACTGGACGCGCTCCTCGGTGAGGCGCGCTGTCATGGCGACCGAGTCGATCTCCATCCCGAGAAAAGAGATCCTCTGTACGGGACAGAGTTTGCTCTTCTCCCAGTTGACCCGAAGACCCAACCGGCTGAGGTGCCGAAGCAACATGTCCCTGTGTTCGCACAACTGTTCCCGCGACTGGGCAAGAATCAGCCAGTCGTCGAGATAGTTGAGAAGACGAACACCACGCTCTCTCATGGGAGCAATGGCCGCCTCCGCGACTTTCGCGAAGTCACGGGGCGACAGGGACAGCCCGAAGGGCAGGACTTTGTACCGACATGCCCGTCCGTCGAAAGCAAAGCGTAGAAACGGTCTGTGTCGAGGGAGAATCGAGACATGAAAGTACACGTCCTTCAGGTCGATCGCTGCAAACCAATCCTGGGGACGGACGCACCTGAAGATGCGTTTCTGCGTTAACATTCTGAACGGCATCCTGTGGAGGGAACGGTTCAAGTAAGGCAGGTCCAAGATTGGCCGTAACCCGCCGCCTTTCTTGGGTACAATGAAGTACGGGCTGTAGAACCCGGACTTCATATCGGCTGGAGGGACCGGCTTTATCGCGTCCCTCGCCAGTAGGACAGCGATCTCCGCCTGAAGCACGGGGGCATCCACCCACGCAACAGACGTGAAGTGAACGCCCCCGAACTTGGGCGGACGCCGGGCGAACTGAATCGCAAGCCAAGTCTGATGGTACAGATGACCCAGCGAGACGGACTGGGGAGCGCTAGCCAGGCCCCCAGAGACCGAACAAGCGGGGCCATCGGTACCACAGACGTACCCGCAGCAGGGCAGCGAGGCGGAATGCAGGGACCCCAGGACGACATGGGAGTGGTCCGTGTAGGGGTCTGGGTCTGACACACGACCTGCATCCGCTGAGGGGGTGCGCGAGTGTGGGAAGGCCGCTTGAGTGCGTTCCCACAGCCGGCACCCCCTGCTGGCGATTTGGAGAGGCACCAGAGGCTGACAAGGCATGGGAGCGTTGTACACCGCCCAGCGCGCTCTCCAAATGAAGGAGGGGCTGAGCGTGGCAAGGCTTTGTGGCGTTGCACACGGTCTGCCTCACCTCCTTCCTCAGCGGGGAACAAGAGCGGCGAGGCATAGCGTCGCGCACTGTCGTCCACACACCGCTGAGAAGAGGGGAATGAGAGTGGCGAGGCTTGTAGCGTCACACACTGCCATTCCTGAACTCCCGAGACCCAGAGATATTGGAACTGTACTTCTCTTTATTTTTTTTAATTTTTTTTTAATATATATATATTTGGGTACCACTGGCTGTTTTTAACCCCAGTGGCGGAACAGAATTACTAATGGTTTTTACCCGGCCCTCCTCCGGGGGAAGAACAGTCCCGAACCAAATCCGGGTCAATGGTGTTTCTGGACATCGTCTAGCCAAGGGCCAGCGCTGTGCGCAGCTCAACCTCGGCTGAGAACTACCCTCATGCCCTAAGCAGGGCGGAGGTGGCCTGCCAGTGGCACTGCCACCCCACCGATGAGGGTAGTGAGAGAGAGGAAAACTTTATACAGATTATGGCCCTATTGGTGTTCCATATTTTGCCACCAATAGTTCCATAATGCAAAAGCCTTCCAACGCACATCCGGGAAAGGCAAGAGGCAGGCAAGGCGATTTATGCGTTGCACTATGCCTCAGCCACCCGGGAAAGCATGGCTGTCAAGCATGAATCGGATTCAGCACGAGCGCCCACTATTATAGTGGGAATCTCAGCATCATCTTCATTTTCAACACATAACAGCCCTCTCTCCGATGCAGCGATTGACATCTGTCCTCTGCTAGAGCCCCAAACGAAACGCTAGGTCCTTTTTTTTTTTAATTATTTATTTATTTATTTTTAGGACCAGCAATCCCATCTGTAAGCTACCGGCAGACATGTGAGACAGTGGGCGTGGCCGTGAGACGGCACACGGCGCGCTGAACATTCAAGCCCTTATGAAAAAGGATGAAGATGAACAGCGCGCCGACGTGGCCATGCTCTCATTAGAGAGGTTAAGGTTACTAAGGTTAAGAAGGTGCATCAGGTCACTTATTTGCTCTTCTCTTCAGTTTTCAAGTGTTCTCTCTCACAAACGCTGCCGCTTCTGTTGGCGTTTTAAATGTTTTCTTTTTCCCATCTGAGAGCTTTACCCTCAGGGTAGCAGGATAAAGCAACGCAAACTGAATACCTTTGGACTTCAGCTCTTTCTTTACCCGATCATATTCCTTTGGGCGCTTCACCAAGTTGGCACTTAGATCGGGAAAAAACATCACCGGCGAGTTCTCATACAATATGGGGCCGTTGCTTTCCCTAGATAATTTTGCTGCCGTACGGAGTATCTTCTCTCGATCTTGGTATTTCAGTAGGCGTATCAACACAGCCCTGGGTCTTCCCTCCGCAGGTGGTCTTGGCGCGAGCGTTCGATGTGCTCGCTCTATTATTAGCGGCTCGGGAAAGTGTTCTTGACCCAATATCGTCGGAAGCCAATTGGCGAAAAAAGTGACCGGGTCACTCCCCTCACAGCCTTCACGCACGTTAAGAACGCGGATATTATTGCGTCTGCTGTAGTTCTCAAGTGACTCAACTTTCTCCATCAAATATTCATTGTACTTAGTCAACTTGATCACTCGCGAATCCAGTTCGGCGACCTGATCCTCCGCTGCCCCGATGCGATCTTCCGCTTCAGTGACGCGTGATGTCAGATTATCAAGCATAGACTTTAACCCCGATATGGATTCGTTAATCTCTGCCGTTTTGGTATCCAGCTTGTTGGAAAGGGCCAGGTTCCCACTTCGTATCTCTTGAAGTATAAGAGAGTCCCCAGTAGGCTGTGTAGCGTCTGGAGTCGCTCTTGACATGAGATCAAAGTGGTGGGTCGTTCGAGAAACACCAGAGATGCAGATCTTTTGCACAGCTCTGCCTATGAATTAGTATTAGCATATAAATGAGTGTAGTGGTGCCAGTTGAGGCTGGCCAAATGGCCGCACTATCACCCTTACGACCAGCAGAGACAACGCAGGCCGTGCCGTTATCACCTTGTGAGGAACTTCAAATAGATTCCTATCACACACACACACAGACAGACACACACACACACACACACACACACACACACACACACACACACACACACACACACAAGTATTCCTCTTCATATTAGCCTTTAATTTAACCATCCCAGAAATATGTGATGACCCTTGTGTTATATGTATGTTGACCACAAAGTATATATTTGTATGTGTGTGTGATGTTAATCCTAAATGCTCAAAATGGCTCTGTAAAAGAGATACACTGTCTTTCATGCATTTAAACACAGGCATGTTTGATGTCTAAAGGTTTCTCTTTCTTTGTCCCAGTCAGTGGTGCAAAGTAGATGATTATGAGATGTACCTTTTAGTAGGTTTAGCCCTTTTTGAGCGAAACCTTACTCATTTGGCTGCCAGCGAGAACATTCCAGTGAGTGATAAAAGTCCGAACAAAGGGATTTTCCCGCCTCCAATCCACATCTATGATTGGTCATCTCAGAGAAGATGAGCGTGGGGTTAGTGGACTTTAAAGGACAATAACCCGAGCACATCAGGTCAGTCACCTTGCAAGGACCCCGGACGAGACAAATTCCCTTTTCCTCCCATCTCATCAGCGCGGCTCGCGGGTTTTCGACCCGCGAGCCGGCGCGGTCCAGCCAAGCTGATGTTTCCTTTGAAGATCGACGCGCTCCGCGACGCAGTCAGCGGACGCACTTAGCTGGACGAGATTAACTTTCCCTCCAAGACGACACCTTTAAAAGTCCCGCGGACCAACGAAGCTCTGGAAGAACCAAACGGAGAGAACGCTTCAGCGCGCAAACTCTCTGAGAAACGCCAACGCACGCATCTTGCTTTACACAACACCAAGAAACCATGCAAGTATCAATTCTACCGAAATTTAGATGCGTTTTAAAGATTGTACCCCTGTTTAAGGTGATATTTCTTGCTGGCTCCAATGGTTTTGTCTGGGAAGGTGTCGGATCGGACACGATCTTACCCTCCTTCCTTTCCTTTCCCTTCCCCTCATCCTCCTCTTTAGGCCTACTTTCCACTATTCTGTAAATACATGTATTCTTTATGTAGTCATATGTAATCGTAGTATTAATCTTTATTAAAACCATGATATTCACGTTTTGATTGTCATTGTTTGCTCACGGAACACGAGTCCCTTTAATGTCAGATCTAAGCTACGAGCTCTTATAAGCATCGTTGAATGCTTTAATTAATACCATAACTCGGAAAGTTTGTCCTTTGTGGCCAGAGGGATCAACTTCCCGAAAATTGGGTAGGAAGAATAGACCTGGTGAGTGGATAAGGAATCTCCGCTCGTCCTTTAAACGGAACGGAGAGGAATTTTGAATCAACTCCCTTGAGGTTATTCTGTGATTATTTAATATAGATATATCTGTAGTTAATTACAATAAATTGTTGTTAACCATATTTATATATATTATATTGCATAAATACCGAGGTGAGGTATTCCCATTTTGGGTGATTTTGGAGATTGGTGATTAGATTATAACCCGTTATGATTAATCATCAATCCCTAAATATTAATACCCACAATTCCCTATTGAGCTAATTTTTAATTTAAATATATATGTAACCCTAATACGCTACAGCTGTGCTTGTCCGATTTTATCTAGCACATTAGAAATTGTTGCACCAATTAGATTAAAAAAGGTTAGAGAGAAAACTAAAGCACTATGGTACAACAGTGCTACACATGTTATCAAGAAACTCGTAACTTAGAGCGTAAATGGAAACAAACAAATTTAGAGGTCTTTAGAATCGCGTGGAAAGATAGTATGTCACGTTATAAAAAGGCCCTAAAAGCAGCCAGGGCTGAGCATCTCCGCAAAATAATAGAAAATAATCAAAATAACCCAAGGTTTTTATTTAACACCGTGGCTAGACTAACAAATAAACAAACATCGCCTGAGCAAAATATTCCATACAGTTTAGTAGTAATGATTTTATGAATTTCTTCACTGAGAAAATAGAAAGCATCAGAAACAAAATTGTAAATGTACAATCTTTAATGATGTCTTATGATTCAACCGCGATTATCGCCCCTCAAGAACTACTACACCGCTTTACAACTATAGGACAGGAAGAGCTAAATAAACTTATCATGGCATCTAAACTAACAACATGTTTATTAGATCCAATACCCACTAAACTACTGAAAGAGTTGTTACCTGTAGTGGAAGAGCCTCTTCTCAATATTATTAACTCATCTTTATCTTTAGGTCATGTTCCAAGAATATTCAAGTTGGCAGTCATAAAACCTCTCATTAAGAAGCCACAATTAGATCATAATAACCTAGCAAATTACAGACCAATTTCAAATCTTCCATTTATGTCTAAAATACTAGAAAAAGTTGTGTCCGCTCAATTGTGCGCTTTCTTGCAAGAAAATGATATCTATGAAAAATTTCAATCAGGATTCAGGCCGCATCATAGCACAGAAACTGCACTCGTTAAAATCACAAATGATTTACTTCTAGCTTCTGACCAAGGCTGTATCTCAATACTAGTTCTACTCGATCTTAGTGCTGCGTTCGATACTATAGATCATAAACTACTCTTAGATCGACTTCAAAATTATACTGGTGTTCAGGGACAGGCATTAAACTGGTTTAGATCGTACTTATCAGACCGCTACCATTTTGTCTGTTTAAATGGGGAAAAATCAAAGATGACGTCAGTAGACTATGGGGTGCCGCAAGGATCCGTGCTAGGCCCTCTGCTATTCTCTATATATATGCTGCCACTTGGTAATATTATAAGAAAACATGGAATTAATTTCCACTGTTATGCTGATGACACTCAATTATATATTTCATCACGACCGGATGAAAACGCTAAATTATCTAAACTGACAGCGTGTGTTGAAGATATTAATTTTCTGCTATTAAATTCAGATAAAACGGAGGTGTTACTTATTGGTCCAAAAAACTGCCCACAAAACCTCTCGCAATACAATTTTACCTTGGAAGGATGTCCTGTCACTTTATCCACTACAGTAAAAGACCTGGGTGTTATATTAGACCGCAACCTGACATTCGAACAACATATTTCATATGTTACAAGAACGGCATTTTTCCATCTTAGAAACATTGCTAAGCTACGTAACATGCTATCTATTTCTGATGCAGAAAAGTTAGTTCATGCATTCATGACCTCGAGATTAGATTACTGTAATGCTTTATTAGCTGGTTGTCCTGCATCCTCAATAAACAAACTACAGTTAGTCCAAAACGCGGCTGCTAGAGTTCTTACTAGGTCAAGAAAATATGATCATATAACACCAATTTTATCATCTCTACACTGGTTACCTGTGAAGTTCCGTATCAATTACAAAGTATTGCTACTGACCTATAAAGCCCTAAATGGTTTAGCTCCAGTGTATCTAACGGATCTTCTATCGCCCTACAATCCATCGCGCTCTTTAAGATCACTAAACTCTAGGCTTCTGGTCATTCCTAGGATATCTAAGTCCACTAAAGGAGGGAGGGCTTTTTCACATTTAGCTCCTAAACTCTGGAATAGTCTTCCTGATATTGTTCGAGGTTCAGACTCGCTGTCCCAGTTTAAAACTAGATTAAAGACGCATCTCTTTAGCCAAGCATTCACATTATAATTATCCTTTTATACTACAGTTAAATCGGATCAAAAGCATAAATATAATATTCTGAACAGCAGCTACGCTAATCATTTCCCATCTGCTTTTCTGTTGTTATCTCGGGACACTAGTCCCGAGGTAAATAGTTCATCAGCTCCAGTTTGTATCAGCCTCTCATGGAGACTTCGGATGCCCCAACACCTGTGATGAGACGACTCGACGCCTGTGAAGAGACGACTCAACGCCAGCGTTGTTATGGCCTAAATTAATACACGATTGATTAACTTTTTCGAACATTATTCTTTAACATTGTCTTTCTAACATTTTTACTGTACATCTATGAAATGCACTTTCTGTAAAGCTGCTTTGAAACAATGTGTATTGTGAAAAGCGCTATACAAATAAATTTGAATTGAATTGAATTGAATTGTCCGTGCGCCATCTTGCCGATGCTAGCTTCTTGTTGTTGGTCTTCCTTCTCGCGCGAAGAAGTATGTGCACTCGTCGAGTTAGTTTGCTTATTTCTAGATCTCAGAGCCATTACGTGGTAGATCAATCAGAGTAAAAGAATAGTCTTTCTTCTTTTTTTTTGAAGGGTTAAGAGTGTTTTAAGAATAAAGACTCGGAGAGCATCCAGGAACGCGTCCTTCTAGCTCGGCTGCATCACGTGACCTCCTTTTTAAACATTTCAATAATTTTCTCACGTATTTGTTGGCAAACTGGCGATCCTCTGCCCATCTTTGCTCCTTTCTTGGATGCTGCTTCTGTACCAAATCATAATTACAATCACCTGTTGACATCACCTGTTTCAAATCACATCATTATTTAACCATTTTACCTCATTACTAGCCCTAAATTGCTCCTGTCCCAACTTTTTTTTAAATGTGTTGCAGGTCTGAATGACAGGAAAGGATGCATATTTACAAATTACATGAAGTTGACCAGACAAAACATGAAATATTTTGTGTTCATATTGTCTGCAATGAAATACAAGTCAAAGTAAATTTAGAAATCACTTCTTTTTTTTTTGCGTTTTCCATACAGTCCCAACTTTTTCTGATTTGGGGTTGTAGTTAATAACAATTTGGTTAATTTTAGTGGCTTTTAAGTTCATTTTGATGGCAATTTTGTTAATTTTGGTGGCTTTTATTAGTTAATAACAATTTAGTTAATTTTGGTGTCTTAAGTTCATTTTGGTAACAATTTTGTTAATTTGAACACTGAAATGCAAACACTGTTAATGTTCAGCCTCATGTTGGACGCATGACTTTCTACTGTACACAGAGAATCTGAGATCAGTGTTGATCCATGAAACTGCAGCACGTCTGAAGCTTTCAAGCTTCAAGAAAAACACAAAAGCACTGAGAGGAACACACACATGATGCATTTTCTGTTAACCAATGAGACTGGAGTTTGAGTTCAACTCAAGAGCCGGTCCGATTCATGAACAGATCAATCAGAACTGAATCAAATGATTTCAAACGAATCAATCAAGCATTGCTGCAGCTCTCACGATCGTGCCAAAGAGAGCTCGACAACAAAACATTCAGTAAATATGGGTCTGATTTTCACACACAGCATCATGTGACTTCAGAAGAGTTGGAGTAAAGTGCATACATGACTACTGGATATGCATATGGACCGTTATGATAAGAAATGTTTGACAAGAAGCTTGATCAACATCACTAATGAAATCAAAAGCCTGGTAAAATAAGCCCACGGGCCTCATGAAGTGTTCTGGTGCGGCTGTACCTTGGCCTGTGGCTGAAGCGCTTCTCTCTGTCGAGGGTTCTGATTGACCAGCTGTGAGCTCTGCAGCGGCTGCCGCACAGGATCTGAGAGATGAAGAGGCAGAAGTGTGAGGATTACGGCTCGTGGTACAGCGGTGTAGAGATGTGTAGAGTTACTGTACCTGATGCTGCAGTCGGAGCGCTCATCCGGCCCTGGAAGAGCCTGCAAACACATCACGATGCTGCATTATTCACCACTTCCTGTGATTGTAATCTGTGTCGTTACATTTCTACCGCCTCTACGCATTCAATGTTTGATTTTGTGTTGAATTAAATTATGACCGAACACATGCTTTGAAAACGGTCCCAAAGTGGATACATTTTTGTTGTTGCGTTGTAGTGAGGACTGTGAAAACGAGGGCATTTTAAAACGATGACACGTTTAGTCAGATGTTTAATGTACATTGGTTAAAAGGGTCATGAGTTGAGAAATCAACTTTCCCTTGAGCTTTTGATATATAAAAGGTCATGGTAATATCAGAATATGAATATGGATATGGAGAGGCTCAGTGTCTCTCACCTGTGCTGCTGCATCACACTGTCCTGCGGCTGAGCCTTGTTCTCCAGCGCTCTCTGGTACACCATCTCAGCCTGGGACAGCTGCCCTCTCTTCTCAAACTGATGAGCCCAGTCTATATACAGCGCCGCCGCCTGCGTCCCCACGCCTCGGCCGTGAAGATGGCTGTACACCTCCATCGGGTCGCTGGAGAATGTGGCCTGGACAGAGAGAGGCAGGTGTGTGTTCATCTCACAGAGCCAGATCCTGCCTTCAGAAGAGTGTGTGTGAGAGAGCAAGAGTGCACCTACACATCTGACGCAGTGAGCGACGTATCGCGGGTCGTTGTGGTACCGCTCATCTTGAAGGAAGGTCTGAACGATGCGCTCCAGCACCACAGACAAACCCTTCCTCTCCTCCACTGACAGCTTGCTCTCCAGAAACTGAACAAACCTGCCACACACCAGCCATGAGTGACAGACAGAGAGGGGATCATTTCATCACAGCTATAATAAAGACATTACAGATGTTCTTACTTATCCCAGGGGTCTAACGGGTCATCTCCAGCATAGCTGCGCACGCTCAGCTCAAACGCCCTGCAGTGATGAAGAGATCATCAGTGTTAGTCACTTCACCGGTCATAATGTTATGCCTGATCGGTGTATAGTAAAGTGTCATGTTATTCACTTCACCCGTCATAATGTTACGCCTGATCGGTGTAGAGGAAAGTGTTCACTGGTCATAATGTTACGCCTGATCGGTGTAGAGGAAAGTGTTCACTGGTCATAATGTTACGCCTGATCGGTGTAGAGGAAAGTGTTCACCGGTCATAATGTTACGCCTGATCGGTGTAGAGGAAAGTGTTCACTGGTCATAATGTTACGCCTGATCGGTGTAGAGGAAAGTGTTCACCGGTCATAATGTTACGCCTGATCGGTGTAGAGGAAAGTGTTCACCGGTCATAATGTTACGCCTGATCGGTGTAGAGGAAAGTGTTCACCGGTCATAATGTTACGCCTGATAGGTGTAGAGGAAAGTGTTCACCGGTCATAATGTTACGCCTGATCGGTGTAGAGGAAAGTGTTCACCGGTCATAATGTTACGCCTGATCGGTGTAGAGGAAAGTGTTCATCGGTCATAATGTTACGCCTGATCGGTGTAGAGGAAAGTGTTCACTGGTCATAATGTTACGCCTGATCGGTGTAGAGGAAAGTGTTCACCGGTCATAATGTTACGCCTGATCGGTGTAGAGGAAAGTGTTCACCGGTCATAATGTTACGCCTGATCGGTGTAGAGGAAAGTGTTCACCGGTCATAATGTTACGCCTGATCGGTGTAGAGGAAAGTGTTCACTGGTCATAATGTTACGCCTGATCGGTGTAGAGGAAAGTGTTCACCGGTCATAATGTTACGCCTGATCGGTGTAGAGGAAAGTGTTCACTGGTCATAATGTAACGCCTGATCGGTGTAGAGGAAAGTGTTCACTGGTCATAATGTTACGCCTGATCGGTGTAGAGGAAAGTGTTCACTGGTCATAATGTTACGCCTGATCGGTGTAGAGGAAAGTGTTCACTGGTCATAATGTTACGCCTGATCGGTGTAGAGGAAAGTGTTCACTGGTCATAATGTTACGCCTGATCGGTGTAGAGGAAAGTGTTCACCGGTCATAATGTTACGCCTGATCGGTGTAGAGGAAAGTGTTCACCGGTCATAATGTTACGCCTGATCGGTGTAGAGGAAAGTGTTCACTGGTCATAATGTTACGCCTGATCGGTGTAGAGGAAAGTGTTCATCGGTCATAATGTTACGCCTGATCGGTGTAGAGGAAAGTGTTCACTGGTCATAATGTTACGCCTGATCGGTGTAGAGGAAAGTGTTCATCGGTCATAATGTTACGCCTGATCGGTGTAGAGGAAAGTGTTCACTGGTCATAATGTTACGCCTGATCGGTGTAGAGGAAAGTGTTCACTGGTCATAATGTTACGCCTGATCGGTGTAGAGGAAAGTGTTCACTGGTCATAATGTTATGCCTGATCGGTGTAGAGGAAAGTGTTCACCGGTCATAATGTTACGCCTGATCGGTGTAGAGGAAAGTGTTCACCGGTCATAATGTTATGCCTGATCGGTGTAGAGGAAAGTGTTCACTGGTCATAATGTTACGCCTGATCGGTGTAGAGGAAAGTGTTCACTGGTCATAATGTTACGCCTGATCGGTGTAGAGGAAAGTGTTCACTGGTCATAATGTTACGCCTGATCGGTGTAGAGGAAAGTGTTCACCGGTCATAATGTTACGCCTGATCGGTGTAGAGGAAAGTGTTCACCGGTCATAATGTTACGCCTGATCGGTGTAGAGGAAAGTGTTCACTGGTCATAATGTTACGCCTGATCGGTGTAGAGGAAAGTGTTCACTGGTCATAATGTTACGCCTGATCGGTGTAGAGGAAAGTGTTCACTGGTCATAATGTTACGCCTGATCGGTGTAGAGGAAAGTGTTCACCGGTCATAATGTTACGCCTGATCGGTGTAGAGGAAAGTGTTCACCGGTCATAATGTTACGCCTGATCGGTGTAGAGGAAAGTGTTCACCGGTCATAATGTTACGCCTGATCGGTGTAGAGGAAAGTGTTCATCGGTCATAATGTTACGCCTGATCGGTGTAGAGGAAAGTGTTCACTGGTCATAATGTTACGCCTGATCGGTGTAGAGGAAAGTGTTCATCGGTCATAATGTTACGCCTGATCGGTGTAGAGGAAAGTGTTCACTGGTCATAATGTTACGCCTGATCGGTGTAGAGGAAAGTGTTCACTGGTCATAATGTTACGCCTGATCGGTGTAGAGGAAAGTGTTCACTGGTCATAATGTTACGCCTGATCGGTGTAGAGGAAAGTGTTCACTGGTCATAATGTTATGCCTGATCGGTGTAGAGGAAAGTGTTCACCGGTCATAATGTTACGCCTGATCGGTGTAGAGGAAAGTGTTCACTGGTCATAATGTTACGCCTGATCGGTGTAGAGGAAAGTGTTCACTGGTCATAATGTTACGCCTGATCGGTGTAGAGGAAAGTGTTCACTGGTCATAATGTTACGCCTGATCGGTGTAGAGGAAAGTGTTCACTGGTCATAATGTTACGCCTGATCGGTGTAGAGGAAAGTGTTCACCGGTCATAATGTTACGCCTGATCGGTGTAGAGGAAAGTGTTCACCGGTCATAATGTTACGCCTGATCGGTGTAGAGGAAAGTGTTCACCGGTCATAATGTTACGCCTGATCGGTGTAGAGGAAAGTGTTCACCGGTCATAATGTTACGCCTGATCGGTGTAGAGGAAAGTGTTCACCGGTCATAATGTTACGCCTGATCGGTGTAGAGGAAAGTGTTCACCGGTCATAATGTTACGCCTGATCGGTGTAGAGGAAAGTGTTCACCGGTCATAATGTTACGCCTGATCGGTGTAGAGGAAAGTGTTCACCGGTCATAATGTTACGCCTGATCGGTGTAGAGGAAAGTGTTCACCGGTCATAATGTTACGCCTGATCGGTGTAGAGGAAAGTGTTCACCGGTCATAATGTTATGCCTGATCGGTGTAGAGGAAAGTGTTCACTGGTCATAATGGTACGCCTGATCGGTGTAGAGGAAAGTGTTCACTGGTCATAATGTTACGCCTGATCGGTGTAGAGGAAAGTGTTCACCGGTCATAATGTTACGCCTGATCGGTGTAGAGGAAAGTGTTCACCGGTCATAATGTTACGCCTGATCGGTGTAGAGGAAAGTGTTCACCGGTCATAATGTTACGCCTGATCGGTGTGGAGGAAAGTGTTCATCGGTCATAATGTTACGCCTGATCGGTGTGGAGGAAAGTGTTCATCGGTCATAATGTTACGCCTGATCGGTGTGGAGGAAAGTGTTCATCGGTCATAATGTTACGCCTGATCGGTGTAGAGGAAAGTGTTCACCGGTCATAATGTTACGCCTGATCGGTGTAGAGGAAAGTGTTCACTGGTCATAATGTTACGCCTGATCGGTGTAGAGGAAAGTGTTCACTGGTCATAATGTTACGCCTGATCGGTGTAGAGGAAAGTGTTCACTGGTCATAATGTTACGCCTGATCGGTGTAGAGGAAAGTGTTCACTGGTCATAATGTTACGCCTGATCGGTGTAGAGGAAAGTGTTCACCGGTCATAATGTTACGCCTGATCGGTGTAGAGGAAAGTGTTCACTGGTCATAATGTTACGCCTGATCGGTGTAGAGGAAAGTGTTCACCGGTCATAATGTTACGCCTGATCGGTGTAGAGGAAAGTGTTCACCGGTCATAATGTTACGCCTGATCGGTGTAGAGGAAAGTGTTCACTGGTCATAATGTTACGCCTGATCGGTGTAGAGGAAAGTGTTCACTGGTCATAATGTTACGCCTGATCGGTGTAGAGGAAAGTGTTCACCGGTCATAATGTTACGCCTGATCGGTGTAGAGGAAAGTGTTCACTGGTCATAATGTTACGCCTGATCGGTGTAGAGGAAAGTGTTCACTGGTCATAATGTTACGCCTGATCGGTGTAGAGGAAAGTGTTCACCGGTCATAATGTTACGCCTGATCGGTGTAGAGGAAAGTGTTCACCGGTCATAGTTTATTCAGGATTCTTTGATGAATTGAAAGCTCATAAGAACAGTTTTTATCTGAAATCTTTTTTCTACTACATTCAAAAGTTTTGGGTCAGTAAGAACTTTTTATTGATTTATTTTTTGGGAAAGAACTGAATAGATTTATTCAGCAAGGATGCATTAAATTGATCAAAAGTGACATTTATAATGTTACAAAAGATTGTTTAAAATAAATGCGTTTTTTAACTTTCTTTTCATCACAGAATCCTGAAATAAACGATAATAATCATAAATGTGTTGATCATCAGATCCTCATATGAGAATGATTAGTGAAGGTCATGTGACACTGAAGACTGGAGTAATGATGATAAATTCAGCTTTGATCACAGGAATAAATCACACTTTACTATATATATGTGTGTGTGTGTGTGTGTGTGTGTGTGTGTGTGTGTGTGTGTGTGTGTGTGTGTGTGTGTGTGTGTGTGAACAGCTGATCTACACTGGAGTGTGTGTGTGTGTGTGTGTGTGTGTGTGTGTGTGTGTGTGTGTGTGTGTGTGTGTGTGTGTGTGTGTGTGTGTGTGAACAGCTGATCTACACTGGAGTGTGTGTGTGTGTGTGTGTGTGTGTGTGTGTGTGTGTGTGAACAGCTGATCTACACTGGAGTGTGTGTGTGTGTGTGTGTGAACAGCTGATCCACACTGGAGTGTGTGTGTGTGTGTGTGTGTGTGTGTGTGTGTGTGTGTGTGTGTGTGTGTGTGTGTGTGTGTGTGTGAACAGCTGATCTACACTGGAGTGTGTGTGTGTGTGTGTGTGTGTGTGAACAGCTGATCTACACTGGAGTGTGTGTGTGTGTGTGTGTGTGTGTGTGTGTGTGTGAACAGCTGATCTACACTGGAGTGTGTGTGTGTGTGTGTGTGTGTGTGTGTGTGTGTGTGTGTGTGTGTGAACAGCTGATCTACACTGGAGTGTGTGTGTGTGTGTGTGTGTGTGTGAACAGCTGATCTACACTGGAGTGTGTGTGTGTGTGTGTGTGTGTGTGTGTGTGTGTGTGTGTGTGTGTGTGTGAACAGCTGATCTACACTGGAGTGTGTGTGTGTGTGTGTGTGTGCGTGTGTGTGTGTGCTAACAGCTGATCTACACTGGAGTGTGTGTGTGTGTGTGTGTGTGTGTGTGTGTGTGTGTGTGTGTGTGTGTGTGTGTGTGTGTGTGTGTGTGTGTGTGTGTGTGTGAACAGCTGATCTACACTGGAGTGTGTGTGTGTGTGTGTGTGTGTGTGAACAGCTGATCTACACTGGAGTGTGTGTGTGTGTGTGTGTGTGTGTGTGTGTGTGTGTGTGTGTGTGTGTGTGTGTGTGTGTGTGTGAACAGCTGATCTACACTGGAGTGTGTGTGTGTGTGTGTGTGTGTGTGTGTGTGTGAACAGCTGATCTACACTGGAGTGTGTGTGTGTGTGTGTGTGTGTGTGTGTGTGTGTGTGTGTGTGTGTGTGTGTGTGAACAGCTGATCTACACTGGAGTGTGTGTGTGTGTGTGTGTGTGTGTGTGTGTGTGAACAGCTGATCTACACTGGAGTGTGTGTGTGTGTGTGTGTGTGTGTGTGTGTGAACAGCTGATCTACACTGGAGTGTGTGTGTGTGTGTGTGTGTGTGTGTGTGTGAACAGCTGATCTACACTGGAGTGTGTGTGTGTGTGTGTGTGTGTGTGTGTGTGATTGTGTGTGTGTGTGTGTGTGTGTGTGTGTGTGAACAGCTGATCTACACTGGAGTGTGTGTGTGTGTGTGTGTGTGTGTGTGTGTGTGTGTGTGTGTGTGTGTGTGTGTGTGTGTGTGTGTGTGTGTGTGTGTGTGTGTGTGTGAACAGCTGATCTACACTGGAGTGTGTGTGTGTGTGTGTGTGTGTGTGTGTGTGTGTGAACAGCTGATCTACACTGGAGTGTGTGTGTGTGTGTGTGTGTGTGTGTGTGTGTGTGTGTGTGTGTGTGTGTGTGAACAGCTGATCTACACTGGAGTGTGTGTGTGTGTGTGTGTGTGTGTGTGTGTGTGTGTGTGTGTGTGTGTGTGTGTGTGTGTGTGTGTGTGTGTGTGTGTGTGTGTGTGTGAGTGTGTGTGTGTGTGTGTGTGTGTGTGTGTGTGTGTGTGTGTGTGTGTGTGTGAACAGCTGGGGCCCGTTTCAGAAAGGAGGTTCAACCAACTCTGAGTTTTGGGTTTCAGAGCAGCTGAATTGAGGTAGTTCAATCAACTCTGAGTAACTGACTCTGAGTTAAGCTCATGCATTCAAACTATGAAAAGCCACGATCAATGGAGCTCCGAAATTACGATTCACCATGGCAACAGCACCCAACAAAAAGACGTTTGCATACTTCGGGTCAATACACAAGTTTAATTCTTAATTATTTTAATTAAGTTTAATTTTCATGGTATCCAAAAGGCAAACAAAGAATGTGGTAGCAGCTAAATCAATAAATAAATAAATGAAAAAAACAATTCAATCAGGAAAAGCTTTAAGCATAAAATGTTCATGGGTGTTGGTTTAATGACTTTACAAACATTTGACATATTAAATAAATATCATTCAGTGTCCAATGAGCAGCAGCTTTTCCCACATAGACCCTTTTCACAGTGATGACGTGTTTGAATGGTCATCAATATCGTAAATCCTCCAACGTTTTTTGTATTTTTTTTTTATGTATGTACATTTATAAAACTAATACTTTGTATTATATTACTTTTGCATCAAATTACAAAAATCAAGTTACCGCTGCTGTGAGAGTGTTTCTAATACAGCGTCTATGGGAGTGATAGTTATAATTAACATCTTTCTATCTTTTCACTTCTGTAATCAATCTCACTTTAATTTTTCCATCTTTTTGAAAGTTGTGAAATCACTATTGTGGAGTTTTTCCTTTGCTATTTGAGCAAATGGAGACACAAAAATATATATTTAATGTATTCTTTCATTCACCGCTATAAAAGTTAACCCTATGACGACTTCCGCTCTGAGAAACCCAGAATTGTGAAAAGGGTCTATGCTCTTTCACATAATGAAATGTTCTCTGATCCCACCTGTTACATTTATTAATCAGGGTAATGACATTAACATTTGACTTCTACTCAGGCCAGCCAAACACCAGCACCACTGACAGATGAAGAGGAGATGGAGGAAGAATATTAACACCCAACAGGAAAAATAATAAAGTATTTGTAGGAAATAAAGATGACTATAAAAAATGTAAATAAATGTATTTAACAGCTGTGGTGGTGGTTATGCCATATATCTCGTACTACCATCTGGCAGCATCCTTCCATTCCATACAATAATCCGTTTTCAGAAAGTGTGATGATGGGTATATGAGTGTCATCAATGCATCCAGCCACTGGAAATCCTAAAGGAAATTCTAATTATTAGGGTTAGGGATACTTCTAGAGGATTATTAAGTAGGTCAGGATCCTGTATAAAACATGCCATTTTTGTCAGTTTGACGTGTCCTCATGATGAAAATATGATTAATGAATGTTCCTGCAAAGAATGCTTTTCTTACTTTGTATTTTTGTCAAGTGGCAGATAATTTAATTTGTTTTAAGTAAACTTTGCTTACTTTAGATTTAGATTAAATTTATAATTTGTTTTATATTTATACTTGAAATACGACCAAAATACTCAGTAAGAAAAGCATTTGTGGCGTTTGACTGAATGAATAAAGTATTTAAACACTGCTGGTGCTTTAAAAAGGGGAGGAGAACGAAAGAAACTCTGGGTTTACCAAAGAAAACCTGCTCCTGACCAGGTTAGGTTCACAGAGTAAGTTACCCTGGTAACTGACTCTGAGTATAAGTTACCTCTCTTTCAGAAACCGGCTTG
Organism: Gobio gobio; assembly: GCF_949357685.1. Classification (NCBI taxonomy): domain Eukaryota; kingdom Metazoa; phylum Chordata; class Actinopteri; order Cypriniformes; family Gobionidae; genus Gobio; species Gobio gobio. The sequence goes on along the minus strand of NC_137105.1, from coordinate 54,951,907 downwards.
GCTTACCCTGCTTTCTCGGGTTTGACATACCTCCCATTCTGGAACAGAAAACCCAGAGTTTCCCTTATTTCAGGGTTAACCTACTCAGAGTTTTCACTTAACCTCCTTTCTGAAACGGGCCCCTGATCTACACTGGAGTGTGTGTGTGTGTGTGAACAGCTGATCTACACTGGAGTGTGTGTGTGTGTGTGTGTGTGTGTGTGTGTGTGTGTGTGTGTGTGTGTGTGTGTGTGTGTGTGTGTGTGTGTGTGTGTGTGTGTGTGTGTGTGTGTGTGTGTGTGTGTGTGTGTGTGTGTGTGAACAGCTGATCTACACTGGAGGAATATTTCACTGTTTTACTGGAGTTATGATCAGATTCATGAGCACAAGAGACTCAAAGATTGTCATAGATGTATGAAAATGTATTAAAACACACAAGCCCAGAGAAGGGAGACACACAGTTGTGTTATATAGAACAAAACATCATGATATTGTCCCATATTAATAACCGAACTGAATCATAAACATCATCAGGACGAACACACACTCTCGGTCAGATGCTAACACGCTACTTACTGAAAATAAGAATTAATGTCCATCGTTTCTTCTTGTTGAACACAGAAAGTCCGTGGGGGAATGTTTACGGTTAAACGAGACTCATTTAAAACACGTTAATAACAATATTAATCGCTAATATTTCCGTTAACTAGCCCCGCTCTGCTAACTGTAGAACTGCAACAACGACATGTTTTCAAATGTACAGCTTAGCCAATCATTAGCCTTCATGTGGCTCACCAGCCAATCAGAGTCCGACACAACAACGCGTCACGTTTACTCTGTGGCTCCGCCCTCTCTATGGCGCTGGGCGGCGCTGGGCGGAGCTTACATGAATATTCATGAGTTTCCTGTTTGGCGTTAAAGACGCTCTGAAAATATGAACACGTGCTCTCCGGATCATCACAGAAACTGTTTTGAGATTTCCAGCTTCACATGAAAGAGCAGGGGTCTGTACCATGAAGGTAGTTTAACAAACTCAGGGTTACAGGATTAGTTTCGAGTTGACAAAACCAAACCAATCTATTCAGGCTTTGTTGGTCCCATGATGCTGATCATCAGCTTTCTCTGTCAACTCAGGCTTTGATCCTGAGTTTAGGAGTTTAGCTGTGACATCAGCAGTGAACAGCCAATCACACGCTGTGGATCAGTAAAACTGAGATTCACTTCACTCTTCAGCAGAATATACATGATTGAAAAATATTAAGAATTTAAACAAATTTACACAGAAGAAAATAGCTGTCGAGGACAACTTCAAGATAAATCGTATACATCAATGCAAGTAAAAGTTATGAAGTTAGTTTAGTTGATATATAGAGAGAATTGAACATTTATGCTCACATGTAATTTTTTATAGATTTAGTTATTGAATTTAAAGCTTATTTGTATGACCTTTATATAGGCTATT
>NC_137105.1:54877966-54945466 GCF_949357685.1 Gobio gobio | reverse complement strand
TTGGACAACCTCTGTCCCGTTTCAACCAGGCCAGCCCGCACCACTCCCTCTGCCCCCTGGCTGTCTGATGTTCTCCGCGAACATCGTTCTGGGCTCCGGGCGGCAGAGAGGAAGTGGCGAAAAACTAAAAACACTACTGACCTGACCCTGTATCAGTCTCTCCTTGCTTCTTTCTCTGCTAATGTCTCCACTGCTAAATCTACATACTACCACAACAAAATCAACAACTGCTCTGACTCTCGTGCACTCTTCAGAACGTTCTCTTCACTCCTTTGTCCTCCTCCCCCCCCTCCTTCATCAACTCTTACAGCTGGCGACTTTGCATCATTTTTCACAAATAAAATCTCCTCCATCAGCAGCCAATTCTCCGCACCACAAACCGACACGCACATCTCAACAACCATCACACATACGCCCCCCTCTTTTTCTCTGCTCTCTGAAGCTGACATCTCCAAACTCATCCTTTCCAACCACCCCACTACCTGTCCACTTGACCCTATCCCCACTCACCTCCTTCAGGCCATCTCTTCTTCTGTTACTCCTGCACTCACTCACATTGTCAACACCTCTCTTCACACCGGGACTTTCCCCACAGCATTTAAGCAGGCTCGGGTAACCCCACTGCTTAAGAAACCCTCTCTGAACCCAGCACTTTTAGAAAACTACAGACCGGTATCCCTTCTGCCTTTCATTGCAAAGACACTCGAGCGAGTTGTTTTTAACCAGCTCTCTACGTTTCTTGAACAGAACAACCTCCTGGATATCAACCAATCTGGCTTCAAAAGTGGCCACTCAACTGAGACTGCCCTGCTCTCGGTTACGGAAGCACTGAGACAGGCAAGAGCGGCTTCCAAATCCACAGTACTTATCTTACTGGATTTGTCTGCTGCTTTTGACACAGTTAACCACCAGATACTCCTGTCAACTCTCATGGAGATGGGCATCTCAGGAACTGCTCTCCAGTGGCTCAAGTCTTACCTCTCAGGTAGGTCCTTCAGAGTGTCATGGAGAGGTGAAGTGTCTAAGTCACATCATCTAGCCACTGGAGTTCCGCAGGGCTCAGTGCTTGGACCACTTCTCTTCTCCATCTACATGTCATCACTGGGAACTGTCATTCAGAAACATGGCTTTTCCTATCATTGCTACGCTGACGACACTCAACTCTACTTCTCATTTCAACCAGATGATCCCACGGTTGGTGGTCGTATCGCTGCCTGCCTAACAGACATTTCTGCCTGGATGAAGGAACATCACCTGCAACTCAACCTTCCAAAGACAGAACTGCTTGTGGTCTCAGCCAACCCAGCACTTCATCATAATCTCTCCATTCAGCTAGGATCATCAACCATAACTCCGTCCAGGACAGCCAGGAATCTTGGAGTTGTGATTGATGATCAGCTAAAATTCACTGACCACATTACTGCAACATCCCGGTCCTGCAGATTTGCGTTATACAATATTAGGAGGATCAGACCCTTCCTATCAGAGCAGGCCACACAACTCCTGGTCCAAGCTCTTGTTCTCTCCAGACTGGACTACTGTAATGCTCTTCTAGCGGGCCTTCCGGCATGCACTATCAAACCCTTGCAACGGATCCAGAACGCAGCGGCGAGGGTGATCTTTAACGAGCCGAAGAGAGCGCACGTCACGCCTCTCTTCATCAGTCTCCACTGGCTGCCAATAGCTGCTCGCATCAAATTCAAGTCACTGGTGCTCGCCTTCAAAGCAACCACTGGCTCTGCACCAATATACCTAAACTCGCTTGTTCAGACTTACACACCCTCCAGGAGCTTACGGTCTGCCAGTGAACGACGCCTTGTAGTGCCATACCAAAGAGGCATGAAATCACTCTCACGGACCTTTTCCTGGACTGCCCCCACCTGGTGGAATGACCTGCCGATCTCAATTCGAGCCGCCGAGTCTGTAGCCATTTTCAAAAAACGGCCTAAAGACACGTCTTTTCCAGCAGCACCTAACCAATCAAGAATAGCACTTAACATTCCATTCGATTCATTTTCTGTCTGTCTAATTTATTAAAAAAAAAAAAAAAAAAAAAAAAAAAAAAAAAAATTGTCGTGTGTTCTGTGTTAGATTAACTGAGACTTGTTACAGCACTTGCATACTGTAGCCCTTGACCGTTCTAGTTGCTTCTATTGCTCTCATTTGTAAGTCGCTTTGGATAAAAGCGTCTGCTAAATGACTAAATGTAAATGTAAATGTAAATTTTTTCAAGGTTTTTGTGTCCTGTGCGCATTTCTATCTTTATCTTTCACGAAGAATGGAGCTAGGCTGCATATGTGCACTGTTATGAATTCCCGTGCGGCCGCGCAGATTACTTTCACTTTAGAATGAGATTTTTTTAATTGCGTCTGTTCTCTAACTGAACGAAATTATTTTTATTACTATAAAACAATCAAAATGATATCGATACGACTGTTTATAATTTCATACAGCTATATCTATAACGAAAAAACATTTTCAAGTCTTTACATCATATCCGGGAGATAAATCAGTAAATTCGAGTAAAATCACAGCTTATCTCGTGCGAATGTGCCAAGCAAAACTCAGATGTGGGGGAGTAATTTCTAAATCACTTTCTAAATTATCAGGTCCCCGGATAATAGCCTACTTATCCCGTGCGAATGGGGCTTTAGTTGTTGTTGTTGTTGTTGTTTTTTTACAGTGGGTCATAATATAGGGGTCATAATACAGTGGGTCATATATATGTCAAAAAATTGACAAAATGTAAAATGTATACCTTGAATGCAATGTAAGTCGCTTTGGATAAAAGCGTCTGCCAAATGCATAAATGTAAAATGTAAATGTAAATATAGCTTATCTTTGTCAGTGCGTTTTGTGGTGTTAGAAATTGTTTTTCTGCGCATTTTCGCACAAACTCAAAACGTGCGTACACCACCTCCTGAGCTGGCGTAGGATTTGAGCGTGCCGTACGCCAACGGCCATATTGATAAATCTCAAAGTCACTGTGGTTTTGGGTGTACGCTGGAAATTTGGTGTACGCACTTTTGATAAATGAGGGCCATTCAGTGTGAGACTCACACACTCGGCTTCAGTTGGGGACACTAAATGCTCCACTAAATGACTGATCTGCCCATTGTCACTGTATGATAATTGAAATGAGCTGATGACATCACCGTTTTCTCCAGAGCGGCTGTACGGCCCAATCAAATTCTGTTGCATTATTTTCCTGTTTAACACTGTGAAGCTGCTCTGAAACAATCTGCATTGTAAAAAGCGCTATATAAATAAAGTTGACTTGACACACTCGGTCTTTGTCAGACACGTGTGTTTATTATGTGTGATGTCTCCAGTCAAAGACTGAAAAAACACATCTCAGAGCAAAGAGGACACTGACCACACGCCGACACACAACTCAGAGCAGGTCACTCTCAATATGACAAAACAAAGCCTCAAATTCTGTCAGTTTTATTCTGAGATTCACTCAATAAATGTGTTTTCCTCTGTTTAATGTGGCGTGACAGATCGTTGTAGCGCCTCAGTTCAAGCGGCATCTCTTCCTCTTCACTACGAGTTACAGCAGCAAATAAACATGAATGAACATCAGAAGATACAGAACAACTGACTGACATCAATCCTGTGTCATGTGATCATCCATCAGTGTTTCAACCGCAGAAAGACGTCAAGCTTGAGGACAATATGTCACGCAACATTACATTTACCTCCGGAAAGCCATTCAATGACAAGAAACTCGACAGTTAACTAGAAAAATAACTCTAGAGAGTTCACTATATTATATATTCATTATATCTCTACTCTTATTAAAGAGTTATGACTATAGTTATTATTATAAAACTGGAGGCTTCTCTATAGTTTAGAGCATTAGTTGAGATATTCAAATATTAACACACTTTATAACAATATTCATTAGTTATAAACATTCAAACGAGTCCTCATAACATTTTAAAGCCACAATGTACAGAACATCACACAAAGATATAGAAGAAAATGTAGAAACACATTTTGGATAAATAAACCTAAAAAATTATAAATTAATAACTGCAGAAAGGCCAAACTGCAGATCTGCAAATTAAATCGGCCTGTGCTAGCACACTCTCAGTAGCGCAACACTGATGCTCCGAAAAACGATCAAATATTCATTTACAGAATTAAATTAGAACAGAATATACCTTTCTAATAAATACAAATTAAAAACGCAATAAGTCGTATGTGTATAAACCGGTGTGTGTAATCAGATTAGCCGCTTTCACACAGCAATCCCGGGAAATTAGCAACGGCGTTCTGACTTTTTACCGGTAAGAGACCGTTCACACATCAGCACCAAAATACGGTAAATTCTTTAAACGCTGCGCCGCTCTTCATTCGCCCGCATGAGAAGAAGTGCTTTAGTTTCACTATCTGTTCAATTTGACAACATATGACGTCTTGTGAAAGGCATAAGGAATGATCAAACAGAACGCGTGTTTGCTCTTAAAAACACAAGACGGGTATAATAGTATCAAACAGCAGAGCCGCAGCACTGATGAATGGAGAAGAAGGCTGGGTCTCGAGTGTTGAAGCTGCGAGACGTGGCTCAACGGTCAAAGATGATCATTTACCAGTAAAGACTGTGTGTGAAAGGGGCTATTGAGCACCCCATACAGCCAAAAGGGCATGATCCTCGTTTCATAACACCTCTGCGGAGATTCACCTGTGAGATTGGTAGTGGAATCAGGCTCTTCCTGTCGAATCTTCAACTATTCGGGGTCACCCCTACATTGTAATATGTTGATTAATCTCATATTTGATGCGTTGGGTTGGGTTTACTCAGTTTCCCAGTGTTCATTCTTCAGCTTCAGCTCAAACGCAATGCCACACATTATGATTGGGTAATTAGAAACAATCTCATTCCTCTTAGATGTAGATTGATGATGCATTATTGATAACTAGCAGTGGAAATAAAACTGCCCATCACTAGTAGCTCTGTCAGAACTTTATATTAATGAATGAATCCTAATGACTTCTTCAAAAGAGAAGATGCTCTCTTCATGATCCACACATAAGAACTCACAGGAGTTCATGAACCTTCCCTGAGAGGCAAGTGATGTTTATACACCACGGTCTGATGTGAGATATATTCATAAATCACCATCAACAGTTAAAGGAAATATTCTGTGTGAGCCTTTACTCCAAAAAGAAGTTTGAATACTCCATTGAGCCTTGGTTTATTCAGAATAATTGTGATATTTTCTTGTTTTCTTGTGGCTTATATGAGTCGAGTTCAGTCTGTAGCCAAACTAAAGATATCTCATGCTCATCTTCTAATAACAGTGAAGTGATAACTTGAGGCAGTGTGTTCACTTTACAGGTGGAGCATTCGCCCTCTCTGCTCCTCTCTGAGGGAATGAGCTGAGACCATCAGCTGAACACATCTCTCTCACAAGCACTTAAAGGCTGAGTTCACACACACATTACAGCTCTGTCATCATTCACTCGCCCTCATGTCGTTTCAAACCCGTAAGACCTTCGTTCATCTTCAGAACACAAATGAAGATCTTCTTGATGAAATCTGAGAGCTCTCTGTCCCTCCATTGACAGCGACACAACTTGTTTAGGATGCAGATTTAGTTGCACAAGCGCCTCGTGAAGGAACACAGACTGAACGATCTTTGACTATTACCAAGTCTTAATGTGTTTTATGTTTATATTGTTATAGCAGGGCTGTCAACTCTCATTCAGAGTGAGACTCACACACTCGACCCTTAACTGAAATGCATAGAGTGATTTAATTATGGTAAACAGAAGCTCAAACATGCTCACATGTTTGCAAATGTAGATGTTATTATTAAATTGTAAAATGTAATAAATTCCTCTTAGTTATTTATATTGTTTATGTGGTTATTGAGGTTATTGTATAGTGCTATTCATCTGTTTCAGTCACATGATCTTCTGCCCATCCACCATATTTATGACTAAGGTCCCGATCAGACAGAACGTGTTCTTCAGGTTTGAAAGCACGAGGCGCACCGCACTGCCTTTTTGGTTAACTTTTATCATTTAGAAAAGAGGAGTGCGCTGTGGTTTCTTTATGTTGCTAGGTAACCACCGAATCAGCTGTCCTGTCAGTCTAATGGTGCGTTCACACCGGACGCGATTCGAGTGATTTACATGTTAAGTCAATGCAGAGACGCGAAATGGCATTCTGCGGCGCGATTCGCGCGAATGAGGCGGCGAGATTCGCGCGATTCGCGCGATTGAGGCGGCGAGAAGGACGCGACTTGAGCGTTTTGAACGCGCGATTCGCGCGAATCGCGTGAATCGCGCGAAACGCTCAAGTTGAAAAATCTGAACTTTGGCGGATATTTCGCGCCGCGTTAACCAATCAGGAGCTTGCTCTAGTAGTGACAACAATGAAGAGAAAATCTGTATATTGATATCTGGTTCAGACAATATGATTATCACTGTGATAACATTAAATTACATGAAACACAACCCAGTCTCTTTTTGTTAAATGCAAGTTTATGTATGATCAATAATACAAAAGTATCAGTAATGTATAACAAGCTATACATGAAACAAAGCAACAATGCAGTCAAACATTCAAAGTCAGTGCTAGTAGGCTAACGTTACAACTGCAACGTACAGTTATAGCCTAAAAATATAAAGTAATGAAACTTATCTTTGCCCTCAGCCTAAACGATTTGCCAGGGAACAAATTATAGATCCATGAGACCAAAGATCGGCCGTTACAAGACGAATTATAGCTCGAGACACACCACAGAGACATCAGAGCCAGCGGGAGACGGCAGAAGGACTGGCCGAGGAAAGGTTGCCCTCGCCGGCTTTCACGTGCGCTGAGCGCGCTGTCCGCTGGAGCTCACAGCTCCGACAACGGCAGATAAAATGTTCAAATAGGCACTGTTTATGTAAATAAACCACAGATTTGAGCTTTAAACAACTACATTATCGACTGAAAAAGTCTTAAAACTACGTTTTGTCACACATTAACAGTAGATATGAACAAAAAAAAAGACATGTAAACACAGCCCATGTCAGCCATTTCTCAACGAGACGAGCTGCTGGCGGAAGCCCCGCCCATGACGCGAATTCGCATCTGTTGTGCAGTGAATGTCACACGCGATTCGCGCGAATTTCACGCGCGATTCGCGCGAGTAAACTCAAAATGTACACGCGTCCACCTTCGCGCGATTAGCGCGAATTATTCGCGCGAATCGCGTCCGGTGTGAACGCCACATAATCGAGGATTATAGCACGAGCGCTCTAGAATCTGGTTTTGCACTGTGGTAGTTGCGGTTTGTTAAGTCATACAGCTCCGGGTAACCCGCGATAGCCACCACAAGTTTCTCCTCAATCATTGCCGTCTCCAGACGTTCAAAAGCAACTGTAAACTTCCATCACCACAACCGAAGACCCGCCTCTCCATTCATGCGATTGGACAATGGCAACCCAAGAATTAAATAATGTTTTTATTTCTATAAAAAGCAAAACTAAACTTCACCCTCACACTCTGTCATGACAATATTGCACAAGATCTCATCACATTATTTAATTTTTGTCATGTGATTCCCATGCCCTCATGTGATCTTGTCATGTTCTGTCATTGGTTCATGTCTGATCATTGTTCACAGGTGTCCCTTGTCTTGTCACTAGTCTCTGTGTATTTAACCCCTAGGAGTATGAGCTGTTCCCTTTCGTTCAGTCACTACGACGTACGTTAGTGACTAACGAATGGGGGTTTCGCTTAGAAGCCAATCATCTTCGAGTATTCAACAGCGCCCAATGGCAGTGCCAATGCCATTGGCATGCGGAATTTGCATGCGTAACTCCGCCCCACCTCGTGGGTATATAAGGAAGTACGCTGGCAACATCGCATTATGTTTCTGCTTTGGAGCCAAGAGGATCTCTTCACTCCTACAAGCCTGAATTCTGAAGTCTTCTCTTCAGTCTTCGAGACCAGCGGTTCTCCAGGGTGTTGGTGTTACGGCGCGTTCCAGCGATCTCATGCTGCCTGCCTGCTGATCTGTGCAGTGATCTGCAACAGCTGTGTGTGTGTTTCCCTGGGCGCTTCGGCACTCTGCAGAGCTTTCCTCTCACAAAAAGAGCTTGCGCGTGGCACGTCTTTTTCAAGACGTTTCGCCCGTGCATTTCCGGGTGCGATCGATCTCCGTTGCTGTCTATGGGCACATTCACTGCTCGATGTGTTTGGGCTTCAGCACGTTCGGGCAGTGTTTGTGGATGCGTCATGTTCCCACTGCGGGAACGTGACCATCGCAATGTTGCGGTCGAGACTCAGTGATCTCCGTGAGGAGAGAGAGTCCCCTCTGCCACACCCCAATCTACCGTCTCCGAGAGAGGTGGTACTTTGGCTGGTGGCCAGGGTGACCTGAGTGCGGTGCCGTGGTATTAAGAACCCCGACGATCATTCCTCGGGCCACGCCCCCTCTCGCACATTGCTTAAACCCGCGAGTGTTGGACTGAAACAGCGGCCCGTCTCTGACGCCTCGTTCGTTTCGTTCACGCTCCAGATAGCAGTGAGATGTCGATCGCCGCATCCCAAGGTGGGCTGGAGTCCTTTGGGGATGACGATTAGGAGTTGTGCTCCGCCTCCGGGTGTGTCAGCGCTGCCTGATCCGACCTAAAGTTGACAGCCATGTTATCTCGGGCAACCGCGAGTCTCGCGCTGGTGTGGAACTCCGCCCAGTCGCGAGTGCTCGTGGTTGCGCGATTGGTTTTTGGGGACGGCACCCGACAGCTGTTGGGTACCTTTCGCTCCCGAGGTGCATGAGGAGATCACGCGGTCCCGGAAGTCCCCGTGCTTCCCGCGATCGTTTGGTGGCCTCCTCCACCTTCTCTGCCCTTGATGGGGCCGCGGCCTAGGGTACACTGGGGCCCCCTCACCCCCACTGTTGAACTCTCTGTTGCGCACTACGGTGTCCACAGAGGGCTTGACGTGGCGTGGTGTGGCTGTCCTAAGCACCCTCCCAAAGCCTGTGGGCTCGTCTACTTCGGTGGCGTGGTCCTGCAGAGCTACGGGCAGGCCGCCGCCCCTTTGCACATGCACAAGGGTGGAGCCGACCCAGGGCTCTTCATTGAGCTGCGTGCCACAACTGATCCCGCCCCCGGGCGGTGAAGGTGGCCACACGCTCCCTGGGTCGGGAGATGTCCACAGCTGTGGTCCGGGAGAACACCTGGCCTTACCTGGTGATGTGGAGGACGTTGAGCGGGCCCGCCTCCTCAACTCACCCATATCCCAGGCTGGCCTCTTCGGCGGCGCGGCTGAGAACTGCGCCCAACGGTGCACCAGCCGCCGGCTCAGTCGCCTCAGTCCGCTCGCCGCCGAGGGCGCCCTCCCTCCTCCCGCCCGGCCCCAGCAGCAGCCTTCACCCGGGCCGCGCCGTGGAGGTGGTTGAGGATGACGCTCAGTCCGCTCCCCAGCCTGGTTAAACGCCAGGCTGGAGGTGGACAACTCAGAGATGGGTTCCAGTTCTTCCCAGGGGATAGTAGCAGGACCTCTCCTTCCCCCGGTGGAGGGCCGGGGGAAAAATCCTTCCGCTGCTGGCCCCCGGGCTAGCAGCGCTTGGGAAGAACTCATGTCCCTGTCTCTGAGGACCCAGAGACCGGTGATGACAGTGCGCGCCACCCACGGGTCCCGCCACTCGCATCCCTCTCTGTCGCCAGCCTCCTGGCAGAGCAGACCCCAGTGGAACGCACGTCCTTCCCTGGTCTCCTCTGTCAGGACGCAGCCGTTAACCGCACCCCCACACCGGGACGCCCAACAGCCTCCCTTGTCCGGGTCGGTAACGCTGCATCGCTGCCCCCCACCGGGTACACCTGTAGTCCGATTGACCCCGCTGGTGCAGTTCCTGGGAGCCTGGCTTCAGATTCCAGGGCTGTCCCGCTGGGTCGCGAAGACAGTCAGGTGCGGCTACGCGATTCAGTTCGCGCAGGTTCCTCCCTGCTTCCGGGGAGTCCGTTCCACTATGATCGGGGCCAATGCCCCCGTCATGCGAGCGGAGGTTGCCACCCTACTGGCGAAGGGTGCGATCGAACCTGTCCCTCCAGCCGAGATGAATTCCGGGTGTTACAGCCCGTACTTCATTGTACCCCAAAAGACCGGTGGGCTTTGACCGATCCTGGACCTGCGCGTCTTAAACCGTTACCTTCACCGGTTTCCGTTCAAGATGTTGACAGCGAAACGCCTTTTCGAATGCGTTCGTCCAGACGATTGGTTGGCAGCGATCGACCTGAAGGACGCCTACTTCCATGTCTCCATTCTACCTCGACACAGACCGTTCCTACGGTTTGCTTTCGAGGGGCGGGCATATCAGTACGCAGTTCTACCATTCGGGCTATCTCTGTCCCCTCGCGTCTTTACAAAGATTGCCGAGGCAGCCCTTGCGCCCCTTAGGCAGCACGGGGTTCGCATCCTGAACTACCTCGATGACTGGCTCATACTGGGTCACTCTCGAGAGCAGGTTTGCGGACACAGAGATTTGGTGCTCCATCACCTAGCCCGTCTGGGCCTTCGGGTCAACTGGGAGAAGAGCAAACTTTGCCCCGCGCAGAGGATCTCTTTTCTCGGTATGGATATCGACTCGGTCGCCATGTGCGCGCAGCTTTCGAGCGAGCGCGCGCAGTCTCTGCTGACTTCCCTTCGTCAAATCGAGGGCAAGAGTGCGGTTCCACTGAAACTATTCAGAGGCTCCTGGGGCATATGGCATCTGCAGCCGTGGTGACGCCGCTCGGATTGCTTCATATGAGACCGCTTCAGCACGGGCTAGGCGATCGAGTCCCGAGATGGGCATGGCGGTCTGGCACGCTCCGGGTACAAGTGACTCGGGCCTGCTTACAGACTCTCACCCCGTGGTCGAACCTCAGTTTTCTACGGACCGGAGTGTCCTTAGAACGAGTTTCCAGGCATCTTGTTGTATCAACAGATGCATCATCCACGGGCTGGGGTGCCATGTGCAATGGACAAGCAGCCGCGGGCTCCTGGATAGGACCCCAGCGCCTTCTGCATGTCAATTGCCTCGAGTTGCTGGCAGTACGGTTCACCCTGCACCGCTTCCGAGCGTTGCTGAGGGGTCAACATGTACTAGTCAGGACAGACAACACGGCCGTAGTAGCGTACATCAACCACCAGGGCGGTCTACGCTCCCGCCGTATGTCTCAACTCGCCCGCCATCTCGTTTTGTGGAGTCAGAAGCGCCTGAGGTCCCTTCGTGCTGTCCAAATCCCAGGAGACCTGAACCGTGCAGCCTACGAGCTCTCATGGATTCAGCCTCTCCCCGGAGAATGGAGACTCCACCCCCAGACGGTCCAGCTGATATGGGAATGGTTCGGCGACGCACAGGTAGATCTGTTGCCTCCCAGGACTCTTCCCATTGCTCCCTGTATTATTCCCTGACCAAGGGCACCCTTGGCACGGATGCACTGGCGCACAGCTGGCCGTCAGGGCTACGCAAGCATGCGTTTCCCCCAGTGAGCCTCCTTGCACGGGTACTGTGCAAGATCAGGGAGGACAAGGAGCAGGTCATGTTGGTCGCCCCGTATTGGCACGGCCAGGCCTGGTTCTCAGAACTTATACTCCTTGCGACAGCCCCTCCCTGGCCTATTCCTCTGAGCCTCCTCACTCAGAGACGGGGCACCTTTTGGCACCCGCGTCCAGCGTTCTGGAAGCTCCACGTGTGGCTTCTGGACGGGACGCGGCAGGTTTGAGTAGCCTTCCACCTGCGGTGGTCGCTTCCATCACTTCCGCTAGAGCTGAGTCTACGCGACGTCTCTATGCGTTGAAGTGGAACCTCTTCGTCACATGGTGTTCTTCCCGCCAAGAAGACCCCTGGAAATGCCCGATCGGGTCCGTGCTATCGTTTCTCCAGGAGGGGGTGGAGCGAAGGCTGTCTCCCTCCACCCTTAAAGTGTATGTGGCCGCAATATCTGCCTACCACGATCTCCTGGGAGACAAAAAGGTTAGTCAGCACGACCTGATCATCAGGTTCCTTAGGGGGGCGAGGTGACTGAATCCTCCTCGCTCTCCTCTCGTTCCCTCTTGGGACCTCTCAGTAGTCTTAAGTGCTCTGCAGAGGCCTCCCTTTGAGCCTTTGCGGTCGGCTGAGATTAAGTTCTTGTCTATGAAGACGGCTCTGCTGACCGCATTGGCCTTGCTTAAGAGGGTCGGGGACCTGCAAGCATTTTTCGGTTGACGAAGCGTGCCTTGAGTTCGGGCCGGCTAACTCTCACGTGATCCTGAGACCCCGGCCCGGATATGTGCCCAAGGTTCCCACCACTCCGTTCCGAGATCAGGTGGTGAACCTGCAAGCGCTGCCTTTGGAGGAGGCAGACCCAGCCTTGGCATTGCTCTGTCCAGTACGCGCTCTCCGCGCCTATGTAGACAGTACGCGATGTTTCAGGACCTCAGACCAGCTCTTTGTCTGTTATGGTGGAGAGCGGAAGGGAAGTGCTCTCTCAAAGCAGAGGTTGTCTCACTGGATAGTGGACACCATTGTTTTGGCTTACCAGCAGCAAGGTTGACCATGTCCCCTTGGTGTGAGGGCACACTCCACCCGGAGTGTGGCCTCCTCTTGGGCTCTAGCGCATGGCGCCTCGCTAACAGACATCTGTGATGTGATCCCAGAGCTGGGATCCACATCTCGGCGGACATGTCGTGGACGACCAACACCTCCAGCCTGGTCAAGAAGGCTCACCAGCGCCTCTTCTTCCTGAGGACACTGAGGAAGAATCAGCTCTCCTCGGCTATCCTGGTGAACTTCTATCGCTGCGCAATAGAAAGCATCCTGACCAACTGTGTCGCAGTGTGGTATGGGAGCTGCTCTGTTGCGGAGCGCAAGGCACTGCAGCGGGTGGTGAAAACTGCCCAGCGCATCACAGGGACTCCACTACCTGCCATCGAGCACATCCAGAGGAAACGCTGTCTGCATCGAGCTCGCAGCATCCTCAAGGACTCCTCTCACCCAGCCCACAGACTGTTTTCTCTCCTGCCCTCCGGCAGGCGTTTCAGGATCCTCCGGACCAGGACCAGCAGACTTAAGAACAGTTTTTTCCCCAGAGCTGTCTCTTTATTGAACTCAAACCCCCGTTGATCCACTTCCCTCATAAACTGCTAACTCTCCTACCTCACATCTTCCTTCACTTTGTTATTTGCACTATCGACTGTTTATTACAGTAACAACTGTTTACATATGCATCTTGCACTGCCATATCTTAACTGGATTATGCTCATTTGCACTGCCGACTGTATTTATAGTACCAATGTTTACATTTGTATTTTGCACCGTACTTCTAACTGTAACATGCAACCACTTTCCACTGCACTTTACACTTTCGGATAGCTCTGTCCATAATTTATTGCACTACCCTAATCCACTGCTATTCCTCATATTAGCCTAACATATTATTGTATACCTCTATCTGTAAAATTCTGTTTATAGTAATAGCCATCTGTATATTGTATTCATAGTACATATTCACCTGTAAATTCTGTTTATAGTAATAGCCATCTGTATATTTATTCACTGTACATATTCACCTGTAAATTCAGTTCTGTTTATAGTAATAACGTCTCTCTATTTATACATATTTATATATATTCAGTACATATCCATGTCCTGCACTTACGCATCCATTGTATATCCTGCACTTGCTGCTATTGCACTTCTGGTTAGACCTAAACTGCATTTCGTTGCCTTGTACTTGTACTTGTGTAATGACAATAAAGTTGAATCTAATCTAATCTAATCTAATCTGCAGAGCTGCAGGCTGGGCGACACCCAACACATTCGCCAGATTCTACAATCTCCGAGTGGAGCCAGTGTCCGACTATGTACTCGCCCCTACGGGTGGCCGGTAATGGGCCAGGCTCAGGTGTCTTCGCTTGCTCGCCATTCCACTCCAAGGACTGGATACGTGCGATATTTTCCCTCAGGTGAGCTCCCCGAGAGCCCTGAGCTCCTCCAGCACTGCTTACGCCGACATCAGTTCAGTCTGCCCTTTCGAGCCCAGACCCTCATGTCCGGCCAGGTGCTCCGTGTGCATGGTTCCCCTCCGGCGACCCCCACACGAGTATTTCCACCGTAAGCCTCCTCAGTGAGCAGGTGTCTTTCCCTTGGCAAGTCCCTGCCACCCCTAGGGTTAAAAATCCACCTTCGGCTGGTACCCTAGAGATCTTCCATATGCAGCCCTTAGCGGGTCATATGTGTGTTCTTAAGTCCTCCCTACGGGTAGGCATCTTGGCATTCCCTCACTGGGATATGCTTCCCAGTGTACCTTGGTAATCCTGTGATAAGTGGGAGTCCTTCGTCCGTACTAGTCTTACGACAGGGTACTCACACTTACGCAGGGCACTGGATGACAGCTGAGTGGCGTTGTTGAATTGGAACCCCCATTCGTTAGTCACTAACGTACGTCGTAGTGACTGAACGAAAGGGAACGTCTCGGTTACGTATGTAACCCTCGTTCCCTGAGGAGGGAACGGAGACGTACGTTTCCTTGGCCACATCAGCTGTGCTGCCTGGAACGCGGGAGTTCAGTCTTGGCTCCTGCAACAGTAACATAATGCGATGTTGCCAGCGTACTTCCTTATATACCCACGAGGTGGGGCGGAGTTACGCATGCAAATTCCGCATGCCCATGGCATTGGCACTGCCATTGGGCGCTGTTGAATACTCGAAGATGATTGGCTTCTAAGCGAAACCCCCATTCGTTAGTCACTAACGTACGTCTCCGTTCCCTCCTCAGGGAACGAGGGTTATATACGTAACCGAGACGTTTTGGGGCCCTTTAGAAGTTGACATACTCTGACATTTGTGTTTTTTTTCAGTTGCTTATAAACATATTAATGGCAGAAGTGTAAATACACTGTATTCAGCACAAACTGGGCTACCATAATATTGGAGCAACATGTAACATGTGAGAAAAATGTTTATGCATGATTTTTGAAAAAACGAAGACATTTTTTTTTTTTTAAATTAAGGTCTCAAAACACACAATAGATATGTGTTCACAAGACTTTTGACTCCAGGGTGTATTTGCATTGAGTTTTTGCATCAAACTGATGTGAGAATCACAAGACAAAAATTACTAAGAACATTTTTTCTAAATTTTTTGTGCCATTTTATTTTTTGTTTTTGAAAGTAGTCTCATGGTAAAAAATTAAATAATAAATAATTAAAATGAAGATACAATTTATACAAAACGAAATTCACTTTAAAGAAAGCAATTCACTATCTACAAAAAAAAAATCCCTTTCTACAAAATAAAACTCGATATTAACTCGATAAAACAAACATTGATATTAAATTAAAAAAATAACATTAGGCTATAATATTTAAATATCAATGTGTAGAAAAATACGTTTGACTGGTACTATATTTATAGCATCTGAGCAGACATTTGTGAATAAAAGCTTTATTGCTGTGACACTAGGCTCTTTTACAATAAACACATTATAATCTGTCCAAAACAGGCCAAATAAATCTTGTCTAAACAGTCTTGCATGTATGACATGCAGCAGGATTCGTATTTAAACGGTCTTTGTGCGTTTAATATTCACAGATGCTAACAGAATAAACTTAACAGAATAAAGCCTACCTTACAATCAGCCCTTGCTTTAAGAAATGAACAGCTTTTCATTAGGTTTCTTCATGAGCTTTTCTTCGCAACGCGTGTCAAAACGATGTAACTGAAGTAGGCTATAGCAGTACTTGATGTGTTTATTTGAGTTGATGTGTGGGCGTCTCAGTATTTGAATCTCAATAAAGCGCGTGTTCCGTGGGCGTGGTCGCATTAGCGGATAATGAACTGGCTCGCGAAAGACTGACATCTATCACTTTTCAACCAGATTACATAAACACAGCATATTTGTTTTCGATTTGGTTTACATTGTTTAAAACCCGACATTTCAACGTTTCTTTAGACATATGTCTCATGTTTGTGAGACAAGTATTCACTAAGCTAGAGGTCCTTTTCTGAAGACTATCTGAATTAATGTCTTTGAGAGAGAGGCTGCAGATTGTGCATCATGTTTGTTTTCTTTATTATGCAAAAAGCAAAACATTTTGTTTTTATTGTGACTGTACACAAAAAATTTAAACTTAACAGATTATAATGATGTATAACACTTGCCTGAATGATAAAAAAGACAGTTATTTGAGTCTCTTTGGCACTGATAAGAAAAAAAGAGCTGATCGCACCGGCGCGACCTTCGACTCGAGAGGGTTAAGCCCTCATGTTTGCCATGTGTCTTTATCTGATATTGATCGTGTAACCAGTGATGGTGAGTTTCTGTTGTAAAGTCAAGTCAAGTCTAGTCTAGTCTGTTTTTGTATTGCCAAGTCAAGTCTTCTTTTATGTTTTGAATTTTGATTTTGGAATAAACTGCACTTGGGTTCGTAAACTTGCCTCTCCAGTGGATTCATGTTACACCTATTCCCTAATTCACAGTATCCGATCCTTTATTAACAAGACACCAGTTTTAATTTCATTAAGGGAACAAAATGTTTAAAACCAAATACGTTACATTAGGCTGCAGGTAAGAAACTTTGTTTGAAATATGTTTCCTTATGGTTTGGCTTTCCTTAGGGTCTATGTAACCTGTTCTGAAATGGGTCTATTATAATTTATATATTGCGATATATATCATTATTGCAAGAGGCTGCAATGTATATCGCAAAATGGATTTTAGGCCATATCGCCCATCCCTAGTGCAATGTCTTACGTACGTGAGCTAGAACAGGCATGTTTATTGCTCTGTAGCGCGATCCGTTTAGCTCCACAAGTCGGATCACAAGTTGAGGTTTGAAGTTGATTTCTCAATTCATCACCCCTTTAAAACGCAAGGTGCCCAGGGCGCATAAAGAGCACAACATCCTCACAGCCAATAGAAAACTAGTAAAAAAATTTGCAATTACATGATTCTTAATTGTGTGGAAGTATAACCTTAACTTTCTTTTAAAAGTCTTCTCATTCTTGCATGTTGTACTGATGGTACTGTAATATTTAAACAACATTCAATTAATAACAAGAAAACCAGTCATTTTAACATTAAAGAAACATTTCAAATCAAAGTTCCCACAACGTTTTGAAAATGGGGTCATTTTGTTAGCTGGGCTCCATTGTGAGGACATTTGGTAGTAAAACCAGAGATCATTGTGGGGACCAGCCAGTGGTTCAAATGAGAAAAATTAATAAATTATGCTTATTTAAAATTGTAAAAAAATTGTAAAAATTGCAAAATATCGATTCTTAGATACATACAGATATAATAAAAAAAGATACAGTATCGACATTCTAGCCCTTAGTATCGATACTCCGCCCAGCCTTCAGGGGGCGCAGCGGCGCCCGCGATTTTCAAAAAAGTCATGGAAAATGTCGAAGATTTTAGAAGCGCCGTTGTCCCTGAAGGCAGATGTTTGGACGCATTTTGGTTTTAAAGCAAAGGAAGGAAACCAAGGGATCGATAAAACAAATGCAATCTGCAAGCATTGCCAGGCTTCTATACGCTACATCGGTAATACAACTAACCTGCGCGCCCACCTGCAAAGACACCATGCAGACAAGCTAGCTTCGCCGCAGCCCAAAAAAACATGGGACCCCACGCAAACTACTTTGGACAACACAACATCCAAGCTTCAGGTGCATTATATTTGCAAAGGTTTATGTCCCGACAGTGTTGTCGAGAACACAGGCTTTCGCTTTATGATCAACACGTTAGATCCCCGTTATGTGATCCCTACCCGCAGCTACATGACCGACAAAGCAGTACCGAGGATGTATGACAAAGTCAAAGACAATGTTAAGTCAGCCCTGAGTTCTGCCCCACGAGTGGCACTGACTTGTGATGGGTGGACATCGCGAGCCACGGAAGCTTTAGTTACAATCACTTGCCATTACGTTAACGAGGAGTGGGAACTGATGTCGCACGTTTTACAAACGCGAGCCATGCACAAGAGCCATACGGGGTCAAACATTGCAGAGTTACTGAAAGCAGCGCTGGAGGAGTGGGACCTCGTATCCAAAGACCCAGCTATTGTGACTGACAACGACGCAAATATGAGCGTCGCAGCGGAGCGGAAGTCTCTTGTCTCTTGCTGAGGGAAGTCCACTCAGTTGGTGGAAAGAGCACCAGAATGAATATCCACTAATGTCACGCCTTGCCAAAGTGTACCTGTGCATTCCAGGGACTAGTGTCTCCTCCGAGCGCGTTTTCTCTACGGCAGGCGATATTGTAACCGCACAGAGAAGTGTACTAAGCTCAAAGCATGTTGACCAACTTCTGTTTTTGAACAAAAATCTTAAGTCATAGGATAAAGCTAGCATTACCAAGAGTATCCTCAGGTTATTGTTTTGTTGCTGCAGTGATTTTTGTTCAACCTGCCTTTTTGAGGACAAACCTGGTTTAGCCTTAAGATTTTAAAAATCCATCCTGTTATGAGGTAGATTAGATTTGTTGTTGTGCCAAATGTTAAAGCAAGATGTAGCATTTAAGTGATTTCATAGTGAAATATGTTATGGCAGTACATGGTGTCACAAAAAAAAAATTATAAGAAGATTTAATAAGAAGAATAATAATAATAAGATTTTGTGCTTGTGTGAGCTCAGACTGTACCCTTGGAAAGTTAAATGTTGATTTGTGGTAATTTCCAGATTAATACAATTTGTGTACAATTAATCAGAGCACTTAAAGTTGCAAATATTTAAGCAAAATGCCCTTTGTTATAATGCACTTTTGTCTTCAATAAATTGAGTAAATGTGTTCAGCATTAACTAATTGGCTCTGGCCCATGTATTTTTATTGAATCGTATCACATTGTATCAAATCGTATCGAGACAGCTCTGTATCGAGGTACATATCGAATCGTGACCTGTGTATCGAGGTATGTATCATATCGCCAGGTTCTCCAAGGTATACAGCCCTAGTGAAGGGTAGGTTTAGGGGTATGGGCTTAGGGGACAGAAAATATGTTACATCAGTATAATAACAATAGAAGTAAGTCCCCACGAAGATACAAAAATCCAACATGTGTGTGTTTGTGTGTGTGTGTGTGTGTGTTTGATTGTAGACATACACTTTCGTGGTCCTGCTGTGATCCTTATCTCCCCTCCATGATCAACACTATAAACACACAAACACACATTAATGTAAATATACATCATGCACACATGCGTTCATTATGTCAGTATCAGTGTTTGACACACTTGAGTATCTGTAGTGAGCATTTCAGATCCTCCAGTTTGTCATAGAGTAGCTTGACTCCTGAATCTCCTGGGTGATTGTAGCTCAGATCCAGCTCTCTCAGGTGTGAGGGGTTTGAACTCAGAGCTGAAGACACAAAATCACAGCCGTCCTCTGTCACCATACAGCCAGACAACCTACATATGGATCAAAACAGCCTTGTCATCTATTTAGTTCTCTTTATACGTCTCACCAAAAACATTTTCATATTTGTCTTATTAAAGGGGGGGGGGGGGGGACACACTCAGTTTCAGTCAGTCTCATGTCCATCTTGAGTACCTATAGAGTAGCATTGCATCCTGCATATCTCCGAAAAGTCTTTATTTTTATTATAACTATAAAAGGAAGATGCGCTGTTCCGAGTCTTTCCGAAAAAAGCTGTGCGGCTGGGGGCGTATCGTGTGGGCGGAGCTAAAGAATGTCGAGCGCGCGCCGCTGTTACTGTGTTGAGTGCGTCTGAAAGCTGCGTCATCCCTAAAAGCGGGAAAAAACTTTATTCAACATAAAAAATGGCTTTTAATCAGATACAGCCATACATCTATGATCCGGAATCAGACCCAGAGGCTGAAGTTGAACAGGAGCAGCAGCAAAAACGACTAGAGCAGGACATCTCTATGTGGTATAAGTTACGCTAACTATATAATATGCTTAGCGGCTTGTGTTATTTACACATTTATACTGTAATTATATCGTGTGTGTGTGTGTGTGTGTGTGTGTGTGTGTAGACATGATTTGTAGTAAGCGGACTGGTTTTGCGCGTCAGGCTAGTGTTTACATAGAAAGACATGGAATAGTAGCGCATTTGAATGAAGAAGCGCGCTTATTTAGTTCAACATATTTCCCCATTCTTTGTGTATTGTTGTTTGGAGTGCTTTTACAATACACAAACATACACATATAGTGGCCAGCTAAACAAATGTACACACTATACATCGCATGCTCCATTGATCAATACGTGGTCATGTTTGGGCTACTTGATGGGCATAGGCAAAAACAGACATTTGAAGCAGTCTTACTCACTGCCTGCGGTTCCAACGTTGGGACCTTTATCGTTGGGACCGCTCCATCCTTCAGTATTAGGCGATTTGAAAATCCGGAAAAGCAAATTCCATCCACTTTTGCATTAACGCGGGGTTATTTGGCTACGAGCCAGCGCTTTGATGGGCGTAGCCTATTGCTTTCACGCGCTCTCTCTCTCTCTCTCTCTCGCGCGCGCGCGCTCTTCCGGTAGAATTGTCCGTACGGCCCATACAAGGAAATTCCGCCCTGTTGACGTCAAGCGGACCCATGATCGAAAAAAACTTTCCGAAACTTATGACTAACAGGAAGTACTAATTTTGGCAAAGAAATACTCCCATCAGACGTCCACCTTAGCTTTTGAAACGGTGTCCATGTTTAGCATGGGAATCCAAGTCTTTAACAGTGCAAAAAGATCACTATGCATGAAACAGCATTTCACCCCCCCTTTAACAAATTAAAACACACTGGATTTTCAAACATCAGCAATAATGCTACTCAATTAAATATATCAGTAGTAATTCAATAAACACACTTAAAAAAATAAATGTAATAATACATGCAGTCCTCCAGAAATTCACATTTACATTTCTGTGAATGATGAAGTTTCTGTGTTTAACTGTGATATTTCAATGGCTGAGGTTTTAAACGTGCTTTAATTAATTTACTGTGCATCTGCGAATGTGTTTGTGAGTGCATGTGTACGTGAATTTTTGTGTGAGTGTATGTGTGTGAGTGTGGGTTAGAGGCATGGCCAGACCATTGGTCTGACTGCGAGCTTTGAGGACATAAATTTATTATTGTTTCACATTAATAATGTGAAACAAGGACACACATATTGAATTGCGTCTCCTCACATTTATTTGTGATCACATGGCTACAGTCAACAGCTTCATTAAGGCTTTTAGCCAAAAAGAGCTCACATTTATAAAGATAATGATTTTGAATTCTCACATGTTCACACCTCGTGTCTTTACAGAGAATGATAGTTTTCTATAAATTTTCCAC
This sequence comes from Gobio gobio, assembly GCF_949357685.1. NCBI lineage: Eukaryota > Metazoa > Chordata > Actinopteri > Cypriniformes > Gobionidae > Gobio > Gobio gobio. Next base: position 54,924,192 of record NC_137105.1, on the reverse strand, counting down.
TAAGTTTTGTGATCTGAAGAGTTTTGAGCTCTCTTGAGGTCTCATTATATTGGGGCAGAAATGTCATCAAAATGATAAAAAAATATCCATTCAATGAGTTCCTGTTTTTTTATATTTATAACATAAGCCTATGATATGAGTTATCACACGATCAAGAATGCTGTTTTTCTGAACATCTTTTAGTTTGACGCGTTAAAAATATGTAACGCATCTGCATTTTCTGTCATTAAAGCCACAACAAGACAAAGAGAATGCGCTGTCTGTGAATGTACCGTCTGTGGCTTCGTTTACACTAGTGTGTTTTTGCTTTAAAATGCATAACTTTTGCTATTTGGGCTGCTCTTGTGTGAAAAAGGAACAATATAGAGCAACAAGGCCTGCATGAGGGAGAGGAAGACGAGTACCAGGACAAGGGAGAGGAGTGGGACAAGGGCAAGGGAGAGGAATGCCTGGACAAGGGCAAGGTAGATTTAGGTTAACTGATGAAATAAGAGCTACTATCATTGACCATGTCATAAACCACAGGCTATCATACAGAGAGGCTGGTGAACGAGTACAGCCAAAACTCAGCCAGGACACAGTGGCATCCATTATTCAGATTTTTCAAGAAACCAACAGGTAGGACATTGTATAAGGGCTTCTCCTACTGCAAAGTGTAAATCATTTTACCATGTATTACAGGGACTGTATGCCTCTGGTCCCTAACTGTATTTTGTCTATCTAAGGATTAAACGGCTCCCTCAGGGGGCAGAGGAAAGCTCCTAAATGAAGAACAGGCATTTTGCAAGCTACTCTGAGATGGGTCATTCATTTTTTGTATTGAATTTCTGCAGCAAAAGAAACAAAATGCATGCATTTACTAAACCCAACAAAACAAAAATGTGGAGTCTTCAAAAGACACACAATCTATGATCAATAAAATATAATGTCTGTTGTATAAGGGCAGACCTGACACATAAAATAATGCAGTTTCTGTAATTCCATCTACACGTAGTGTTAGTGTTTTTATAACATTGTGCTGTGATTGACTAAATGTTCCTGAAGGGAACGTGTGTTAGGGTTTTGGTAGGTATAGTGTGTTAGTGAATTATTGTATTTTGAAAATTAGTTTTGGTGTTTAGTTTACAATGTGTGATTTTGAGCATGAAATTAATCGTTTTGGCAATTGCGTGATGTAGGTTTGTTGGTGCATTAAGAGTTTAGGAAATGTGTTAAAAGTATTGAAAGAAATTGTCATTGCGATTGTAAAAAACTGTAAATGAGTTAAAGTCTTCAATGAACGTAAAGAGTTGTGAGAAAATGGGATACGTGTCAAATCCGCCACTAAATCTGTCTGTCATTAATATTAGTCAAAGAACAAAGGTAACAAAGAAAATTGTAGCTTTAATAAGGATTAATCTTTATTTAATGTATAATTTATGCAGTGCAGTCTCTTTGATAACTTTATTCAATTTGTATATATTTATCTGTTAGACTGGTAGTAAGGGCACAGGTAAATATGACATTAATTATGGGTTAATGTGAAGATTGTTTTAAATTCACTTAACCCTCTGGGGTACTTCATTTATGGGTCACACTCAGGACTTTCAGGTAAAAAATGACCCGGAGGGCGGGATTAAGATAAAAAATGTTTTGAGTAAAATCAATGAAATATATTTTTGTTCAATAATATTTTTTCTTTTCTTTTTTGGTGTTTTGAGATAATTTTATGATTTATAATGAATATTTATGCAATAATTATGACCAATTTTTTCCCATTGAATATAATCAAAAATGTATATATACACTTTTTTTTTAATTATTAAAGCTGTATTTCATTTTAGAGTCAAGCCTAGGCCTCATGAAAGCAATTTTTTAAATGAGATTGGTGCCATCCGGTGGACACATTGAGCATTTTTATCACGCAATAGCACATTTTTATCACTATAGTGGATTTACAGCTCTCTGTAGAAAGGCTTGTGAATTCTAGTGATTTTCACACATTTGCCCATTTTTTTCAGGTTGTTGATTTTAATATATAATAACAGATTCTCAAAGACTATTTTTGTCAAGTTGTTTGTTTGTTTTACGACCACTTTTCAAAACCTGTCCCCAATTTTTTTGGTAATTTTTGACACAAAGTACCCAAGAGGGTTAAATAAAAAGTTGTTACATTTTTTAAGCCTAATAAATGTTAAAATTGATAGCTTTCAATCACAGTGTAATGTTGAATGGCTATAATTTTTAAAAGTGAAACAAAAAGTCAATTTTCACCGAGACATCAGTTGCAGTATTAGTATCAGTGATAATGGCCTTCATTCATAAAAAGATGCCATTAAATATACTAAGTATTTAAATATACTGCCTTTATGTTGTTTCTACATTAATTCAGAGATTAATTGTGAAACTATTACATTATAAAATATATTAAAATCTTTACCCCAGTTTCACAGACGAGGCTTAATTTAGTCCCTGACTAAAATGCATGTTTGAGCTGTTTTAACTGAAAGCATATCTTAAAATATGTCAGTGCCATTGTTTTGTCTCAAGACGCACATTAGTAATGTTTTTATCTAAGGCACGTTTATAAAAGCTACTTGTCCTACATGCCCTAATTGAACTAATGCCTAATCCTGACTTAAACTAAACCCTGTCTGTGAAACCAGGCCTTAATGTTTTTAATTTTGATTAACCTCTTTAATATTTAAAGTTTATAACTGAGTGGAATATGGAACTGAGTTTTGCAACAAATAACACAACCTTTAACACAGTGTTTTGATTTATTATTATTTATATAAATCATTTTATTAAATGATCTATACATGATATGCTCCATCTTCTTATTCTACTTGAATTTATTGATTAAATTAAAAAAAATTGTCATACAAGATGCACACTTCTAATAAGGTTAGAAACGCTGTAAAGGTATAAATGCCTCTGGAAATTTATTTAAGGGGTCAAATATTGTCACTTAATGGAAAAGATTATTTCTGTCACTGCTGCGATAGACCAATGCACAGAATATGAAGAACATGAACATCTTTGGGAGTCAGCTCTCCATGACAGTTCTAAACCAGACAAGATACCAGACCAAAAAACACACACTCAGTAAAATATCATACAATTATAGTTCATCAACAAAAACCCAGAAAATATTGAGGTATTATTTTTTTTCCAATATTGCACACCCCCAGTGTATGTGTGCTTAATAGGTGTGTGAATCTGCACTGGTCTCATGGCTCAATTCAATTATGATTATCATGTCAAAAAGAATGACTGAAAGAGAGCAGAAAACACACATCAACAGTCAGATCATCTACAAACAGACACCAACATTATGACCGGCAGACTGTAAATTATATTTTATATGGTCTTAAATACCTCAGTATCTGCAGATGACAGTTTGGACTCTTCAACCCATCAGAGAGCAGCTTCACACCTGAATCCTGCAGGTCATTGTTAGTCAGGTCCAGCTCTCTCAGGACACAGTTTGAGGATTGAAGAGCTGATGACAAACTCTCACAGCAATGATCAGTGAGATTACAGTGAGTAAGACTGAAAGAGAGCAGAACACACACATCAACAGTCAGATCATCTACAAACACACACCAACATTATGACCGGCAGACTGTAAATTATATTTTATATGTTCTTAAATACCTCAGTATCTGCAGATGACAGTTTGGGCTCTTCAACCCATCAGAGAGCAGCTTCACGCCTGAATCCTGCAGGTCATTGTTACTCAGGTCCAGCTCTCTCAGGACACAGTTTGAGGATTGAAGAGCTGATGACAAACTCTCACAGCAATGATCAGTGAGATTACAGCCAGCAAGACTGAAAGAGAGCAGAACACACACATCAGCAGTCAGATCATCTACAAACACACACCAACATTATGACCGGCTGACTGTAAATTATATTTTATATGTTCTTAAATACCTCAGTATCTGCAGATGACAGTTTGGACTCTTCAGCCCATCAGAGAGCAGCTTCACGCCTGAATCCTGCAGGTCATTGTTACTCAGGTCCAGCTCTCTCAGGGCACAGTTTGAGGATTGAAGAGCTGATGACAAACTCTCACAGCAATGATCAGTGAGATTACAGCCAGCAAGACTATAAAAGATGAAATAATATAACATTAAAACAATAATGAAATAACAATGAGTGTAAAGGAAGTTGCCAGTTGTCTGTACTCAGGAACCTGGAACAAAATATTTTAACATTCTAGCCTGGATGAAAGATGAATGATGAACTACTGAGCATGGAAATTCAATCATTTTATCATTCATGTTCATTAAAGTTGCAGTAAGTGATTTTTGAGAAACACTGTTGAAAGTGGATCGGACAAAGCACCATAACACACTTGTAGCCAATCAGCAGTAGGGGGCATGTCCACTCATGATGGTGGAGGAGAGACAGTGAGCCAATCAGCAGTAGGGGGCATGTCCACTCATGATGGTGGAGGAGAGACAGTGAGCCAATCAGCAGTAGGGGGCATGTCCACTCATGATGGTGGAGGAGAGACAGTGAGCCAATCAGCAGTAGGGGGCATGTCCACTCATGATGGTGGAGGAGAGACAGTGAGCCAATCAGCAGTAGGGGGCATGTCCACTCATGATGGTGGAGGAGAGACAGTGAGCCAATCAGCAGTAGGGGGCATGTCCACTCATGATGGTGGAGGAAAGACAGTGAGCCAATCAGCAGTAGGGGGCATGTCCACTCATGATGGGGGAGGAGAGAGAGTGAGCCAATCAGCAGTAGGGGGCATGTCCACTCATGATGGGGGAGGAGAGAGAGTGAGCCAATCAGCAGTAGGGGGCATGTCCACTCATGATGAGGGAGGAGAGAGAGTGAGCCAATCAGCAGTAGGGGGCATGTCCACTCATGATGAGGGAGGAGAGAGAGTGAGCCAATCAGCAGTAGGGGGCATGTCCACTCATGATGGGGGAGGAAAGACAGTGAGCCAATCAGCAGTAGGGGGCATGTCCACTCATGATGGGGGAGGAGAGAGAGTGAGCCAATCAGCAGTAGGGGGCATGTCCACTCATGATGAGGGAGGAGAGAGAGTGAGCCAATCAGCAGTAGGGGGCATGTCCACTCATGATGGGGGAGGAGAGAGAGTGAGCCAATCAGCAGTAGGGGGCATGTCCACTCATGATGAGGGAGGAGAGAGAGTGAGCCAATCAGCAGTAGGGGGCATGTCCACTCATGATGGGGGAGGAGAGAGAGTGAGCAAGAGGGAGAATCAAAGAAAGACTGTAGAAAGAGAGGTGGATGAGAGACATTACAAAAGACAAAAGGTCAGAGGAATATCACCAGAAAAAGAAGGGTTATGATCAGGAAAGAGCTTTATGACACATATTTCCAGCACTGGAGAAACCCAAACGGGAAGGCCTGAAAATGGACGCCAATGTTGTGTTGTCATAACATTGGTAACAAGTAAAACTGGTGACTAACAACAATCTCTTGCTTGTATATACTATGTGTACTGTATGTTCATTTTTTGTTCTTCCTTGTTGTTCGTTCGTCATTATTTTTGTCATTGTTCTGGATTATAAAGAAATACTAAACCATAATAATGAGCCTTAAAATATAAATATAAATTAAGCACTCAAGTGCATGCATAAAGCTTGTCACAGAACACCAGCAAAAGTAATGATCATGAATGTGTCAAAAAAAAAAAAAAAAACAGCAAGACTGTATATCTGGACATTTGAATGTTTTACGAGTTATAGAATGACAAGTGTGTCCAAAGTCCGGCCCAGGGATGAACTTCAAATGGCCTGCAGCTTGTCTATGGTGTCAACACAAGGCAACAGCACTAGATTTTTGGTGTAGCAGTAAACCGTGAATGACAACAATTTGATAAATAAGCATTGCCATTTATATTATTTATATTATATTATATATGAAACATTAAACTCGACAAAAGCGCAGAGGTCTTTCATACAAACCTCAAATGTCTCTTTAGTTTAACCCCTAGGAGTCTGAGCTGTTTTGGGGCCCTTTAGAAGTTTTGACATGCTCTTACATGTGCTTTTTTCAGTTGCTTATAAACACATTAATGGCAAAGTGTAATTACACTTTTTTCAGCACAAACTGGGCTACCATAATATGTGAGCAACATGTATGTACATGCTTGTATTTTTTGAGAGAAAAATGTTTATGCAAGGTTTTTTTTAAAAATCCCTAAAAAATGTTTTAAAATTAAGGCCTCAAAACACACAATAGATATGTGTTCACAAGACTTTTGACCAATGGCTGTTATTGCCTAGAGTTTTTGCTTCAAACTGATGTGCGAATCATTGAGCCTACTCATTCACATAAAACAATATATTAATTTACAATTTGTAAGACAGTTTTTATTCACAAAGCTTGTATGCGAGGAGGCGTGATAGCTAATGAATAATGCTGGAATATCACCTGAGATGACAAAAGAACATAATAGCCCACATAATGAGCTGAATAATAAATGAGCTTCTGACTGAGAGAGCAAAAAGATGCTCTTCTTATTTAGTTGAAATTGTCCTTATCTAGTAAATGCATCTTGATTTAAGAATGTTTAAATATTTACATTTACATTTACATTTACATTTACATTTACATTTACATTTACATTTACATTTATGCATTTAGCAGACGCTTTTATCCAAAGCGACTTACAACTTGGGGGAACAATAAGCGATTGGTCGTGAAGAGTCGAGTGAGCGCAACAAGTGCCTGAAATACTTGGTCCGTGTACATTTCTCAGTGTAGCACAGGTTAGAGTAGGGAGGGAAAGAGGAGGAAAAGAGGAAAGGAAAGTTTTTTTTTTTTTTTTTAGGTTTAAAAAAAAAAAAAAAAAAAAAAAAAACTTTCCTTTAGACTAGATTTAGACTAGAAACAAGACAAAAATGACTAAGAAGAGCATTTTTTAAAAACATTTTTGTACTATTTTGTTTTTGAAAGTAGTCTCGTGCTAAAATAATAATAATAATAAATAATTCAAATTAAGATACAAATTATTCTGAACAAAATTCACTTTAAAGAAAGCAATTCACTTTCTACAAAACAAAACTCCAGAATAAATTATTTAGAATGTAGTCAACAAAGGCCTATTATATTTTAAATGATCAAAAGATTTGACTACACTTAAAAAATGCTCTTCTTATTTAGTTGAAAATTGTACTTATCTAGTAAATGCATCTTGATTTAAGAATGTTTAAATATTTAGACTAGAAACAAGACAAAAATTACTAAGAAAAGCATTTTTCAAATTTTTTTGTACTATTTTTTATGTTTTTAAAAGTAATCTCATGCTAAAAAAAATTAATAATAAATAATTAAAATTAAGATACAATTTATACTAGTGCTGTCAAACGATTAAAATATTTAATCGCGATTAATCGCATTAATGCCATAGTTAACTCACAATTAATCACAATTAATCGCACATTTTTATTTATTCTAAATGTCCCTTGATTTCTTTTTGTCCCATTATTTTTTCTTATTTTAATGCTCTTATCAACATAGAAAAGTGGATCGGCTTGCTTTGTTCAAATGTTTGTTTTATTGAAAACAACATTGGCATACTTTAGTGTTCGATTTCACACCAACATTCTCACTTGAAGCAGTCATTCACACTTGGAGCAAATAATCGCTCACACAATGTAACACTGTCCATCAATAAAAGGGTGAAAAAAAATACTTTGTTGCACAAACAGCCCCTTCAACAGCCCTTTCTAAGGGATCAAAACGGGGTGATACAAAATAAAATTACTAAGTGCACATGCAAGGTAAACTAGGACTCCGCCTATAGTGCAGTTAAACCAGGGGTCGCCAACTAGCGGACTCCGGACCGCGAAGCCTTTTGACGTAGGCTAATGAAACAGTTAACGTTGCAATGCTCACTGTTACATTCAGACCCAGACGCGCGGTCAAGCATGCAGGTGCGTTCACACCGGACGCGAATGACGCGACATGCACGCCGCTTAATCCGCGCCGCAGAATGTCTATTTGCGTCTTTGCATTGACTTAAATCACTCGCGCAAAACGCTTCATTCGCGTCCGGTGTGAATGCACCATCAGAGCAGAAAGCAGCGCTCAAGACAAGCACTTTTAGTTGAAGACCCCTGAGTTAAACCATGGCATAATACGTTTCTCATTTCGGCGTCTCACGCTTGCCATCCACGTCTACTCTTTTAATGGCCCAAACAAGTGTGGGCAGCCGCAGCGTGCCTGATGTTTTGTTTCCGGTCTAGCTACATCCGGAGTGGTGTTGTAGTTTTTCTAACGTTACTAGTTGCTGCAACAGCATGTGAAAAAACTACAAAGTTTGTTAGACCAAAAAGAACGTTAATCTCGCGATAAAAAAAATTGACGCCGTTAAAATAGGTTTGCGTTAACGTCGTTAATAACGCGTTTAACTGACAGCACTAATTTATACAAAACGAAATTCACTTTAAAGAAAGCAATTCCCTTTCTACAAAACAAAACTCCAGAATAATTTCTGACAAACTTTGATATTAAAGGGGTGGTAAACCACAATTTCACAATTCTAACTTTAGCTAGCGTGTAATGTTGCTGCTTGAGCATAAACAACATCTGCAAAGTTACAACGTTCAAAGTTTAAAGCAAAGGGATATATTTGCTTTTAAAGAAATCCATTTCTAAGGACTACAGCAAACGGCCAGTAGGCGACTACACACATTCTTCCAGGGTTGGTGACATCACCAGCCTCAATATTTACATAAACCCCTCCTCCGTGAATATTAAATAAGGGGGGGTGAGGCCATTTTGTATCGCTGTTGTTGTGGTATAGTGGTAGGCTAGAGGCAGGAGTGGTGTTGCTGCAATGCCGACAAAACACTGTTATTTTCATCCGGATTGCAGGTCTGGGGATGGGCGTTTAACATACAGCATGTTATATGCATGTGTTTGAGACAGAGGGGAACAGGTCTCAGATATATGCTGCCCATCATAAAGCACGAGACAGACAGGGGTCGGAGGAGAAGACTGGAAAATATGACATAATGGACAATATTCGTCTGTTGCAATTCATGAGCGGTTCAGTGTGAATGCACGACGGGCGCGCCTCCCGCTGCACATTTCACGGAGGAAAACATGCACAATCTTCGCGAGTTCAATGTGGGATTTGCACAACGTCAGGTGCGCGAGACAAACACTGCCAGTGCGTGGATGCACGACGCGCGCGCTGCACATTTCACGGAGGAAAACATCCACAAACTTCGCGAGTTCAATGCCAGATTTGCACCTTGGCTTGTCCTGAAAGCTGGATTTACAAACAGAAGCTGTTTACGGGCCACAACCTGTAAGTCTGATTTATTTTTCGTAGATGTGTTTTCCTGTAATAGGTTAACTGTACGTTGTAGCAAGGAAGTAAACAGATGACAACACTGTTCTGCAAACCAGTCTGTTAAATGCTCATTCATACTTAACGTTATCTGACGAACACCTAACGTTACAAACACTAACGTTAAAATCTCAACAGCGAACTTGGCATTAGTGTAAATGATTCTTTGATTAGAGCTTTTATGTATTGTTTATCTACAGGCATGCTCAACATGCTTCTGTGTGTGATTTGGCTTCTAGTAAAGCCAGTGTTTAGTGTTCGTTTTGGGTCAATAGTTCTTGCCACAGATATTTGGCTATAATCGTTCTAAAAATACAAAAGTGCCATTCAGTAGCGATCACTATAGATCCGCTGTCTTTACTCTTGAGGAATGAACAGATTCTGCTCGATCATCTTCACTAAAATGTTCTGGGTCTGATTCGGGCTCAGATTGGTATGGTTTTATTGACGCCGTTGTTTCTAATACTGACCAAAGCACAGTCTACCGGTAACGGTAAGGGGCGTGGCGTTTCTGACAAACGTGCACTAGGCGGTTAGCGAATCAGAACACACTGGGCCAGCTAACCAATCTGAGCCCACTGCGTATTTTTGAGGGACTGGCTTCATACAACCCGGAAAGCATCAGACCGTTTTACAAGAGCAGAGCAGTGTAGAATAAAGGTCAAATATATGAAAAATAATGCAATTTTTTTAAAAACGAAGCATGAACACATGTTACAGTGCACCCCACAAACACAATCAAGCCTTCAAAAGAATGTGTTTTACCACCCCTTTAAATAAAAAAAATACCATTAGGCTATAATATTCAAACAACAATATAATATTCAAGTCAACCTTATTTATATAGCACTTTTAACGATGCAGATTGTTTCATAGCAGCTTTACAGTGTTAAACAGAAAAATAATGCAACATAATTTTATTCAGCCGTATAGTCATTCTGGAGAAAACGGTGATGTCATCAGTTCATTTCAATTATCATACAGTGACAGTGTGGGCTTTAGATCAGTAATTTAGTTTATATGGTTAATTTAGTTTAATAATTAGATTTATTTGGATATTTAGTTGAAAAATTTAGAAAAAATTTAGTGTCCCCAACTGAGCACGCCAAGCCAGGGGCAACAAAAACTTACATAACTTACCTGCCTTACAGTCTGTTGCTCTTAGAAATTAATAGCTTTTCATGAGGAGAATAATCCAGGATTACTGCTCAAACGCGTCTCAAAACGATGTAGCTGAAGTAACGTTACAGCGCTTCACTAGATGTGTTTGTATGAGTTGATGTGGGCGTTGATGCGGGATCGTCAGTTTTGAATCTGAAAGAGCGCACTCTGTGTGGGCGTGGTCACATTAGTGGATAATGAAGTGGCTCGCGGGTGACTGACATCAATCTCTTTTCACAGATTACATAAACACAGCATATTTGTTTTCAATTTGTTTTACATTGTTTAAAACCTGACATTTCAGCGTTTCTTTAGACATATGTCTCATGTTTGCGAGACAATTATTCACTAAGCTAGAGGTCCTTTTCTGAAGACTATCTGAATGAATGTCTTTGAGAGAGAGGCTGCAGATCGCGCATCATGTTTGTTTTCTTTATTTTGCAAAAAGCAAACCATTTTTTTTTTGTGCTATGAAGATATAGTATATATAGAAAAATATATAATGGAATTTTGAATGGTTGTATAAGGGGTGGGTAAATAACAAGCTTTTGCTTCGGAAGGAAGGAAGGAAGGAAGGAGTGTGTGTGTGTGTGTGTGTGTGTGTGTGCACTCTGTGTGAGTGTGAGTGTGTGTGAGTGTAAGAGAGAGAGAGAGTGTGTGTGTGTGTGTGTGTCTGTGTGTGCACACTGTGTGAGTGTGAATGTGTGTGAGAGAGAGAGAGTGTGTGTCTGTGTGTGTGTCTGTGTGTGCACACTGTGTGAGTGTGAGTGTGTGTGTGAGAGAGAGAGAGAGAGAGTGTGTGTGTGGACATTTTTGGGTCCCCATGAGGAAAACATCTTATAAATCAGACTAAGTGATGTTTTTTGAAAATGTAAAAATGCAGAATGTCTCCTGTGATGGGTAGGTTTAGGGGCAGGGGCAGTGTGTGTGTGTGTGTGATGGGTAGGTTTAGGGGCAGGGGCAGTGTGTGTGTGTGTGTGTGTGTGTGTGTGTGTGTGTGTGTGTGTGTGTGTGTGTGTGTGTGTGTGTGTGTGTGTGTGTGTGTGTGTGTGTGTGTGTGTGTGTGTGTGTGTGTGTGATGGGTAGGTTTAGGGGCAGGGGCAGTGTGTGTGTGTGTGTGTGTGTGTGTGATGGGTAGGTTTAGGGGCAGGGGCAGTGTAGGGGGATAGAATATACAGTATGTACGGTATAAAAACCATTACGCCTATGGAAAGTCCCCATAAAACATGAAAACCCAACATGTGTGTGTGTGTGTGTGTGTGTGTGTGCTTGTTTATGTGATTTATGAGGACACAAATTTGTATAATGACATGGGTATTACACTGGTATTACAACATCAAGGTGGTTTATGAGGACATTTCAAATGTCCCCGTAAATCAAATCGCTTTAAAAACATATTAAACAATGTTTTATTAAAAATGTAAAAATGCAGAATGTCTCCTGTGAGGGTTAGGTTTAGGGGCAGGGGCAGTGTAAGGGGATAGAAAATACGGTTTGTACAGTATAAAAACCATTACGCCTATGGAGAGTCCTCATAATGCTGTTGCACCAACATGTGTGTGTGTGTGTGTGTGTGTGTGTGTGTGTGTGTGTGTGTGTGTGTGTGTTTGCACTAATAATTGCTGCTGCAATCACCAATAACACTTTGTTCCATATATATGTTTTTCTATATCGTCATAAATATCATTATCTCAAATATTCTTGAAATATGGTGATATAACTGAGGCTATATCGCCCACCCCTACCAACAGCGTCAACAAACCCCGTGACGTCACAGGTTATAGTTCTGCAAGATGGCGGCGCCTTTGCTACAAAAGCTCTAACAAAACATCTTTTTTTCTTTTAAATGTTACATTTATCGTGTTTGTCATAAGTTTTGATTAGAGTGTAAATCCATTTCCTAAATAATGTTAACTTGACTGACTGCTTCATTTCCACATTAAAATAATGAGAAGGCACGTCATGAGCCCTTTAAGACTCTGAGCTTGTTATTCAGGAGAAAACCTCTCATTTAGCAAATGGTGCTGATTCATTATTAAACATGATTCTTCATTAGTGAATAATGAACACTCACAGAGCTTTTGTGCAGTTGCTCACAGCTGGTATCAGTCTTCTTCTGCCCTCATCTGATGTGCTGTATTTCCTGAGGTTCAGCTCATCCAGCGGCTCCTCTGAGATCTGAAGCATGTAGGCGATTGTTGAGCAGTGAGACGGAGAGAGTTTCTTCTCTGAGTGTTTGTCTGATTTCACAAACTCCTGAATCTCTCTGGACAGAGTCTGATCTTTCACTTCCAGCAGACAGAGGAACAGATTGATGGACTGATCAGCTGAGAGTTTAGCTGAGAGATGAGCTGAGAGTTTAGCTGAGGATTTACCAAAGTATCCACGTCTATTATTCTTCTCATCTTTGATCTTCTGTTGAATGTACTGTGTGATTCTCCTGATGTCCTCTGAGCTTTTCTCTGTGTGTGTCAGTAGATCCTGTAAGAGTCTCTGATAGGACTCCAGAGAGACGCCCAGCAGGAACCGCAGGAACAGATCCAGCCGTCCATTCTCACTCCTGAGGGCTTTATCTACTGCTGATGTTAGTAGCTCATACAGAGAGACTTCACCAAATCTATAAGAGCTGAATTCCTGCAGTGGTTTCTTGTTCTTGATCACATGAGAGTAAAACAGATAGAAAGCAGCGAGAAACTCCTGGACGCTCAGATGAATGAAGCTGTAGACTTTCCTCTGATGAATCACAGATTCCTCCTTAAAGATCTCAGTGCAGATCCCAGAATGCACTGCGGCGTCAGTGACGTATATGCCGCTCTCTCTCAGGTCCTCCTCATAGAACATCACATTGCCCTTCATCAGCTGTTTGAAAGCCACTTCAGCAAGTTTCACAATCACTTCTCTGTTGGACGGCAGGAGTTTCTCTGGATCACTCTCTTCATACTTCTGATTCCTCATGTTGATCTGAATCAGCAGGAAGTGGGTGTACATTTCAGTCAGAGTTTGAGGGATTTCTGCACTCAGATCTTCTTCCAGGAGCTTTTGAAGCACAGTGGATGAGATCCAGCAGAAGACGGGTATGTGGCACATGATGTGGAGGCTTCTTGCTCTTCTGATGTGTGAGATGATTCTGCTGGCTTGATGCTCGTCCTTGATTCTCTTCCTGAAATATTCCTCCTTCTGAGGCTCATTGAATCCCTGAATCTCTGTCAGACGGTTGATGTGTTTGGAGGGGATCTGATTGGCTGCTGCTGGTCTGGAGGTGATCCAGATGAGAGCCGAGGGAAGCATCTCTCCTTTCATGAGCTTTGACATCAACACATCCACTGATGAAGTTTCAGTCACACCAGAAACTTCCTTTGACATCAACACATCCACTGATGAAGTCTCAGTCACATCAGAAACTTCCTGAGCGTCTGAAAACCTCAGTGTGATTCTGCTTTCATCCAGACCATCAAAGATGAACACAACTTTACACTCCTCATAAATCCTTGAGTCCAGATCTTGAAGTTCAGGATGAAAGTCCAGCAGAAGTCTGTGAAGACTGTACTGATGATCTCGGATCAAGTTCAGCTCTCGAAATGGAAGCACAAACATGAAATCTACATCCTGATTGGCTCTTCCCTCGGCCCAGTCCAGAATGAACTTCTGCACAGAGACGGTTTTTCCGATTCCAGCGATGCCTTTAGTAAGAACAGTCTTGATCTGCTCTTTCTCCTCACGTCCTGGTTCAGGTGAGGCTGTAAAGATGTCATTGCAGTAGATTGGAGTGTCTTGTGAGTGTTGTGTTCTGGCTGTTTTCTCCATCTGTAAAACCTCATGTTCTTCATTCACTCCTCCTCTCTCTCCCTCTATGATGTAGAGCTGTGTGTAGATCCTGTTCAGGAGGGCTTCATTCTCCTGGAGTTTCAGTCCCTCAAATAATCTCTCATACTTGTTTTTCATGCTGGTTTTGTGTCGGTCTTTGACTCTCTGGAGCTCATCATTCATTGGTTGAGGAGAATCTCCAGTCGGATCATCTCTATCCACTCTGATCAAACAACAACAAAGAACAGCTTAAAAATATGTAAAACAAAGGATTTAAATATATAAATAAAATTCTAATTCAAAATTAAAATCAATACAGATCAATCTTGTATTTTCTGTGTAATTAATGCATTCATGTCAGTTTCAGTTTAACACTTTCCACAATGCACATTGATCCAGAGCAGCTTCACAGAAAACAGAGAAGTAGAAAAACACAGAGAAAAGGAAAAGCGTGTCTTTCAATCCTCCAGCGAGCAGCTCAAGGTGACAGAGACCAGGAACAAACTCACTAAGAGCTTTAAGAGATGATGAAGAAACCCAAACCTCATCCTCAATCTGACACCAGAGATTCTGTTAGACAATAAGTGTCTTATCTCTGGACATTGGGGTCAAAGTTCATCACTGAATGTTTGTCCACAGATTTGAGGTGAAATCAGAAATAAAAACCGAACTCATCTCTCTGTGTGTTCAGTGTGTTTCTGAGTCTCATATTAAATTGTCTCTAAGTTACACTAGAGCAGTTAAAGGGATAAAGGGACCCGTTAAATTCAGCCAAACATGAGAATCCAGTCATTATTTACTCAACCTGATGTTGTTCTAATGGCTTATGATCTTCTTTCTTCTTCAGGCCACAAAAGGAGAAATGTTGATAAATGTCCTGCTCGTGTTCGTCTGTATAATGGCAGTAAATACTGACCAGCTTCAAGCTTTAAAGATTTACAGAATGATCCCATCAGACTCGAGCTCTTTAATCAAAGTGTTCTGTTGGTCTGCTGTGAGGCAGGAAAAGCACACAAGCACCATTTAGAGAAATGAAGATGAATTAAGACACAAACACACGTCTAAAACCCTTAAAGTGTGAGTTCTTTCTTCTCTGAGGTGAAGATCTACAGAACGGCTGTCAGATGACAGTCCATAAACACCAGAACTCCACAGAGATATTCACCTCAGAGATCAGCATTCTGGGATACTTTTGCATCTTTTGTGTAAATCTTGAAGCTGGTCACTATTCACTGTCATTATATGGAGGAGCATCAGCATCTTTACATTTCACCTTTAGTGGTCAGAAAAAGAGAGAAGGTCATCCGGCATTAAAACAACAGTGAGAATAACAGGATAACAGGAGTCAATAATGCCTGAATATTCCCTTTATATCACTGAATACAAGTTTACACTCACACAGGGTCAGAGGTCACTGCTTCACTGAATTTAGGAGGATGATGCATGGATCCATCACTCCTCATAGACACACAGCTGGGGTCAGAGGTCACGGCTTCACTGAATCCAGGAGGATGATGCATGGATCCATCACTCCTCACAGACACACAGCTGGGGTCAAAGGTCACTGCTTCATCACTGGGTTCTGCAGATGAAGATCTCTCACTGCTCCCTCTGTTCTCCATAATGACAAACTGACTTCAGACCTGCACACACAGAACAAATCACACATGAAATAAAAAAATGCAGAGAATTGATCATTCAGGTAATTGCGATGTGATGACCATAAATAATTCCCTCTACACTTCAACCTCAGTCTTAATGTTTTAGGCAAACAATGTGTGAGATGTGTCAGGAAAACATGGCTCAGTTTCTCCAAACTCCAACCATAAAACAACAAAACACACACACACACACACACACACACACACACACACACACACACACACACACACACACACACACACGTATATCTCTCGCAAAAGCAAACACTTCATTCAAAAGTATTTTAACTTTCTAAAACTGGTGCTTTTGTTTAGTAACTCTACACACAAACATCCAATGATTGTCCATATTAGGGGTGTAACGATACACCAATGCCACGGTTCGGTTCGGTTCTGTTTGCTGTGGGTCAGGGTTCATGGCGGGCACCATCAATAATAACACTAGATTCACTTTTAACTTAATAACAACAGCAATAATTTAACTTTATACATTGGCTTCACATTTCCTTTAAAGCAGTTAGCATACCTGAGTAAACTCACATGAAATAAATGTCTGCTCTGTAGACTAGTCAGAAATAATCTACTCATTTTACCTTTTACCATGTTTTTCAAAAAGCACATTTATTTCATGAAAAAATATTGATGACACACAGAAGTAATGTCCCACTGTAGCCGACTTAACACAAACTGTATGAATATGACTAATACTGATGAATAAATAGGCCTATAAGCCTATAAGTTAAAGCTAGGGCTGCAGCTATCGATTCTTTTTGTAATCGATTAATCTAGCACTTAATCAGTCGATTAATCGGATAAAACAATTTTTGTGTGTGTTTTTAAACAACCAAAAAAAATAATGCATAACGAAAATGAAAAGGAAAAGCAATTTAATTTATTAATATGCACAACAGGTTTCATGCTGTAATCTAGCCCTGACATCAAAGTAAATATCTTTAATATAGATTTCTACACCTGCAGCATTTACCATTAGGCTACTACAAATAATATATCATTTCTGGGGTGAGCCTGTTTGCTATGGTAATCTAGCAACCTGTGTGTGTGTGTGTGTGTGTGTGTGTGTGTGTGTGTGTGTGTGTGTGTGTGTGTGTGTGTGTGTGTGTGTGTGTGTGTGTGTGTGTGTGTGTGTGTGTGTGTGTGTGTGAGGAAGAGTGAAGCCCCAGTCAGATCAGTTGCTTCATTGCAGTTTGGTACAGCAGAAATACATACATTCATTTTCAATAGAACTCTGCATTTGGCATCACTTGCATTGCGGTGCATTTTAGGCGAAGCATCCGTTCGAAAAATCACATCACGACATCACGTCCCGGTGTATACAGTGAATGCATGCTGAAACTATTGTTGTGTGGCTACATAAAAGTTTAAGCATATGTGATGCATTGCCACAATTGGTCTGACTGGCGCGTGAGAGAGACGAGGGTGCATGCATGTGTGTGTGTGTGTGTGTGTGTGTGTGTGTGTGAAGGGGTTCTTTTTTTTAGGCTATACTCTCTTGCATTTGAACGTGAATACGTTTACTACTTAAAAGCATCAAAGCTAAACATCCTATCTAGTCAAACCGCATCACGACATCGCTAAAAATACAGTATGGGATTCAAATCAGCGAACATCAATGTATAGGCTTAGGCTGCGTTTCAGCTACGCTTGGTGAAACATTATGGAGTGGATGTTTTCGGTTCAGATGCTGAATCATTGAAGTCGTACTGCTGGGGAATGACAGGTCTACTTTGCAGTAGACACATTGTACATTGTTCTCTTCTTTTTTACTAATGTAATGATCCCAAACTTTAGACATTCTCTGCCGTTTATGGACATCTTTACTCTCCGCCATCGCACCAAATTAATTCAAAATGTATCACGGGCTATGGTGAGCTTCCTGAACATTGAACAGCGGTCCGTGTGAATCAGATCCCTGCGCGTCATAGGAATTTAACGAGGCTTCGAGGCAGAATTTTTGTAATCGAGTTAATCAAGTAACGCGATGAGTCGTTTCAGCCCTAGTTAAAGACATTAAATAGCAGGTTTTGTTAATACTATAAAGTAGCCACCAAACATATCAGTTACCATGGCGAATACACAATACTTCATGAACTGTTCATGAAACATGAAAACTGCTCCTGATAAACAGAATGATCATCATAACTGCATGCCTTCCCAGCTAACACATGTCGAACCAGTGATTTATTGGTACTTTATTTTTATTTCATGATTTACAAATTGACATCGTAACGTTGCACGCTCACTTTCTCTTGCGCTTATAGGGGGCAATATATATATATATATATATATATATAGTATATATTATCATTATATATTATAATATATACTATATAGGGGGCGGGGCAAGTTTGGTTCCACATGAGATAAAGTAAATCATGAGTTTCATTCTGAATAAAACAGAGCAACTGATTCTGTGTTCTGAGCATCCAAGTCATGACGAATATGACATAATGAGCACAAACACACACATTAACACACTACACACTACACACACACACACACACACACACACACACACACACACACACACACACAGTCTTGAGATCCACACAAATGAAAGTAAGTTAAAAAGGCTGACAACACCTAATGCTCCAGACGCCATCTTGTGTTTTCTTCAAGCTCATAACATTTAAGTTTGTTTGATAAAAAGGTGGATTGTCCTCACATGAATTAGAGAAGTAAGAAGTGATAGTTGATCTAGTTATTAAAACACAGTCTTCATTGAGCGGCTCTATTTATAAACTCACTTTACGACACAACTCCCTAAAATGGCCGTCAAACTGTAAAGATTGAGTTTAATATGATCACAGAAAACACTGGACAATAATATGACATGATATCAGAAGCTGATGAATGAACTTACCGTAATGTGATATTTATGGCCGTTTTTAACTCCTGGAAATGAGACTTTACATCTCGTCAGAATCGAGTCTTTACTTTCGGTTTGGACTCTCAGGTGTTTCCTCAGAACGCGCATGCGCAACAACACAAACCCCGCCCATCTCTCTTCTTCTGCTCTGAATGTTTATTAATGAAAAATAGTGTATTACAGTCTCTGATGTCTTTTGTTTCTATTTATGAATGTTTATCTATATTGAATTTAATTTCTCCAAGAGGAATCTCTATTCTGTCGTTCATTTGATGGTGTTTGGTATTAACATCTAAATGTTTAGTGATTTTAAGTCACATCTGCTAAATGAATGAATGTATTAAAGCTTTCTGTCCTTTTCCTCCATGTTATGATTCTTGTGTTTGTTCACATTGCTGAGAGAAATCAATAACATGAACACAATATCATTTCTTTATCGCAGGTCAACGAAAAACTGAACTGAACACGAGCCGAGAACTAGTGATGGAGAAACGGAGCTTTTCCAAACTCCGAATCAACTGAACCGATTCATTGACTAAATGATTCACTCTTGTGAAGCGCTCGAGACACGCTGGCGACCCCTGCTGGTCAAAACTGTGACACTGCAAT
The DNA here is from genome assembly GCF_949357685.1 of Gobio gobio. Taxonomy (NCBI): domain Eukaryota; kingdom Metazoa; phylum Chordata; class Actinopteri; order Cypriniformes; family Gobionidae; genus Gobio; species Gobio gobio. The sequence continues at coordinate 54,904,739 of NC_137105.1, read as the reverse complement.
GACAACTCAGACCAAACATGTGTGATGAGACTCTTTATAACACAACTTTATGACATTAAATATAATCCACCATTAAATATGAAGTGTCTGGTTAATTTGTGTTATTTTATTAATTTATAGAGCTTGTTGTGTGTGTTTTATAGGCAGGCCTTGGAGACAATTCACTTTCCCTCATGTTTTATTATGCATGTTTACTGAAATTCATTAAAACTGAACCGACAGGACAAAACTGATCCGATCTGTTAAAGCCATGTGTGATGAGACTCTTTATAAAACAACTGCACATTTTCATGAAAGTGCAATTTATTACATGTGATCTACCGTCTGTATAATTTGTGCTTGTGTTTGTGTGTTTTAGGGCTTGGAAGCAATTCACTTTCAATATTTCTATGAGAACCCATGATCCAGTGTCTTTAGAAGTTTTGAAAATCTACCAATTGCTTGTGGAAATTGCACCAAAGCTATTGAAAACCCAAGTAAGCTGATATTTCCCCTTAACCCTTGAACCCATAACATGTCTCATGACTGTTGTGTTTGCTCCAGGGTGTGTTTTATTGACATGGGATTGATCAGAAACCCAGTAAACACTGAGACATTTTCTGAAGCCCAGATCCACTTGTGCTTTGTGAGCAGCATATAGACTCGATCCCCTTTCTCCAACAGCAGCGTTAAGCCGTTTCCTCCGTTCTCTGGAGGAGAAGCTTCACTCTTGTGATGAACTGCTGTTGCTTCTTGCTTTCCATTCCTCATCAAGACCAGCCTTGTTCATGTGTAACTCCACAATGGTAGAAGAAACTGCAATAGTGAACTCCTCGTAGCGCTGCTGTGAATATCCCTGTTAAAGCGTGACACAGATCTCCATGGAACAGCTGGACATGCATTATACACGTGTGTTGATATTGTTTTCAGCGTGTGGATGAACAATACCTGTGGCCTGGTTGTAGGCATCACCAACATTAGTGTAGACATTCTTGTAAACCAGTGTCGTATCTTTGTCAACTGGTCCAAAGAAACCCTTGGATCCTAATGAAGCTGAAAACACCAGCTTTGGCTTGTCTGAAGAGAACATACGCCTTCTTAAAATGAGGAAAATCGGCTCAGTAGCAATGCAAACAAATGATATCGGCCTAGAACACTTTTTCAAACACATTTCTGTACAAAACAAAGATTATTGGAGCGTTTTATAGAGGAAAAACTAAACACTATTTCAGTCTGTCTACTTCAAAACTCCATATTTAATTAAATGGGATTCATGACATTTCTTTGTGATTATTTTTGAAAACTGTAAATGCTCCAGCAATAGTTTTTCCCCAATATATATTCTAGCACACAGGTCTTCAAACACATCAGTCTCACCTCGGCTTTCCTTCTTGAGTTCCTCAATCTGAGCTTCACTGTCAGCCAGTCTGAGCTCCAGAGCTTTGAGTCGCGTCTCCATTCCTCCAAGATCCTTCAGTAGTTCTGCACATATTCCCAGAGGACAAGTACGCGGCTCGTTTTCATCTTTAGTGCTCAATTCAGAGGCCACCAGTTCAAATATAAGACATTTGCACAGAAGCAGAAGAACTGCTGTTGTTAAGCTCATTCTTAATGCTAAAGTGTGTTAGAGATGTGTGTGCTGTATTCATCAGAATGCCACAAATCTGACGCTTTTATACCGTCATCTGCAATAATTCACATGTGATGGACAATTTAGCCAATGCCAGGCAAACACAGCATATGACTGTTCCTCAAAAACACTGTTGCTCTACATTTGTGCTTAATGTTTCACAAATGGAGGCAATATTGACAGACTAAAGCTGTGGATGTTTTCTTTGGCAGCTTCATCTGTAAAAACACTGAACTCTGGACGTTCACTAATGCTCACAAATCTGTGTTTTAGAACAGCACTTGTGATATGGATGAACACATCTATATTATTATCATGTAAAGCTGTTTATTTGTAATGTTTTTAGAATATCATGTGTAATATTATAGCCAGTAAAAGGGGGGATTATGAACAGAACAAATCTCTGGAAATCCCCTTTGAATCAAACCTTTGACTTGTGCACTATGGGATGGCAGAAACTGTAAAGTGCTTGATGTCCCACTGACACCTGTTGTCTTGATCATGCTCATGTGTTTGATGATAGTCATTAGTTTGGTCTTTATAGCTCTCGTGTTCCCATTGGTCTGTGTTTAGCTTTGCCCGTGTAAGCACTGTTCCGTAAGTTGACGTGAGCCGAGCCGTGTCTTTGTTTGCTTTATGTTTGCTCATGTTTGGGAAATAAAGCTGCACTGGTTCTCCAACATGCCTGCAGTGACTCATGACAGAACGCTGGACTGTCCAATATGAGCAGCAGTTTGAGTATTTCACCTTCATCAAGACAAACATCAGGAGAACATCAAGCACAAAGAACATCACAGGGACGCTCAGAGAGTGCTGGGAGAAGTTAGAGAATGTTGTTTTCTCTCAATGTTACGAGAATGTGTTTGAACTAGGAAAACATTACAAGACATTATTTCAGGAGCGTTTATTACTAACATTTCCACAACTATTACATAACGTTAGTGAAAGTTCTCCTTCCTCTTTTCCTGTTAGCTGGGTATAAACAGAACACACACACTTTTTCTGTTGTGTTGTTTTCCACACGTCTTGTTAGATTTGACATGTGTGATGTTTTTTGGGTGACCAAGCTTTTCATGCTTACTTATTTATTTTACTATCATTATTGTATTATTTTACTATTATTTGTTGTTTATAGTTGCTGTTCTTCAGTTTATTGTATGTACTTCTGCTGTTATTTTATTTTCTCCCTTTATTTGTAGTTCATATATGAATGCTGCTTCAACACAATTCACATCATATGACAGATTCATAATTGTATTTCTCTTTTTTTATTTATTTTTTATACTCAGAACTATCCTTGTTCTGTTTCCATGGCCCTTTTTATTAACGAGAGACGGACTATAATACATATATGGGATATTTCAGTGGCATCTGTAATTGTTTGATGTTTTCTGTTTATGTGGAGGAAAAGAGAAAAAGATTTGACTTGTGCTGTCTAGTTCTGTTTGAGTTTGTGTTCTTGCTGGTTTATCAATCTAACGCAGAAACCAGCGCAGAAATCATCTCACCACAGGGTTCACGTGTGATTCATCAATCGCTCGTTTGCCACCAATCCCATCGCACGAATGATAAATGTGGCGCTAAAAACAATCGGCATTCATATCTCCTCATCTTCCAGAACGCTTCGCTATATTTCCTGCACTTCTTTATCATCTTGTTGAGATCTCCATACACTGGAAAAATGTCCCGCAGAATTCATACTGGCAGGAGCTTTTGGAGGATCCTCATTGGCTGCTGCAGAGCCACTCCATAGCAACCAAACAGAGCACCCTAGCAACCGTTTAACAAGAGCTGTATCTCTGCATCAGAACGTTGTGTAAAGATGGGGGTCGGATCTTTGACTCATGCTAGCAAACTGGACTTTCAACATGCTAGACATGCTAGCAGTGAATAGCTACATGCTAATGGCGATTAGCTTAGGGTTAAAACATGATAAACACAAGTAAAAGTGTTAGCATCATGCTAGCTAAATACTAATCATGTTAACATCATGCTAGCAGCATGCTAATCATGTTAGCATCAAAGCTAGCAACATGCTAATTGTGTTCACAACTTGTTAAAAACATGCTAGCAACATGGTAATCGTGTTAACATTAATGCTAGCAACATGCTAATTGAGTAAGCATCATGCCACCAACATGCTAATAATTTTAGCATTAATGCTAGCAATATGCTAATTGAGTAAGCATCATGCCACCAACATGCTAATCATGTTAGCATTAATGCTAGCAACACGCTAATTATATTCACGTCTTGTTAAAAACATGTTAGCAACATGGTAATTGTGTTAGCATTAATGCTAGAAAAATGCTAATTGTGTTCACATCTTGCTAAAAACATGTTAGCAACATCGTAAATGTGTTAGCATTATGTTGACAAAATGTTAATTGTGTTAGCATCTTGTTGAAAACATATACTAGCAAAACACGGTAATCATGTTCGCATTATGGTAGCAACATGCTAATTGAGTAAGCATCATGCTACCAACATGCTAATCATGTTAGCATTTTGTTAAACAAATCTTAACAAAAATGGTAATTGTGTTATCATAATGTTAACAACATGTTAATCGTGTTAGCATCATGCTAGCAAAAACCTGCTAATTGTGTTATTGTTTTGCTAAAAACATGCTAGCAACAAGGTAATTGTGTTAACATAATGCTAGCAGCATGTTAATCGTATCAGCATTATGCTATCAATATGCTAATTATGTTGGCATTATGTTAGCAAACTTAATAATCATATTAGCATCTTGGAAAAAACATAATAGCAAACATGGTTATTGTATTAACATTATGCTAGCAGCATGTAAATTCTGTTAGCATAATGCTAGCAACTTGATAATCATATTAGCATCTTGGTAAAAACATGATAGCAACATGGTAATGGTGTTAGAATAATGCTAACAAAATATGAAATTGAGTTAGCATTATGCTAATAACATGCTAATCATGTTTGCATTGTGCTAAAAAAAATTATTGTGTTAACATAATGCTTACAAACATGCTAATAGTAAATGTGTTAGCATTATGTTACCAAAATGTTAATTGTGTTAGCATCTTGTTGAAAACATACTAGCAACACGGTAATCATGTTTGCATTATGGTAGCAACATGTTAATCATGCTAGCATCATGTTAAACAAATTTGAGCAAAAATGGTAATTGTGTTATCATAATGTTAGCAACATGTTAATCATGTTACCATCATGCTAGCAAACCTGCTAATTGTGTTATTATTTTGCTAAAAACATCCTAGCAAAAAGGTAATTGTGTTAGCATAATATACTAGCAGCATGTTGATTGTATTAGCATAATGCTAGCAAAAAGCTAATTGTGTTCTCATCTTGTTAAAACATGTTAATTGAGTAATTGAGTTAGCATTATGCCTCATCATCATCATGTTGATCAACAATATTCTAATCATGTTGCCATCTTGTTAAAAATGTTAGCAACATGGTAATCGTGTTAGCATTATGCTAGCAATATGCTAATTATGTTAGCATTATGTTAACAACTTGATAATCATATTAGCATCTTGGCAAAAAAATGCTAACAAACATGGTTATCATGTTAGCATTATGGTAGCAAAATGCTAGTCATGCTAGCATCTTGTTAAACAAATGTTAACAAAAATGGTAATCGTGTTATCATAATGCTAGCAACATGTTAATCATGTTAGCATCTTGCTAAAAACATGTTAGCAAACATGTTAATCATGTTAGTATAATGTTAGCAACATGTTACTTGAGTTAGCATCATGCTTCATCATCATTTATTTGTAAGGACCTTCTGCTTAAAGTGTGGTGGAAATGAAGGTTTTTGCTGCAAACACTGGAAGATGTGAAATCCCGAACTATTTCCCCAAACGTCAGTTCCAGTGAGTCCTAGTGACCATTACAGTTGATTGAGCACAAGTGGGAAACGAATGCTGCCGTTCTCCAGACCAGAGCAATGCATGAGAGCCTGTAGTTGCTCCTGACAGTGAACCAACATGACTTTAGCTGTGGAGCTGACAGGATTCCAGCACAGACGGTGTTTGGCACACACACTGAACCTCACGCCACAGAGCCTTAAAGCTAGCGCTGTAGCTCGACTGCTAGCGCAGATTCAGAGGATTTCTGTGTTCTTCCACAGGAGCAGCACAGCAGCGGCAGCACTGAAGAGGAACCAGACCATGCTGGACCTTCCACAGCTCAAGTTGAGGACAGATGTTGCAGTCCGGTGGACCAGCGCATATGAGATGCTCTCCCGTTTCCTCCAGCAGCATCTGCCATCTGTGCTGACCTCTGACCTCCTGAGGTCAGCTGTTCACTGTCATTACTGACACTACTGAAGGGCCTTAAACAAGATTACACTCATGATTTCAGCTCATCTTCTGATGTGTTGCTGATGTGTTCTGTCCTGTTATTCAAGGTTTAGGAAACATTCATCTTATTTTCAGCTGAAATGATTCAATTCATCTTTTAGTTAATGTTGCTCTGCTGTTTCTAAAGCTGAGAAAGAGAGTCTCTGACATCTGCACCTCGACTGAGATGGAAATCTCAAATGCTGAAGAGGTCAAGCCCTCAAGCCTGTGCTGGTGGAAACAAATGTCCTGTGTGAGGAGAAGAGCCAACAGTTTCTATCATTGCTCCGCTTCACACACAACTGTTGAGTGACATGAGCAGCACTGCTAAAGACTCAAAGAGATGAAGATCTACCAAGAGCTCTCAGAGAGATATAATTCTTCAGAGGAGAAGAGCAACCTCTACATCTCATCAGCCTTAGACCCTCGGTTTAAATCTCTGCCCTTCCCATCACCAGAGGACACGCATCAGACATCTACCAAAGTGTGTCAAAGGCGGATCTTAAGGGAAAGTCCTTTATTAATCCTCTAAATGTTCAGCTCAAGTTTTAGACTTTAAACCCATTCAATTACTGCTAAAATATACACCATCTAGTAAATATCTTCAGTCAGTATTTATAAGCTATTTAGATGTAAAACTGTATGATTGTATTTGACTACTGAGCCTTTTCTTCAATAATAATGCAGCAGGTCAACAGGTGTCCACTGTTTTCTTCCAGGAGGCGGCAGACTTAATGGCCAGCAGATTTCAGATCTCTCCTCCTCCTGAGCAGGAAGAAGCACCAGGTACTGTTTGCTGCTGAGGGGATGATAGACTACAGTGAGCCTGGAAAAGATCTTTCACTTTCCAAAGAGGAGGAAATCTGTGCTTGCTGATCCGCTTGGACAGACGCTCAACAGCAGTAGCACCAGTACGTCCACACCTTCAGCTGCTCCAGAGCTGGGTCTGGAAGAGAAACATGCATATGTGACTCTCACCTTAATCTACTGGGAATGCTTTTGCATTCAAGATAAACCAGCTCTAAGCACTGAAATGTGTCCATGCTTACAGAAAATAAGTTGCCCAGTTGTAATATGTGCCTTAAGTTGATTTACAGAAGAGTTTACAGTTGACAGAAACTCTTGTTAGAAAGCACTGCAGTGTGTTCATGTTCACAGAATAGCTCATTGCACCCTTTGGTTCTGAAATGTGGCCATATTTTGTTATATAAGGTTTTATACCTGGTGTTTTTCTTTTACCATCACTATTTTTAGTAATATATGCATTTCACAATTTCTTTTCAGCAATAAATCTGTAGTTTGAGGGGTTTTGTTAAATGTAATTTGCACAAATGTGAGATGTTGCTGCTATGACTGATATGTTAGAGATGTGAGCTTTCTTTACTACACATGATTTAGTCACAAACTGTTCTCTCTGGCAAATAATCATTGTTCAAGCTTATGGCTGTTTGTCAGCTGTGTGTGCACTTCTGCACTTATTGTACATTGTTGCTGTTCTATAAAATAGATGTACTGTTAATAAATGAAATACATCATGTGCACCAATATACACCAATATGACCTTTCAAGAGGCTCTGTCTGCCTATGATAGCAAGAGGCCTGTGTGAGAGATTTGATCAAAGCCAGCCAATTTTCCCCTGCTGCATTCTAGAGACTTGTCCCTTGGGGCCCGAGCGGGGGCAAAGGACACGCACAACCTACACCAGTTCGCGGGTCGTTGTGGTACCGCTCATCTTGAAGGAAGGTCTGAACGATGCGCTCCAGCACCACAGACAAACCCTTCCTCTCCTCCACTGACAGCTTGCTCTCCAGAAACTGAACAAACCTGCCACACACCAGCCATGAGTGACAGACAGAGAGGGGATCATTTCATCACAGCTATAATAAAGACATTAATACGGTGGCTGAGACAGCTCAACGCACTGCAAATGAAGAAAACACATGCAAATAGAAAAAACATCTTCAGTTTGACAACACATGTGCTGCAAAAGTCCACAACATGCAAATAGAGAAACGCAGCTGCAAATAGGCCTGCTCATAATGCACATACGATCAGAATGTTCAAATAAACAATCAAACACTTTCAGCTGCACCCCACCGAAGACTAATGTACGTCACTTTCGGTTTGGTATGCCAGTCCCGGTGCCAGGACAAACGATTTGGGGTATTATTTTGTGTTAAAAAATATTATTAATAATAAATAATATATATTTTTTATAATTTACTTGATTTGATGACTCAAATCCCAATTACTTATTCACTGCAGAAAGTGAAACTAAAAGTCAGCGATGAGAGCTCTTCTTCAACATGTTCTGATAACACTATTTAACCTACATTTATGTATTAATATTTCCCTTGTGGCCTGTAGTTAAAAGAAATGAGAACAGATAGGTAGATGTTATACAAGTTTTTTTTTTTTTAATGAGGAGTTAGCTAATCTTATTACAGCGTGTCAGTTATGTGATGCACTATAAATTATTGTAGTGCAAATTAAAATATTAATTTAACTCTAAAAGTAGCCTAATCATCATCATCATCATCATTCAGATCATCGCAGAAAGGGCCAGTTCGCCGGGCCTGGAATGTTTTGCAGCGCGTATTTGCATGTGTTGTGGACTTTTTGCAGCACATGTGTTGTCAAACTGAAGAAGATGTTTTTTCTATTTGCATGCGTTTTCTTCATTTGCACGCGTTGAGCTGTCTCGGCCACCGTACATTAAAGATGTTCTTACTTATCCCAGGGGTCTAACGGGTCATCTCCAGCATAGCTGCGCACGCTCAGCTCAAACGCCCTGCAGTGAAAAAGTGAGGAACACTAGAGGAAAGTGTTCACCGGTCATAATGTTACGCCTGATCGGTGTAGAGGAAAGTGTTCACCGGTCATAATGTTACGCCTGATCGGTGTAGAGGAAAGTGTTCACCGGCCATAATGTTACGCCTGATCGGTGTAGAGGAAAGTGTTCACCGGCCATAATGTTACGCCTGATCGGTGTAGAGGAAAGTGTTCACCGGTCATAATGTTACGCCTGATCGGTGTAGAGGAAAGTGTTCACCGGCCATAATGTTACGCCTGATCGGTGTAGAGGAAAGTGTTCACCGGCCATAATGTTACGCCTGATCGGTGTAGAGGAAAGTGTTCACCGGTCATAATGTTACGCCTGATTGGTGTAGAGGAAAGTGTTCACCGGTCATAATGTTACGCCTGATCGGTGTAGAGGAAAGTGTTCACTGGTCATAATGTTACGCCTGATCGGTGTAGAGGAAAGTGTTCACTGGTCATAATGTTACCCCTGATCGGTGTAGAGGAAAGTGTTCACTGGTCCTAATGTTACGCCTGATCGGTGTAGAGGAAAGTGTTCACCGGTCATAATGTTACGCCTGATTGGTGTAGAGGAAAGTGTTCACTGGTCATAATGTTACGCCTGATCGGTGTAGAGGAAAGTGTTCACCGGTCATAATGTTACGCCTGATCGGTGTAGAGGAAAGTGTTCACTGGTCATAATGTTACGCCTGATCGGTGTAGAGGAAAGTGTTCACCGGTCATAATGTTACGCCTGATCGGTGTAGAGGAAAGTGTTCACCGGTCATAATGTTACGCCTGATCGGTGTAGAGGAAAGTGTTCACTGGTCATAATGTTACGCCTGATCGGTGTAGAGGAAAGTGTTCACCGGTCATAATGTTACGCCTGATCGGTGTAGAGGAAAGTGTTCACCGGTCATCGTTTATTCAGGATTCTTTGATGAATTGAAAGCTCATAAGAACAGTTTTTATCTGAAATCTTTTTTCTACTACATTCAAAAGTTTTGGGTCAGTAAGAACTTTTTATTGATTTATTTTTTGGGAAAGAACTGAATAGATTTATTCAGCAAGGATGCATTACAGTATTTCTCAATTTCTAAAACACATTTCTTGAAACCTTCACCCATATTCTAAAAACTTTAAACACAAACCCCAGTCTTTAAACTACATTCACTAAACCCGTGACTCTTCTGGCAAATCAAACACTCGCCTCAAAACCATTTAATCGGTGCTCAAAATCAAACAATACTTTCAGATCATAAACACAGCCAGTCAATATATACACACTCATCAGCATTCATTAGACACTACATCAAAAAATTGAGAACAGCGTCCAGGGCATGCAGTTACAGAGAATGTTTTTTTATTGCATATAGAAAGTAATTTTGCCATAAATAAAAGTAAATAATTCACAACTCAGTTATATATATTGTATAAATATATTGCATACTGTAAGTACTGCAAGTAATACAATATTGCATTTCTGTATTTTCAGCATAAAAATAAAGTAAGGTCAAAGACAACTGTAACCCTTATTACGAGGTAGTAATAATGTACATGGCTTAATAGTCTAAAGTAGTTGTAGAAAACGATTTGGACCAGAATCAGAAAACGCTAAATCGTTAAGAGCCTGAGAATTGAATATCAATAAAAAAATACCACACCAGAATGACAGTTTAGACAACCTGTATTAAATTCACAGGGTGGAACATACATACAAAAAAAACACATTTATGAAAAATAACAAACTAAAATAATAAAGTGCGCACGTAAACAAAACAAAACCCTATCTTTTCAGATTCTTTGAGCTCAGTTCGTCCTTGTTTAGACTTGCCTTGATTGACAAGAGTTCAGTTTCACCGTTGGGGCCCTTTATTCAGTTTGAGTTAGTGTTTGTCCTACCACGACAAAGATGAAGAGGATGATCCGGGCAATCCGTCTAAAGTCAGAGTCACAAACACGGTTGGCTCGCCACCCAGCCACCCGGACTGGGAATCTATGAAACTCTGGGAGAACGTCTGAAACGTGTGGATCTGTATCACTCCGTGGAAAGGATCTCTGCACGATGTTTCCAACTCTTTACCAAAACCTGACCTATAAATAAGGCCAAATCATTTATTTCAATTACCATTCAGTGAATAAATGGACTGCTACAGGCTTTTACAAAATAAAATGAGATAATATTTCAGTACACCTATAATGCAATATAAAAATCTTTCTCTCGTTGTACAACAGCTCTTATGTTTCTTCTCAGGTATCAAAACTATATGAATCTCTCTCTAGTATCAAAAGTAAATTTACATAAATTGCATCCTTCATAAAGATACATTTCAAATTCAAGTTTTCTAAAACCTTACATTAACATTAACAGTATGAAAAATAAAACTGCATGGATTGCATGTAAACAATCAAATTGTATCACTTTAAAATTAGAGGCATTAAGACGTTAGCGTGCTTATTTATCCCCCTCTGCACCGGTAACAGTGGAAAGAATGCACAAAAAATTACACCTCTTTAAGCTTCAGTGACCACAATTAAATCCACAATTTTTAACATCATTATTTAACAACCTAACTATTCAGCAACAGTATGAAAAGTTAACATTTCTTTTTATAACCCACAAACGAAATAACTTGGTTTCAAAGACATTAACCAGTATGTCGCTAGCCTATTGTGGCTAATTACCTTATTAACATATGCACACAGCAGGCTTTACACCTTTACCTTTACACAAGGAGCATCTTTGTATTGATTCACCCATTAACACAGATTAACATAGATGCTAGCGAACTCAAACTCAGCAGACTAGGTTAAATACAAAAATGGGCAGCAAAAGCCTGGCCTGTTAGCATGAATATTAGCGAACTCAGATGCCTAGATAAACAACTCACCATGTTAATGGAATTCACTGCCTTTAGCTCCGTGACAACAGTGGATTCAGGCACAGCTTTCGTTTACACTCTACCTTACAATAAAGTATAGTCAGTATCATCCATAATGATTACAGAACTTGTTTAATTCACTTCACATTGTTTTGTCCATCTTACCAAGCAGATAACGCAGCCTCCTATGCTCAAGTGCAAGCGCCAAAAGAACGTGCAGTGACGCAAAGCTAGAGGCGTAACTGTTACGGAGCCTAGCTGGCAGCTGATTGGTCAGCTCAGTACCTCATAGAATTCACCCATTGGCTCACTTACAAGTCCATCAAAGATACAAAATTAAAGTTAACCCTTTCGTGACTGGGTTAGACAGCTAAATAGGGTTTCTCATTATTAAACCTGGCTACACAACTTCAAATGAAAAGTGTATTACACAAAATATTGTGCAATTGCAAAATCAAAGTCAATGAGAGCCTCATGTGTTGGAGAATAAAAGATTCCCTCCAGCCTCATTCAGGAGTCTTGCAATTCTACAAAAGGGAAAATGCTCTTACAAATATATACATACAGAAACAATAGTAATGGACATCACATTCATATGTAAAATGTATTGAACATTTTTTTTTCTTTTTTCCCCACTCCCCTTTCTATTGACAAACTGATGTATTATATCAAATGTATACAGTAAACTTTCAGTCGCACAAATCGGTGTAGAGGAAAGTGTTCACTGGTCATAATGTTACGCCTGATCGGTGTGTTCATAATGTTACGCCTGATCGGTGTAGAGAAAAGTGTTCACCGGTCATAATGTTACGCCTGATCGGTGTAGAGGAAAGTGTTCACTGGTCATAATGTTACGCCTGATCGGTGTAGAGGAAAGTGTTCACCGGTCATAATGTTACGCCTGATCGGTGTAGAGGAAAGTGTTCACCGGTCATAATGTTACGCCTGATCGGTGTAGAGGAAAGTGTTCACCGGTCATAATGTTACGCCTGATCGGTGTAGAGGAAAGTGTTCACCGGTCATAATGTTACGCCTGATCGGTGTAGAGGAAAGTGTTCACTGGTCATAATGTTACGCCTGATCGGTGTAGAGGAAAGTGTTCACTGGTCATAATGTTACGCCTGATCGGTGTAGAGGAAAGTGTTCACCGGTCATAATGTTACGCCGGATCGGTGTAGAGGAAAGTGTTCACTGGTCATAATGTTACGCCTGATCGGTGTAGAGGAAAGTGTTCACCGGTCATAATGTTACGCCTGATCGGTGTAGAGGAAAGTGTTCACCGGTCATAATGTTACGCCTGATCGGTGTAGAGGAAAGTGTTCACCGGTCATAATGTTACGCCTGATCGGTGTAGAGGAAAGTGTTCACCGGTCATAATGTTACGCCTGATCGGTGTAGAGGAAAGTGTTCACCGGTCATAATGTTACGCCTGATCGGTGTAGAGGAAAGTGTTCACCGGTCATAATGTTACGCCTGATCGGTGTAGAGGAAAGTGTTCACCGGTCATAATGTTACGCCTGATCGGTGTAGAGGAAAGTGTTCACCGGTCATAATGTTACGCCTGATCGGTGTAGAGGAAAGTGTTCAGCGGTCATAATGTTACGCCTGATCGGTGTAGAGGAAAGTGTTCACTGGTCATAATGTTACGCCTGATCGGTGTAGAGGAAAGTGTTCACCGGTCATAATGTTACGCCTGATCGGTGTAGAGGAAAGTGTTCACCGGTCATAATGTTACGCCTGATCGGTGTAGAGGAAAGTGTTCACTGGTCATAATGTTACGCCTGATCGGTGTAGAGGAAAGTGTTCACCGGTCATAATGTTACGCCTGATCGGTGTAGAGGAAAGTGTTCACCGGTCATAATGTTACGCCTGATCGGTGTAGAGGAAAGTGTTCACCGGTCATAATGTTACGCCTGATCGGTGTAGAGGAAAGTGTTCACCGGTCATAATGTTACGCCTGATCGGTGTAGAGGAAAGTGTTCACTGGTCATAATGTTACGCCTGATCGGTGTAGAGGAAAGTGTTCACCGGTCATAATGTTATGCCTGATCGGTGTAGAGGAAAGTGTTCACCGGTCATAATGTTACGCCTGATCGGTGTAGAGGAAAGTGTTCACCGGTCATAATGTTACGCCTGATCGGTGTAGAGGAAAGTGTTCACCGGTCATAATGTTACGCCTGATCGGTGTAGAGGAAAGTGTTCACTGGTCATCGTTTATTCAGGATTCTTTGATGAATTGAAAGCTCATAAGAACAGTTTTTATCTGAAATCTTTTTTCTACTACATTCAAAAGTTTTGGGTCAGTAAGAACTTTTTATTGATTTATTTTTTGGGAAAGAACTGAATAGATTTATTCAGCAAGGATGCATTACAGTATTTCTCAATTTCTAAAACACATTTCTTGAAACCTTCACCCATATTCTAAAAACTTTAAACACAAACCCCAGTCTTTAAACTACATTCACTAAACCCGTGACTCTTCTGGCAAATCAAACACTCGCCTCAAAACCATTTAATCGGTGCTCAAAATCAAACAATACTTTCAGATCATAAACACAGCCAGTCAATATATACACACTCATCAGCATTCATTAGACACTACATCAAAAAATTGAGAACACAGCGTCCAGGGCATGCAGTTACAGAGAATGTTTTTTTTGTTGCATATAGAAAGTAATTTTGCCATAAATAAAAGTAAATAATTCACAACTCAGTTATATATATTGTATAAATATATTGCATACTGTAAGTACTGCAAGTAATACAATATTGCATTTCTGTATTTTCAGCATAAAAATAAAGTAAGGTCAAAGAACAAAGACAACTCTAAATGAAAAGCTTATTACACAAAATATTGTGCAATTTCAAAATCAAAGTCAATGAGAGCCTCATGTGTTGGAGAATAAAAGATTCCCTCCAGCCTCATTCAGGAGTCTTGCAATTCTAAAAAAGGGAAAATGCTCTTACAAATATATACATACAGAAACAATAGTAATGGACATCACATTCATATGTAAAATGTATTGAACATTTTTTTTTCTTTTTTCCCCACTCCCCTTTCTATTGACAAACTGATGTATTATATCAAATGTATACAGTAAACTTTCAGTCGCACAAATCGGTGTAGAGGAAAGTGTTCACTGGTCATAATGTTACGCCTGATCGGTGTAGAGGAAAGTGTTCACCGGTCATAATGTTACGCCTGATCGGTGTAGAGGAAAGTGTTCACCGGTCATAATGTTACGCCTGATCGGTGTAGAGGAAAGTGTTCACTGGTCATAATGTTACGCCTCATCGGTGTAGAGGAAATTGTTCACCGGTCATAATGTTACGCCTGATCGGTGTAGAGGAAAGTGTTCACTGGTCATAATGTTACGCCTGATCGGTGTAGAGAAAAGTGTTCACCGGTCATAATGTTACGCCTGATCGGTGTAGAGGAAAGCGTTCACTGGTCATAATGTTACGCCTCATCGGTGTAGAGGAAAGTGTTCACCGGTCATAATGTTACGCCTGATCGGTGTAGAGGAAAGTGTTCACCGGTCATAATGTTACGCCTGATCGGTGTAGAGGAAAGTGTTCACCGGTCATAATGTTACGCCTGATCGGTGTAGAGGAAAGTGTTCACCGGTCATAATGTTACGCCTGATCGGTGTAGAGGAAAGTGTTCACTGGTCATAATGTTACGCCTGATCGGTGTAGAGGAAAGTGTTCACTGGTCATAATGTTACGCCTGATCGGTGTAGAGGAAAGTGTTCACCGGTCATAATGTTACGCCGGATCGGTGTAGAGGAAAGTGTTCACTGGTCATAATGTTACGCCTGATCGGTGTAGAGGAAAGTGTTCACCGGTCATAATGTTACGCCTGATCGGTGTAGAGGAAAGTGTTCACCGGTCATAATGTTACGCCTGATCGGTGTAGAGGAAAGTGTTCACCGGTCATAATGTTACGCCTGATCGGTGTAGAGGAAAGTGTTCACCGGTCATAATGTTACGCCTGATCGGTGTAGAGGAAAGTGTTCACCGGTCATAATGTTACGCCTGATCGGTGTAGAGGAAAGTGTTCACCGGTCATAATGTTACGCCTGATCGGTGTAGAGGAAAGTGTTCACCGGTCATAATGTTACGCCTGATCGGTGTAGAGGAAAGTGTTCACCGGTCATAATGTTACGCCTGATCGGTGTAGAGGAAAGTGTTCAGCGGTCATAATGTTACGCCTGATCGGTGTAGAGGAAAGTGTTCACTGGTCATAATGTTACGCCTGATCGGTGTAGAGGAAAGTGTTCACCGGTCATAATGTTACGCCTGATCGGTGTAGAGGAAAGTGTTCACCGGTCATAATGTTACGCCTGATCGGTGTAGAGGAAAGTGTTCACTGGTCATAATGTTACGCCTGATCGGTGTAGAGGAAAGTGTTCACCGGTCATAATGTTACGCCTGATCGGTGTAGAGGAAAGTGTTCACCGGTCATAATGTTACGCCTGATCGGTGTAGAGGAAAGTGTTCACCGGTCATAATGTTACGCCTGATCGGTGTAGAGGAAAGTGTTCACCGGTCATAATGTTACGCCTGATCGGTGTAGAGGAAAGTGTTCACTGGTCATAATGTTATGCCTGATCGGTGTAGAGGAAAGTGTTCACTGGTCATAATGTTACGCCTGATCGGTGTAGAGGAAAGTGTTTACTGGTCATAATGTTATGCCTGATCGGTGTAGAGGAAAGTGTTCACTGGTCATAATGTTATGCCTGATCGGTGTAGAGGAAAGTGTTCACCGGTCATAATGTTACGCCTGATCGGTGTAGAGGAAAGTGTTCACCGGTCATAATGTTACGCCTGATCGGTGTAGAGGAAAGTGTTCACTGGTCATAATGTTATGCCTGATCGGTGTAGAGGAAAGTGTTCACTGGTCATAATGTTACGCCTGATCGGTGTAGAGGAAAGTGTTCACCGGTCATAATGTTACGCCTGATCGGTGTAGAGGAAAGTGTTCACTGGTCATAATGTTACGCCTGATCGGTGTAGAGGAAAGTGTTCACCGGTCATAATGTTACGCCTGATCGGTGTAGAGGAAAGTGTTCACCGGTCATAATGTTACGCCTGATCGGTGTAGAGGAAAGTGTTCACTGGTCATAATGTTACGCCTGATCGGTGTAGAGGAAAGTGTTCACTGGTCATAATGTTACGCCTGATCGGTGTAGAGGAAAGTGTTCACCGGTCATAATGTTACGCCTGATCGGTGTAGAGGAAAGTGTTCACTGGTCATAATGTTACGCCTGATCGGTGTAGAGGAAAGTGTTCACCGGTCATAATGTTACGCCTGATCGGTGTAGAGGAAAGTGTTTACTGGTCATAATGTTACGCCTGATCGGTGTAGAGGAAAGTGTTCACCGGTCATAATGTTACGCCTGATCGGTGTAGAGGAAAGTGTTTACTGGTCATAATGTTACGCCTGATCGGTGTAGAGGAAAGTGTTCACTGGTCATCGTTTATTCAGGATTCTTTGAGGAATTGAAAGCTCATAAGAACAGTTTTTATCTGAAATCTTTTTTCTACTACATTCAAAAGTTTTGGGTCAGTAAGAACTTTTTATTGATTTATTTTTTGGGAAAGAACTGAATAGATTTATTCAGCAAGGATGCATTACAGTATTTCTCAATTTCTAAAACACATTTCTTGAAACCTTCACCCATATTCTAAAAACTTTAAACACAAACCCCAGTCTTTAAACTACATTCACTAAACCCGTGACTCTTCTGGCAAATCAAACACTCGCCTCAAAACCATTTAATCGGTGCTCAAAATCAAACAATACTTTCAGATCATAAACACAGCCAGTCAATATATACACACTCATCAGCATTCATTAGACACTACATCAAAAAATTGAGAACAGCGTCCAGGGCATGCAGTTACAGAGAATGTTTTTTTTGTTGCATATAGAAAGTAATTTTGCCATAAATAAAAGTAAATAATTCACAACTCAGTTATATATATTGTATAAATATATTGCATACTGTAAGTACTGCAAGTAATACAATATTGCATTTCTGTATTTTCAGCATAAAAATAAAGTAAGGCCAAAGAACAAAGACAACTCTAAATGAAAAGCTTATTACACAAAATATTGTGCAATTTCAAAATCAAAGTCAATGAGAGCCTCATGTGTTGGAGAATAAAAGATTCCCTCCAGCCTCATTCAGGAGTCTTGCAATTCTACAAAAGGGAAAATGCTCTTACAAATATATACATACAGAAACAATAGTAATGGACATCACATTCATATGTAAAATGTATTGTAATTTTTTTTCTCTTTTTCCCCCACTCCCCTTTCTATTGACAAACTGATGTACTGTATCAAATGTATACAGAAAACTTTCAGTGGCACAAATGAGAAAAACAATACATTGACCTGTTCTCTCTCCTCTGAGTGTCTGATTATGGCCACAGAGAATCTGGATGAATTGGGTTGTGCTCTTGGTTCTGCTTCCCTCATTATCATTCCATGAACAAGAACATCTATCACAGCTGCCTGAGTTTGATCTGAAATTACTATTCTTGCTCTTCATTGTCCTTGTACTCTTCCTCCTCTTCCTCCTCTTCCTCCTCTTCCTTCTCTTCCTCCTCTTCCTCCTCTTCCTCCTCTTCCTCCTCTCCCTCCTCTTCCTCCTCTTCCTCCTCTTCCTCCTCTTCCTCCTCTACCTTCTCTTCCTCCTCTTCCTCCTCTTCCTCCTCTCCCTCTTCTTCCTCCTCTCCCTCCTCTTCCTCCTCTTCCTTCTCTTCCTCCTCTTCCTCCTCTTCCTCCTCTTCCTTCTCTTCCTCCTCTTCCTCCTCTTCCTCCTCTTCCTCCTCTTCCTCCTCTCCCTCCTCTTCCTCTTCTTCCTCCTCTTCCTCCTCTTCCTCCTCTTTCTCCTCTTCCTCCTCTTCCTCCTCTTCCTCCTCTCCCTCTTCTTCCTCCTCTCCCTCCTCTTCCTCCTCTTCCTTCTCTTCCTCCTCTTCCTCCTCTTCCTCCTCTTCCTCCTCTTCCTCCTCTCCCTCCTCTTCCTCTTCTTCCTCCTCTTCCTCCTCTTCCTTCTCTTCCTCTTCTACCTTCTCTTCCTCCTCTTCCTTCTCTTCCTCTTCTTCCTTCTCTCCCTCCTCTTCCTCCTCTTCCTCCTCTTCCTTCTCTTCCTCCTCTTCCTTCTCTTCCTCCTCTTCCTTCTCTTCCTCTTCTTCCTTCTCTCCCTCCTCTTCCTCCTCTTCCTCCTCTTCCTTCTCTTCCTCCTCTTCCTCCTCTTCCTTCTCTCCCTCCTCTTCCTCCTCTTCCTTCTCTTCCTCCTCTTCCTCCTCTCCCTCCTCTACCTCCTCTTCCTCCTCTTCCTTCTCTTCCTCCTCTTCCTCCTCTTCCTCCTCTCCCTCCTCTTCCTCCTCTACCTCCTCTCCCTCCTCTTCCTCCTCTTCCTTCTCTTCCTCCTCTTCCTCCTCTACCTCCTCTTCCTTCTCTCCCTCCTCTTCCTCCTCTCCCTCCTCTTCCTCCTCTTCCTTCTCTTCCTCCTCTTCCTTCTCTCCCTCCTCTTCCTTCTCTTCCTCCTCTCCCTTCTCTTCCTCCTCTTCCTTCTCTTCCTCCTCTTCCTTCTCTTCCTCCTCTTCCTTCTCTTCCTCCTCTACCTTCTCTTCCTTCTCTTCCTCCTCTTCCTTCTCTTCCTCCTCTCCCTTCTCTTCCTCCTCTTCCTTCTCTTCCTCCTCTTCCTTCTCTTCCTCCTCTCCCTCCTCTTCCTCCTCTACCTTCTCTTCCTCCTCTTCCTTCTCTTCCTCCTCTACCTTCTCTTCCTCCTCTTCCTTCTCTTCCTCCTCTACCTTCTCTTCCTCCTCTCCCTCCTCTTCCTTCTCTTCCTTCTCTCCCTCCTCTTCCTCCTCTTCCTCCTCTTCCTTCTCTTCCTTCTCTCCCTCCTCTTCCTTCTCTCCCTCCTCTTCCTCCTCTTCCTCCTCTCCCTCCTCTACCTCCTCTCCCTCCTCTTCCTTCTCTCCCTCCTCTTCCTCCTCTACCTCCTCTTCCTTCTCTTCCTCCTCTTCCTCCTCTACCTCCTCTTCCTCCTCTCCCTCCTCTTCCTCCTCTTCCTCCTCTCCCTCCTCTTCCTCCTCTACCTCCTCTCCCTCCTCTACCTCCTCTTCCTTCTCTCCCTCCTCTTCCTCCTCTTCCTTCTCTTCCTCCTCTACCTCCTCTTCCTTCTCTCCCTCCTCTCCCTCCTCTTCCTCCTCTCCCTCCTCTTCCTCCTCTTCCTCCTCTTCCTTCTCTCCCTCCTCTTCCTCCTCTTCCTTCTCTCCCTCCTCTACCTTCTCTCCCTCCTCTTCCTTCTCTCCCTCCTCTTCCTTCTCTTCCTCCTCTCCCTCCTCTTCCTCCTCTTCCTCCTCTTACTTCTCTCCCTCCTCTTCCTTCTCTTCCTCCTCTCCCTTCTCTTCCTTCTCTTCCTCCTCTTCCTTCTCTTCCTCCTCTCCCTCCTCTTCCTCCTCTACCTTCTCTTCCTTCTCTTCCTCCTCTACCTCCTCTTCCTCCTCTTCCTTCTCTTCCTCCTCTACCTCCTCTCCCTCCTCTTCCTTCTCTTCCTTCTCTCCCTCCTCTTCCTCCTCTTCCTTCTCTCCCTCCTCTTCCTTCTCTTCCTCCTCTCCCTTCTCTTCCTCCTCTTCCTTCTCTTCCTCCTCTCCCTCCTCTCCCTTCTCTTCCTCCTCTTCCTTCTCTTCCTCCTCTACCTTCTCTTCCTCCTCTTCCTTCTCTTCCTCCTCTTCCTTCTCTCCCTCCTCTTCCTCCTCTTCCTTCTCTCCCTCCTCTTCCTCCTCTTCCTCCTCTTCCTTCTCTTCCTCCTCTTCCTCCTCTCCCTCCTCTTCCTTCTCTCCCTCCTCTTCCTCCTCTTCCTTCTCTTCCTCCTCTACCTCCTCTTCCTTCTCTCCCTCCTCTCCATCCTCTTCCTCCTCTCCCTCCTCTTCCTCCTCTCCCTCCTCTTCCTTCTCTTCCTCCTCTCCCTCCTCTTCCTCCTCTTCCTTCTCTCCCTCCTCTACCTTCTCTCCCTCCTCTTCCTTCTCTCCCTCCTCTTCCTTCTCTTCCTCCTCTCCCTCCTCTTCCTCCTCTTCCTCCTCTTCCTTCTCTCCCTCCTCTTCCTTCTCTTCCTCCTCTCCCTTCTCTTCCTCCTCTTCCTTCTCTTCCTCCTCTTCCTTCTCTTCCTCCTCTCCCTCCTCTTCCTCCTCTACCTTCTCTTCCTTCTCTTCCTCCTCTACCTCCTCTTCCTCCTCTTCCTTCTCTTCCTCCTCTACCTCCTCTCCCTCCTCTTCCTTCTCTTCCTTCTCTCCCTCCTCTTCCTCCTCTTCCTTCTCTCCCTCCTCTTCCTTCTCTTCCTCCTCTCCCTTCTCTTCCTCCTCTTCCTTCTCTTCCTCCTCTCCCTCCTCTACCTTCTCTTCCTCCTCTTCCTTCTCTTCCTCCTCTACCTTCTCTTCCTCCTCTTCCTTCTCTTCCTCCTCTACCTTCTCTTCCTCCTCTACCTCCTCTCCCTTCTCTCCCTCCTCTTCCTCCTCTTCCTTCTCTCCCTCCTCTTCCTCCTCTTCCTTCTCTTCCTCCTCTTCCTCCTCTACCTTCTCTTCCTCCTCTTCCTTCTCTTCCTCCTCTACCTTCTCTTCCTCCTCTACCTCCTCTCCCTTCTCTCCCTCCTCTTCCTCCTCTTCCTTCTCTCCCTCCTCTTCCTCCTCTTCCTTCTCTTCCTCCTCTTCCTCCTCTTCCTCCTCTACCTTCTCTTCCTCCTCTTCCTTCTCTTCCTCCTCTCCCTCCTCTACCTTCTCTTCCTCCTCTTCCTTCTCTTCCTCCTCTACCTTCTCTTCCTCCTCTTCCTTCTCTTCCTCCTCTACCTTCTCTTCCTCCTCTTCCTCCTCTTCCTTCTCTCCCTCCTCTTCCTCCTCTTCCTTCTCTCCCTCCTCTTCCTCCTCTTCCTCCTCTTCCTTCTCTTCCTCCTCTTCCTCCTCTCCCTCCTCTTCCTCCTCTCCCTCCTCTTCCTTCTCTCCCTCCTCTTCCTCCTCTTCCTTCTCTTCCTCCTCTACCTCCTCTTCCTTCTCTCCCTCCTCTCCATCCTCTTCCTCCTCTCCCTCCTCTTCCTCCTCTCCCTCCTCTTCCTTCTCTTCCTCCTCTCCCTCCTCTTCCTCCTCTTCCTTCTCTCCCTCCTCTACCTTCTCTCCCTCCTCTTCCTTCTCTCCCTCCTCTTCCTTCTCTTCCTCCTCTCCCTCCTCTTCCTCCTCTTCCTCCTCTTCCTTCTCTCCCTCCTCTTCCTTCTCTTCCTCCTCTCCCTTCTCTTCCTCCTCTTCCTTCTCTTCCTCCTCTTCCTTCTCTTCCTCCTCTCCCTCCTCTTCCTCCTCTACCTTCTCTTCCTTCTCTTCCTCCTCTACCTCCTCTTCCTCCTCTTCCTTCTCTTCCTCCTCTACCTCCTCTCCCTCCTCTTCCTTCTCTTCCTTCTCTCCCTCCTCTTCCTCCTCTTCCTTCTCTCCCTCCTCTTCCTTCTCTTCCTCCTCTCCCTTCTCTTCCTCCTCTTCCTTCTCTTCCTCCTCTCCCTCCTCTACCTTCTCTTCCTCCTCTTCCTTCTCTTCCTCCTCTACCTTCTCTTCCTCCTCTTCCTTCTCTTCCTCCTCTTCCTTCTCTTCCTCCTCTACCTCCTCTCCCTCCTCTTCCTTCTCTTCCTTCTCTCCCTCCTCTTCCTCCTCTTCCTTCTCTCCCTCCTCTTCCTTCTCTTCCTCCTCTCCCTTCTCTTCCTCCTCTTCCTTCTCTTCCTCCTCTCCCTCCTCTACCTTCTCTTCCTCCTCTTCCTTCTCTTCCTCCTCTACCTTCTCTCCCTCCTCTTCCTTCTCTTCCTCTTCTACCTTCTCTTCCTCCTCTTCCTTCTCTTCCTCCTCTACCTTCTCTTCCTCCTCTCCCTTCTCTTCCTCCTCTTCCTCCTCTACCTTCTCTTCCTCCTCTTCCTTCTCTTCTTCCTCTTCCTCCTCTTCCTTCTCTTCCTCCTCTCCCTCCTCTTCCTTCTCTTCCTTCTCTCCCTCCTCTTCCTCCTCTTCCTTCTCTCCCTCCTCTTCCTTCTCTTCCTCCTCTCCCTCCTCTTCCTCCTCTTCCTCCTCTTCCTTCTCTCCCTCCTCTTCCTTCTCTCCCTCCTCTTCCTCCTCTACCTTCTCTTCCTCCTCTCCCTTCTCTTCCTCCTCTTCCTTCTCTTCCTCCTCTCCCTCCTATACCTTCTCTTCCTCCTCTTCCTTCTCTTCCTCCTCTACCTTCTCTTCCTCCTCTTCCTTCTCTTCCTCCTCTACCTTCTCTCCCTCCTCTTCCTTCTCTTCCTCTTCTACCTTCTCTTCCTCCTCTTCCTTCTCTTCCTCCTCTACCTTCTCTTCCTCCTCTCCCTTCTCTTCCTCCTCTCCCTTCTCTTCCTCCTCTACCTTCTCTTCCTCCTCTTCCTCCTCTTCCTTCTCTCCCTCCTCTTCCTTCTCTTCCTCTTCTACCTTATCTTCCTCCTCTTCCTTCTCTTCCTCCTCTACCTTCTCTTCCTCCTCTCCCTTCTCTTCCTCCTCTCCCTTCTCTTCCTCCTCTACCTTCTCTCCCTCCTCTTCCTTCTCTTCCTCTTCTTCCTTCTCTTCCTCCTCTTCCTTCTCTTCCTCCTCTACCTTCTCTTCCTCCTCTCCCTTCTCTTCCTCCTCTACCTCCTCTTCCTTCTCTTCCTCCTCTTCCTCCTCTCCCTTCTCTTCCTCCTCTCCCTCCTCTTCCTCCTCTTCCTTCTCTTCCTTCTCTTCCTCCTCTTCCTTCTCTCCCTCCTCTTCCTTCTCTTCCTCTTCTTCCTTCTCTTCCTCCTCTTCCTTCTCTTCCTTCTCTTCCTCCTCTTCCTTCTCTTCCTCCTCTCCCTTCTCTTCCTCCTCTCCCTCCTCTTCCTCCTCTTCCTCTTCTTCCTTCTCTTCCTCCTCTTCCTCCTCTCCCTTCTCTTCCTCCTCTTCCTTCTCTTCCTCCTCTCCCTTCTCTTCCTCCTCTCCCTTCTCTTCCTCCTCTCCCTTCTCTTCCTCCTCTACCTCCTCTTCCTCCTCTCCCTTCTCTTCCTCCTCTTCCTTCTCTTCCTCCTCTCCCTTCTCTTCCTCCTCTCCCTCCTCTTCCTCCTCTTCCTTCTCTTCCTTCTCTTCCTCCTCTTCCTTCTCTCCCTCCTCTTCCTTCTCTTCCTCTTCTTCCTTCTCTTCCTCCTCTTCCTTCTCTTCCTTCTCTTCCTCCTCTTCCTTCTCTTCCTCCTCTCCCTTCTCTTCCTCCTCTCCCTCCTCTTCCTCCTCTTCCTCTTCTTCCTTCTCTTCCTCCTCTTCCTCTTCTTCCTTCTCTTCCTCTTCCTCCTCTTCCTTCTCTTCCTCCTCTTCCTTCTCTTCCTCCTCTCCCTTCTCTTCCTCCTCTCCCTCCTCTTCCTCCTCTTCCTTCTCTTCCTTCTCTTCCTCCTCTCCCTCCTCTTCCTTCTCTTCCTCTTCTTCCTTCTCTTCCTCCTCTTCCTTCTCTTCCTCCTCTCCCTTCTCTTCCTCCTCTTCCTCCTCTCCCTTCTCTTCCTCCTCTACCTTCTCTTCCTCCTCTTCCTCCTCTCCCTTCTCTTCCTCCTCTACCTTCTCTTCCTCCTCTTCCTCCTCTTCCTTCTCTTCCTCCTCTCCCTCCTCTTCCTTCTCTTCCTCCTCTCCCTCCTCTTCCTTCTCTCCCTCCTCTTCCTCCTCTTCCTTCTCTTCCTCCTCTCCCTCCTCCTCCTCTCCCTCCTCTCCCTCTTCTTCCTCCTCTTCCTTCTCTTCCTCTTCCTTCTCTCCCTCCTCTCCCTCCTCTTCCTCTTCCTTCTCTCCCTCCTCTTCCTCCTCTCCCTCCTCTTCCTCTTCCTCCTCTCCCTCCTCTTCCTCTTCCTTCTCTTCCTTCTCTCCCTCCTCTTCCTCCTCTTCCTTCTCTCCCTCCTCTTCCTCCTCTCCCTTCTCTTCCTCCTCTTCCTTCTCTTCCTCCTCTCCCTCCTCTACCTTGTCTTCCTCCTCTTCCTTCTCTTCCTCCTCTACCTTCTCTTCCTCCTCTTCCTTCTCTTCCTCCTCTACCTTCTCTCCCTCCTCTTCCTTCTCTTCCTCTTCCTCCCCTTCCTCTTCCTTCTCTCCCTCCTCTTCCTCTTCCTCCTCTCCCTCCTCTTCCTTCTCTCCCTCCTCTTCCTCCTCTCCCTCCTCTTCCTCCTCTCCCTCCTCTTCCTTCTCTCCCTCCTCTTCCTCCTCTCCCTTCTCTTCCTCCTCTTCCTTCTCTTCCTCCTCTCCCTCCTCTACCTTCTCTTCCTCCTCTTCCTTCTCTTCCTCCTCTACCTTCTCTTCCTCCTCTTCCTTCTCTTCCTCCTCTTCCTCCTCTTCCTTCTCTTCCTCCTCTACCTTCTCTTCCTCCTCTTCCTTCTCTTCCTCCTCTACCTTCTCTTCCTCCTCTTCCTTCTCTTCCTCCTCTTCCTTCTCTCCCTCCTCTTCCTCTTCTACCTTCTCTTCCTCCTCTTCCTTCTCTTCCTCCTCTACCTTCTCTTCCTCCTCTTCCTTCTCTTCCTCCTCTCCCTTCTCTTCCTCCTCCCCCTTCTCTTCCTCCTCTACCTTCTCTTCCTCCTCTCCCTCCTCTTCCCCCTCCTCTTCCTCTTCCTTCTCTCCCTCCTCTTCCTCTTCTTCCTCCTCTGCTGACGATGGCCGTTGTGTTGTAGTTGTGTTTAACTTTTGCCACATGTATGTACCATTTTGCAACACAGTGCATAATGTGTTTTAGTGAGTAAGAATGTGTTTAGAGTTTTGCAAAAAGAGTGGATGAGATTTGCAAACAGTGTCTGAACTACCTGAACTTGTTTAAGGTTTTGCCTACAAAGTGACTGATTTGACAGATGGGTTTAGGCCACTGAGCATTGGGTTCAGAGAATGGGCTTTAGTGTTTTAGCAATTGAGAAATACTGTAAATTGATCAAAAGTGACATTTATAATGTTACAAAAGATTGTTTAAAATAAATGCTGTTTTTTTAACTTTCTTTTCATCACAGAATCCTGAAATAAACTATAATAATCATAAATGTGTTGATCATCAGATCCTCATATGAGAATGATTAGTGAAGGTCATGTGACACTGAAGACTGGAGTAATGATGATAAATTCAGCTTTGATCACAGGAATAAATCACACTTTACTATATGTGTGTGTGTGTGTGTGTGTGTGTGTGAACAGCTGATCTACACTGGAGTGTGTGTGTGTGTGTGTGTGTGTGTGTGTGTGTGAACAGCTGATCTACACTGGAGTGTGTGTGTGTGTGTGTGTGTGTGTGTGTGTGTGTGTGTGTGTGTGTGTGTGTGTGTGTGTGTGTGTGTGTGTGTGTGTGTGTGTGTGTGAGTGTGTGAACAGCTGATCTACACTGGAGTGTGTGTGTGTGTGTGTGTGTGTGTGTGTGTGTGTGTGTGAACAGCTGATCTACACTGGAGGAATATTTCACTGTTTTACTGGAGTTATGATCAGATTCATGAGCACAAGAGACTCAAAGACTGTCATAGATGTATGAAAATGTATTAAAACACACAAGCCCAGAGAAGGGAGGCACACAGTTGTGTTATATAGAACAAAACATCATGATATTGTCCCATATTAATAACCGAACTGAATCATAAACATCATCAGGACGAACACACACTCTAGGTCAGATGCTAACACGCTACTTACTGAAAATAAGAATTAATGTCCATCGTTTCTTCTTGTTGAACACAGAAAGTCCGTGGGGGAATGTTTACGGTTAAACGAGACTCATTTAAAACACGTTAATAACAATATTAATCGCTAATATTTCCGTTAACTAGCCCCGCTCTGCTAACTGTATCACTGCAACAACGACATGTTTTCAAATGTACCGCTTAGCCAATCATTAGCCTTCATGGCTCAACAGCCAATCAGAGTCCGACACAACAACGCGTCACGTTTACTCGGTGGCTCCGCCCTCTCTATGGCTCAGGGTGGCGCTGGGCGGAGCTTACATGAATATTCATGAGTTTCCTGTTTGGCGTTAAAGACACTCTGGAAATATGAACATGTGCTCTCCGGATCATCACAGAAACTGTTTTGAGATTTCCAGCTTCACATGAAAGAGCAGGACAGACCTCACAGCCGACAGTAA